>NC_134488.1:31216825-31516825 GCF_040206685.1 Ascaphus truei | reverse complement strand
TTCTGGAGCCTCGCAGCAGCATAACAGAGTGGGAAGGATCCACGGAAGAACTGTGTGCTGTATACCTTGGGCTGTCATCCTTGGCGCCATACAGGTCTTTTTTTGTTAGCATATCCATTCTGGTTGTGGAGACAATCAGCTAGACTCGTTAGGCAGCCTATCGGACTTCAAGGACTACTGGGACTGAATCAATATATTGTTCACCATTTATAGTATTAGCGCTTTCCCCCCCTCCCACTGCATTATTTATTTATGCATTTTTGTAATATTCCACCATAATCCAAAACGTGCTATAGCGGATCGCGCACTATAATGGGTTGAGTTGTAATTATAATAATAATAGCCTGTTCTTGTATAGCGCTGCTGGTTTTACGTTGCGCATTACAGAGACATTTTGCAGACACAGGTCCCTGCCCTGTGGAGCTTATAATCTACAGGCATACCCCGCATTAACGTACACAACGGGACCAGAGCATGTATGTAAAGTGAAAATCTACTCTGTGAAGCACTACCTTTCCCCCACTTATCGATGCATGTACTATACTGCAATCATTATATACGTGCATAACTGATGTAAATAATGCCTTTGTAACAGGCTCTATAGTCTCCCCGCTTGCGCACAGCTTCGGTACAGGTAGGGAGCCGGTATTGCTGTTCAGAACGTGCTGACAGGCGCATGCGCGAGCTGCCGTTTTCCTATTGGGCGATATGTACTTACTCGCGAGTGTACTTAAAGTGAGTGTCCTTAAACCGGGGTATGCCTGTATGTTTTTGGTGCCTGAGGCACAGGGAGATAAAGTGACTTGCCCAAAGTCGCAAAGAGCCGACACCAGGAATTGAACCAGGCTCCCCTGCCAGTAGTGTCTTTACTCACTGAGCCGCTCCTTCTTGTAAAAACCCTTCAAAGCTTTTGTGTATTGGGGGATGTGATGGTAGGAAGCAGAAGCAGCCCCCTAAATAAATG
Organism: Ascaphus truei; assembly: GCF_040206685.1. Classification (NCBI taxonomy): domain Eukaryota; kingdom Metazoa; phylum Chordata; class Amphibia; order Anura; family Ascaphidae; genus Ascaphus; species Ascaphus truei. Next base: position 31,515,861 of record NC_134488.1, on the reverse strand, counting down.
TGGAGCTCTTGGCTTCACCCCTGCCCTGGTCTCCCCCCCTGCCCTGGACTAGCTGACCTCACCCCTGCACTGGCCTCACTGGCCTCCCCCCCAGGACTTTCCGTGCAATACGTATATACCCTGGACGTGTGTATACATAGCGAAGCATCACTGCCACGTGCTGCATTTTAAAATCATTTATTCGTCATGTAACAGACATGTTAAACAAGGCATGTAATATATCTGTATAAAAATAATATCATACAAAAAGAAAAGGTAAAAGCAGGAACATAGAACGCGATCGTTCTGCCACGGGGCAGTAAGGCACGCGAGATTAACCCTTTCCGTGCTGCGGGTGCCGGAAATGTGCCTTCCAGAATCCCAGGCGGCTCAATTTACATTTATTTTCGTTAAATACAAGTGCAACGTTTGCATAGAATGTTAACTGGAGGCTGGGTCCTTATTGGAAGTGGATAATCCCTTTGTGGGTGGTTAATCGGGTCACCCTATAAATGTCTATAGGGACCAATCGTGTGTGTAAGAGGGCAAGACGCATTTTAATAGGATGACCCCGGTGCATCATAAAATAATGCAGGCGCCCGCATAATCAAAGACATTTCCATAAGTGCTAAGCACACAGGAGTTGGGTTACCACTGAGCAATATTAGCCATGGACTCGATTCTTTGCTTCATACAAATATCGGGTTAGAGAGACTGTTAACATACTCAGTCCTGCTTTATGCTAAACTTGTACCATAATGTAAATCATTAGTACCGTAATCCTAAGGCCTCCGGATTTTCCATTATCCTCTGTAAAAGGCACATGGCGTTTAGGATCCATTTGTCACTGTTCTCTATTTACACATAAATTACTGACATTAGGGTGGTATTCAAACTATCCCAATGGGGTTAAAAGGGCCGTAGCCAATCACAGGGCAGATCTGGGACATGGCCCTGCCACTCTGTGCTCTGACTGGCTGAGGTCTGAACAAGTCCCAGTGTTAAAATAGCTGTCCCCATGTTTCCTACTGAGTAACAGTCCTTGAGGTTGGGCTATCATCCCTCTCCCGTTACTCTGGTTTAATATCTGTTTCTCAGGAGCAAATGGGGTTCTGGGTAATTCTAGCCTGTGCCAAAACAGAGGGGGGAGGGGAGGAAAGAGAGAGAAGAGAGAGAGAGAGGGGGAGAAGAGAGAGAGAGGGGGGGGAGAAGAGAGAGGGGGGGGAGAAGAGAGAGGGGGGGGAGAAGAGAGAGGGGGGGAGAAGAGAGAGGGGGGGAGAAGAGAGAGGGGGGGAGAAGAGAGAGGGGGGGAGAAGAGAGAGAGAGAGGGGGAGAAGAGAGAGAGAGAGAGAGGGGGAGAAGAGAGAGAGAGAGAGAGAGGGGGAGAAGAGAGAGAGAGGGGGAGATAAGAGAGAGAGAGGGGGAGAGAAGAGAGAGAGAGGGGGAGAGAAGAGAGAGAGGGGGAGAGAAGAGAGAGAGAGGGGGAGAAGAGAGAGAGAAGTTTGGGGGAGAAAGGCGAGAAAGGGTAAGGGGAGAGCGGTAGGAAAGAGTGCCTGCGATTTAGTTGAAGTCTCGGTTGGAAAGGATGAGGGGCGCGAGTAGAGTCCATAGGTAGAGGAGGAGGCCGACCCAACTGGAGGAGATCTTCACCCAAACTGCAGACCAGGGGCTGGTCAGGGACGCCACAGAGGAGCCAGGCCTGGGGGGGGGGGAGCAGGGGGAACCCGTCAGTCAAGAACTACAACAGGGGAGTTTCCAGCCGCGAGGCAGGGAGAGCGCGAGGCAGGGAGAGCGCGAGGCAGGGAGAGCGCGAGGCAGGGAGAGCGCGAGGCAGGGAGAGCGCGAGGCAGGGAGAGCGCGAGGCAGGGAGAGCGTTATTATACAGTGTCGCTGTCTAGAGATCATGCATGCACTGCCCGGGATAATGATGCAGAGTATCTATATAACACTGATAATGGGCACACTGCACTGCACAATGATGCGGAGTATCTCTATACACTGATAATGAACCCGCGGCACTGTATAATGGTGCAGAGTCTCTCTATGCACTGATAATGTACACGCGGCGCTGTATAATGGTGCAGAGTCTCTCTATACACGGATAATGAACCTGCTGCGCTGTATAATGGTGCAGAGTCTCTCTATACACAGATAATGAACCTGCTGCGCTGTATAATGGTGCAGAGTTTCTCTATACACGGATAATGAACCCGCGGCGCTGTATAATGGTGCAGAGTCTCTCTATACACTGATACTGTACACGCGGCGCTGTATAATGGTGCAGTGTCTCTCTATACACGGATAATGAACCCGCGGCACTGTATAATGGCGCAGAGTCTCTCTATACACTGATACTGTACACGCTGCGCTGTATAATGGTGCAGAGTCTCTCTATACACGGATAATGAACCCGCGGCACTGTATAATGGTGCCGAGTCTCTCTATACACGGATAATGAACCCGCGGCACTGTATAATGGTGCAGCGTTGGCAGGGGAATACTCACAGGTACCAGTTGGTGAGAGTCATCATGATGTACAGGGAGGCGAGGAAGAGGCAGAAGTGGAAGAAGCTGTAATTGTAGGACACTCCATCCTCCTCATTATCGTATGCTTGGTGTACCCCCTCTTCAGAGCTGGGGCACCCCCCCTCTGTGGAGCTATCCTCTGTCTGCATCAGCCTGTTCACATGGGGGTTGTTAGAGGAGCGGATGCTGTGGAGAGGGGGAGAGGTTAGGGAGTGGAGAGGGTCCGCTGTTTAACCGCTTCACCGCCCTGCAATGCATTGCAAAGAACCTCTGGCAGTGACATGGTTAAAGCTGCAGTGTCACTAGAAGTCTGCATGTCACAGTGACACAGACAGGAGGGAGATATGGGACATGGAGTCTGTCCCTCCCCCCGCAGGGTGACACAGAGAGGAGGGAGATATGTGACACGGAGTGTGTCCCTCCCACCGCAGGGTGACACAGACAGGAGGGAGCTATGGGACATGGAGCCTCTCCCTCCCCCCGCAGGGTGACACGGACAGGAGGGAGCTACGTGACATGGAGCCTGTCCCTCTCACCGCAGGGTGACACAGTGACACAGACAGAAGGGAGATATGGGGCATGGAGCCTGTCCCCCCCCCCCCCCCCCGCAGGGTGACACAGACAGGAGGGAGCTACCGGAGTCTGTCCCTCCCCCCGCAGGGTGACACAGTGACACAGACAGGAGGGAGTCTGTCCCTCCTCCTTACCTTATGAATAGGGTAGAGAGAATGAATATGACGAGTCCCACGATACTGGGAGCGTCCCACCACTGAGCCGCAGGGGACGATGCCGACGCAGATGTGGTCCCGTTGGTGACAAAAGCCAGCAGGGTGGGATTACAGTTCCTGTCTGAGATTGTGACAAACAAGAAGTATAAAGAGCCAACTGTTCCTTCTCTCCCTGTATTATATATGTATCCCTCTGTATATTAGAGTGTAAGCTCTGCTGGTCAGGATTCCCCCCCCCTGTATTATATATGTATCTCTCTGTATATTAGAGTGTAAGCTCTGCTGGTCAGCATTCCCCTTCCCCCCTGTATTATATATGTATCCCTCTGTATATTAGAGTGTAAGCTCTGCTGGTCAGCATTCCCCTCCCCCCCTGTATTATATATGTATCCCTCTGTATATTAGAGTGTAAGCTCTGCTGGTCAGGATTCCCCCCCCCTATATTATATATGTATCCCTCTGTATATTAGAGTGTAAGCTCTGCTGGTCAGGATTCCCCTCCCCCTGTATTATATATGTATCCCTCTGTATATTAGAGTGTAAGCTCTGCTGGTTAGGATTCCCCTCCCCCTGTATTATATATGTATCCCTCTGTATATTAGAGTGTAAGCTCTGCTGGTCAGCATTCCCCTCCCCCTGTATTATATATGTATCCCTCTGTATATTAGAGTGTAAGCTCTGCTGGTCAGCATTCCCCTCCCCCTGTATTATATATGTATCCCTCTGTATATTAGAGTGTAAGCTCTGCTGGTCAGGATTCCCCCCCCCTGTATTATATATGTATCCCTCTGTATATTAGAGTGTAAGCTCTGCTGGTCAGGATTCCCCCCCCCCCTGTATTATATATGTATCCCTCTGTATATTAGAGTGTAAGCTCTGCTGGTCAGGATCCCCCCCCTGTATTATATATGTATCCCTTTGTATATTAGAGTGTAAGCTCTGCTGGTCAGGATTCCCCCCCTGTATTATATATGTATCCCTCTCTATATTAGAGTGTAAGCTCTGCTGGTCAGCATTCCCCTCCCCCTGTATTATATATGTATCCCTCTGTATATTAGAGTGTAAGCTCTGCTGGTCAGCATTCCCCTCCCCCCTGTATTATATATGTATCCCTCTGTATATTAGAGTGTAAGCTCTGCTGGTCAGGATTCCCCTCCCTGTGTTGATTCTGTACCTAGCGTTCCTTCCATGAGGTGTGAGTGTTTGGGAAGTGTCACCGTGTCACTCACCTGGCACATTAGCCATGGCCGACCAGGTGACATACATCGTGTACAGGGTGATGACCGACGCCTGCAGCAATCCAGAGTGTGGCTGAGCATCCTGCAGGGAGAAGCGACTTATTGATTACAGCACTATCTTTGAAGTGGGAGAAGCTTATGGAAGACTTCAGGCTGTTCTGAGCCTCATGGCCAATTCACTTAGCACCTGTCGCTGCCAGAGGCACGCAAATCCTTAGCCAATCCCCAGTTGCTACGCATGCCCGCGCCACGGTTACACCACGCGTGAGGGATCGTCGCTGAGCGTGGTGCGCAGAAGCTCACCTGGACCTTGGGCAAGATGGACACAATGGAAATGATGATGCAGAAGATGAGGTTGAGGCTGATGAAGGCCTTGTTGTGGGCGCAGTCTCCGCCTTTGGTGTAATAAATGAACAGGAACACAACGGCGATGATGGAGGCGGCATAGAGCAGGACTGTGCATATCAGGAGAACTGGGAACACAGAGCGGGGGGTGGTCACTGCACTGCCAAGTCTGTCCCTCCCACCTCAGGGTGACACAGACAGAGGGGAGCTATGGGACATGGAGTCTGTCCCTCCCACCTCAGGGTGACACAGTGACACAGACAGGGAGATATGGGACATGGAGTCTGTCCCTCCCACCGCAGGGTGACACAGTGACACAGACAGGGAGATATGGGACATGGAGTCTGTCCCTCCCACCTCAGGGTGACACAGTGACACAGACAGGAGGGAGATATGGGACATGGAGTCTGTCCCTCCCACCGCAGAGTGACCCAGTGACACAGACAGGAGGGAGATATGGGACACGGAGTGTGTCCCTCCCCCCGCAGGGTGACACAGTGACACAGACAGGAGGGAGCTATGGGACATGGAGTCTGTCCCTCCCACCGCAGGGTGACACAGACAGGAGGGAGATATGGGACACGGAGTTTGTCCCTCCCACCGCAGGGTGACACAGTGACACAGACAGGAGGGAGATATGGGACATGGAGTCTGTCCCTCCCCCCGCAGGGTGACACAGACAGGAGGGAGATATGGGACACGGAGTCTGTCCCTCCCCCCGCAGGGTGACACAGTGACACAGACAGGAGGGAGATATGGGACACGGAGTCTGTCCCTCCCACCGCAGGGTGACACAGTGACACAGACAGGAGGGAGATATGGGACACGGAGTCTGTCCCTCCCACCGCAGGGTGACACAGTGACACAGACAGGAGGGAGATATGGGACAGGGAGTGTGTCCCTCCCCCCGCAGGGTGACAGTGACACAGACAGGAGGGAGCTATGGGACACAGAGCCTGTCCCTCCCCCCGCAGAAAGCAGCGACCCCTCACATAGTGTACACTTGTGCCCCAATCCCTGGTGGTCAGTGTCGGCCGTACCTGCATACCAGCACCTGGTGTTACCGTCATCCGCCCGCTGCAGCCACGACTGACTCCATGAGTGAGCGAAGTCGATGATGAGGATGAGCTGAACCAGGATGAAGAAGAACCCGCCCACCATGCCGAAGTAATACCACACTGCAGGGGGGGAATAGAGATGCCCGTCAGGAGAGAGAGACGGAGAGAGGGACGGAGAGAGGGACGGAGAGAGAGAGACGGAGAGAGAGAGACGGAGAGAGAGAGACGGAGAGAGAGAGACGGAGAGAGAGAGACGGAGAGAGAGAGACGGAGAGTGAGAGACGGAGAGAGAGAGACGGAGAGAGAGAGACGGAGAGAGAGAGACGGAGAGAGAGAGAGACGGAGAGATGCCCGTCAGGAGAGAGAGACGGAGAGAGAGAGAGAGAGACGGAAAGAGAGAGACGGAGAGAGAGAGACGGAGAGAGAGAGAGACGGAGAGAGAGAGAGAGAGACGGAGAGAGAGAGAGAGAGAGACGGAGAGAGAGACGGAGAGAGAGACGGAGAGAGAGAGAGAGAGACGGAGAGAGAGAGACATAGAGAGAGACATAGAGAGAGAGAGAGACGGAGAGACGGAGAGAGGGACGGAGAGAGAGAGAGAGACAAAGAGAGAGAGACGAAGAGAGAGAGAGACGAAGAGAGAGAGAGGTGGAGAGAGAGAGAGACGGAGAGAGAGAGAGACGGAGAGAGAGAGAGAGAGAGAGAGAGACGGAGAGAGACGGAGAGAGAGAGACGCAGAGAGAGAGAAAGAGGGAGAGAGAGAGATACGAGACAGAGAGAGAGAGAGAGATATACGCGAGAGAGAGACACGAGAGAGAGAGACACAAGAGAGAGAGAGACAGACACGAGAGAGAGAGACACGAGAGAGAGAGACACGAGAGAGAGAGACGCGAGAGAGAGAGAGACACGAGAGAGAGAGACGCGAGAGAGAGAGAGACACGAGAGAGAGAGACACAAGAGAGAGAGACACAAGAGAGAGAGACACACGAGAGAGAGAGAGACACACACGAGAGAGAGAAAGAGACACACGAGAGAGAAAGAGAGACACACGAGAGAGAGAGAGACGGAGAGAGACGGAGAGAGAGAGACAGAGAGACGGAGAGAGAGAGACAGAGAGACGGAGAGAGACGGAGAGAGAGAGAGAGACGGAGAGAGAGAGAGAGACGGAGAGAGAGAGAGACGGAGAGAGAGAGAGACAGAGAGACGGAGAGAGAGACGGAGAGAGAGAGAGAGACGGAGAGAGAGAGAGAGACGGAGAGAGAGAGAGACGGAGAGAGAGAGAGAGACGAGAGAGAAAGAGAGACACACGAGAGAGAGAGAGAGAGAGAGACACAAGAGAGACAGAGAGACACACGAGAGACAGAGAGACACACGAGAGAGAAAGAGTTTCCAGTCAGGAGAGAGAGAGCGCAAGACACGCCCGTCAGGAGAGAGAATGAACGAGAGACAGAGATGCCCATCAGGAGAGGGAGAAATAAAATGAGAAAAGCCCGTAAGAGAGCATCCCTTTAATATCCAGAGAGAGATGAAGCCTGTCCCACAGAGCTTACGCTTACCATATACAGAGGGGTATGTACGTACATACACACGCGCGCACGCTATACACACACACATACAGATGTAGCAGACAGCACTGCGCCGGTAACATGAGGCGTTACATTAGCATGATATTTAACGCCTCTTTACAGCACGCACCGTGGGAAATAGCGGCAGCGTGTTTGCTAGTGCAGGGTTTTATGGCACGTTATTCCATTGATGTGTATAAGAGGGGGATCCTATAGATTTCTATAGGGGATATAGTTGCAATATTACCTGTGGTGAAAGCTCCATTGGGAATAAAGAAAGCCCCGACCGTGATCCCAACCAAAATCAGGAACTTAAAGAACCAAAACCTAAAGGGAAAAACAATTATAGTGCAACATGAGGAATAAAGGCGGCAGCTGATGTGTATAAGAGGGGGTCCTATAGAAGTCTATGGGGGCAGCTGATGTGTGTAAGAGGGGGTCCTATAGAAGTCTATGGGGGCAGCTGATGTGTGTAAGAGGGGGTCCTATAGAAGTCTATGGGGGCAGCTGATGTGTGTAAGAGGGGGTCCTATAGAAGTCTATGGGGGCAGCTGATGTGTGTAAGAGGGGGTCCTATAGAAGTCTATGGGGGCAGCTGATGTGTGTAAGAGGGGTCCTATAGAAGTCTATGGGGGAAGCTGGTGTTTTAAAGGGGGTCCTATAGAAGTCTATGGGGGAAGCTGGTGTTTTAAAGGGGGTCCTATAGAAGTCTATGGGGGAAGCTGGTGTGTGTAAGAGGGGTCCTATAGAACTCTGGGGGAAGCTGGTGTGTGTAAGAGGGGGTCCTATAGAAGTCTATGGGGGCAGCTGATGTGTGTAAGAGGGGGTCCTATAGAAGTCAATGGGGGCAGCTGATGTGTGTAAGAGGGGGTCCTATAGAAGTCTATGGGGGCAGCTGATGTGTGTAAGAGGGGTCCTATAGAAGTCTATGGGGGAAGCTGGTGTTTTAAAGGGGGTCCTATAGAAGTCTATGGGGGAAGCTGGTGTTTTAAAGGGGGTCCTATAGAAGTCTATGGGGGAAGCTGGTGTGTGTGTAAGAGGGGTTCTATAGAAGTCTGGGGGAAGCTGGTGTGTGTAAGAGGGGGGTCCTATAGAAGTCTATGGGGGAAGCTGGTGTGTGTAAGAGGGGGGTCCTATAGAAGTCTATGGGGGAAGCTGGTGTGTGTAAGAGGGGGTCCTATAGAAGTCTACAGTGCAAGTCAGACCCCAATCCCTCCATCATTGGGGTGGGCGCTGCGCTCACCCGTTCTGCACCGCTGCCCGCGGGTCCCGGCTGCTCCTCACGCAGATCATTAATATGATGAAGAGGAAGAAGAATGCAGCCAGAGCGAAGCACATGCGGTACACGGCCTGGTGACCCAAGAGGACGTCACAGTTCACGGAGCCTGTGATGGTCGTGGAAGAGGTGCAGAACCACGGAAGCTGGGGGGGTGGGGGGGGGAGGGATGAGTAGGTCAGGTGGTATGGCACAGTGACACAGGCACAGGGAACTAAGGGACATGGGACCTGTCCCTCCCACCGCAGAGTGACACAGTCAGAGGAACCTATGCGACACAGAGTCTGTCCCTCCCACTGTAGGGTGACACAAACAGAAGGACCTTTGGGGCATGGGACCTGTCCCTTGTACCGCAGAATGACACAGGCGGAGGGAACAACGGCCCTTATGACAGGACGAGCAAACGTGTCGTGGTTAAGATGTTGTACAATAAACTCTAACTGCGCAGCAGAGTGGGCGTCCAAGGGAGCAGAGCCTGGACTTTGCACAGCCACCCTGCGGTGCAGTTACTTCCCGCGGGACACTGCTCTGCGAATCCGTGTACCAGAGATAAACTGCTGGTGACCACAGAAAACCCCCGAAGTAGTATATGTGCGAGTGTGCTGGTTATCCAACTGATCTGTGGTTAAGGTGTTGCACACAAGTTAATTGGTCGAATTCCAATCTCTTCCACTCTCTGTCCATGACACTAACTGCCTGTGCCCCCATTAGATTGTAAGCTTTGCGGACAAGGGATAACTGTAACGTCATCATTCTGGGTCCAGCAATGCACCAATCCCAGAATGAAATAACCATTGAGGATGGTGTGAGCAGCGAGACCAAGAATTACTCCACCCTTCTAAGGTCAATTAAGTAAAACTATCCCCCGATGTTCAACCCCTTGCCAGGTCTGCCATGATGGGCACTGCAGAGAAGGGGTGTGTTACCTTTTGAAGACCGACTTCCACTCCCGGGATGATCATGATGCAGGCTACCAGTGTCCCCAGGAGAAGGAAGATGGCGAAGACCAGGCGGCTGGCGGTGGAGCTCTTGGTAGATGGGCAGCAGCCGCAGAGAAGGCATGGAGCTGTGCCACACAGACATGAGGCCTGGGGTTAGAGAGGAGAATGGGTGAGATGGGGGGACACAGGGGCATGGAGCTGTGCCACACAGACATGAGGCCTGGGGTTAGAGAGGAGAATGGGTGAGATGGGGGGACACAGGGGCATGGAGCTGTGCCACACAGACATGAGGCCTGGGGTTAGAGAGGAGAATGGGTGAGATGGGGGGACACAGGGGCATGGAGCTGTGCCACACAGACATGAGGCCTGGGGTTAGAGAGGAGAATGGGTGAGATGGGGGGACACAGGGGCATGGAGCTGTGCCACACAGACATGAGGCCTGGGGTTAGAGGGGAGAATGGGTGAGATGGGAGGACACAGGGGCATGGAGCTGTGCCACACAGACATGAGGCCTGGGGTTAGAGAGGAGAATGGGTGAGATGGGAGGACACAGGGGCATGGAGCTGTGCCACACAGACATGAGGCCTGGGGTTAGAGAGGAGAATGGGTGAGATGGGGGGACACAGGGGCATGGAGCTGTGCCACACAGACATGAGGCCTGGGGTTAGAGAGGAGAATGGGTGAGATGGGAGGACACAGGGGCATGGAGCTGTGCCACACAGACATGAGGCCTGGGGTTAGAGAGGAGAATGGGTGAGATGGGAGGACACAGGGGCATGGAGCTGTGCCACACAGACATGAGGCCTGGGGTTAGAGAGGAGAATGGGTGAGATGGGGGGACACAGGGGCATGGAGCTGTGCCACAGACATGAGGCCTGGGGTTAGAGAGGAGAATGGGTGAGATGGGGGGACACAGGGGCATGGAGCTGTGCCACACAGACATGAGGCCTGGGGTTAGAGAGGAGAATGGGTGAGATGGGGGGACACAGGGGCATGGAGCTGTGCCACACAGACATGAGGCCTGGGGTTAGAGAGGAGAATGGGTGAGATGGGAGAACACAGGGGCATGGAGCTGTGCCACACAGACATGAGGCCTGGGGTTAGAGAGGAGAATGGGTGAGATGGGAGGACACAGGGGCATGGAGCTGTGCCACACAGACATGAGGCCTGGGGTTAGAGAGGAGAATGGGTGAGATGGGGGGACACAGGGGCATGGAGCTGTGCCACACAGACATGAGGCCTGGGGTTAGAGAGGAGAATGGGTGAGATGGGAGGACACAGGGGCATGGAGCTGTGCGACACAGACATGAGGCCTGGGGTTAGAGAGGAGAATGGGTGAGATGGGAGGACACAGGGGCATGGAGCTGTGCCACACAGACATGAGGCCTGGGGTTAGAGAGGAGAATGGGTGAGATGGGAGGACACAGGGGCATGGAGCTGTGCCACACAGACATGAGGCCTGGGGTTAGAGAGGAGAATGGGTGAGATGGGAGGACACAGGGGCATGGAGCTGTGCCACACAGACATGAGGCCTGGGTTAGAGGGGAGAATGGGTGAGATGGGAGGACACAGGGGCATGGAGCTGTGCCACACAGACATGAGGCCTGGGGTTAGCGGGGAGAATGGGTGAGATGGGAGGACACAGGGGCATGGAGCTGTGCCACACAGACATGAGGCCTGGGGTAGGCAGGGAGAGGAGAATGGGTGAGATGGGGGGACACAGGGGCATGGAGCTGTGCCACACAGACATGAGGCCTGGGGTTAGAGAGGAGAATGGGTGAGATGGGAGGACACAGGGGCATGGAGCTGTGCCACACAGACATGAGGCCTGGGGTAGGCAGGGAGAGGAGAATGGGTGAGATGGGAGGACACAGGGGCATGGAGCTGTGCCACACAGACATGAGGCCTGGGGTTAGCGGGGAGAGGAGAATGGGTGAGATGGGAAGACACAGGGGCATGGAGCTGTGCCACACAGACATGAGGCCTGGGGTTAGCGGGGAGAGGAGAATGGGTGAGATGGGAGGACACAGGGGCATGGAGCTGTGCCACACAGACATGAGGCCTGGGGTTAGAGAGGAGAATGGGTGAGATGGGAGGACACAGGGGCATGGAGCTGTGCCACACAGACATGAGGCCTGGGGTTAGCGGGGAGAGGAGAATGGGTGAGATGGGGGGACACAGGGGCATGGAGCTGTGCCACACAGACATGAGGCCTGGGGTTAGCAGGGAGAGGAGAATGGGTGAGATGGGGGGGACACAGGGGCATGGAGCTGTGCCACACAGACATGAGGCCTGGGGTTAGAGAGGAGAATGGGTGAGATGGGGGACACAGGGGCATGGAGCTGTGCCACACAGACATGAGGCCTGGGGTTAGAGAGGAGAATGGGTGAGATGGGGGGACACAGGGGCATGGAGCTGTGCCACACAGACATGAGGCCTGGGGTTAGAGAGGAAAATGGGTGAGATGGGAGGACACAGGGGCATGGAGCTGTGCCACACAGACATGAGGCCTGGGGTTAGAGAGGAGAATGGGTGAGATGGGAGGACACAGGGGCATGGAGCTGTGCCACACAGACATGAGGCCTGGGGTTAGAGAGGAGAATGGGTGAGATGGGAGGACACAGGGGCATGGAGCTGTGCCACACAGACATGAGGCCTGGGGTTAGAGAGGAGAATGGGTGAGATGGGAGGACACAGGGGCATGGAGCTGTGCGACACAGACATGAGGCCTGGGGTAGGCAGGGAGAGGAGAATGGGTGAGATGGGAGGACACAGGGGCATGGAGCTGTGCCACACAGACATGAGGCCTGGGGTAGGCGGGGAGAGGAGTATGGGTGAGATGGGAGGACACAGGGGCATGGAGCTGTGCCACACAGACATGAGGCCTGGGGTAGGCGGGGAGAGGAGTATGGGTGAGATGGGAGGACACAGGGGGATATGAGGGGTAGGGGTGTCTGTGCGGCAGAGGTAGGAGGCACAGAGAGTGGGCACTGGGCAGTGTCACACAGGGAGCACAGAGAGATGGGACACATGGTATATGTTGGCGCTATATAATTACATTCTAGTAGGCATTATATAAAAACTAGTGTTATTGTATTATACGGTTTTAATTACATGCCCTGGGGTACCACTCCTTTATTTATCTTTTATGTACACACTAAGGAGTACCACTACTTCCTTTTACACCCAGGAGTACTGCTACTCTCAACAAACTTGGAGTACTGTTACTTTTTCATTTACAAACCCTGAGAGTATTACTATGTTCCTAATAAAAGATTCTTCTCACAGGGCCGCTCGCTGAAATCAGACGCAGCTCCGATACTTCTGGAAAGGCATCACCACCCAGCTGTCCCACTGGTTAAGAGGGGAGGGGGAGAGAAGAGAGAGAGGGGGGGTGTGGGGCGAGAGAGAAGAGAGAAAGAGAGAGAGAGGAGGAGGAGGGGTGTGGGGAGAGAGAGAGGAGGAGGGGTGTGGGGCGAGAGAGAGAGAGGAGGAGGGGTGTGGGGCGAGAGAGAGAGAGGAGGAGGGGTGTGGGGCGAGAGAGAGAGAGGAGGAGGGGTGTGGGGCGAGAGAGAGAGAGGAGGAGGGGTGTGGGGCGAGAGAGAGAGAGGAGGAGGGGTGTGGGGCGAGAGAGAGAGAGGAGGAGGGGTGTGGGGCGAGAGAGAGAGAGGAGGAGGGGTGTGGGGCGAGAGAGAGAGAGGAGGAGGGGTGTGGGGCGAGAGAGAGAGGAGGAGGGGTGTGGGGCGAGAGAGAGGAGGGGTGTGGGGTGAAGGGCAAGAGAGAGAGAAGAGGAGGGGTGTGGGGCGAGAGAGAGGAGGAGGGGTGTGGGACGAGAGAGAGAGAGAGGAGGAGGGGTGTGGGATGAGAGAGAGAGAGAGAGGAGGAGGGGTGTGGGGCGAGAGAGAGAGGAGGGGTGTGGGGTGAAGGGCGAGAGGGGAGATGGATGAGGGGCGAAAGAGGGGGCTGAGGGTTTGGAGGGAGAGGAGATGTGCGAGAGAGCGGAGGGAGAGAGAGGAAGGGGGGTGAGGAATAGGAGAGCGAGCGCAAAGAGGGGCGAGCGAGCACAAAGACGACAGGAAGGAGCTGGGTGACCCGAGCACTGGGAAGTTAGCTGACAGTGACGGCCACGGGAGTGTTTGGGAGTTAATGTGGTTAGCAGACCCAGCAGCTCATATAACAGGGCGTCACACACAAGGTACACACCTTGTCACCTGACTGCATCACACATTCCAAAAGTGTGTGTAAGCCGCAAAGTGTAATACAATCCGCCCCTTCACAAGTTACACTTATATGCAAAACAAGGCCCAGCAGCCGCCATGCACTCTGTCACCCAGAGCCCCGCCCTGTCACCCAGAGCCCCGCCCTGTCACCCAGAGCCCCGCCCTGTCACCCAGAGCCCCACTCTGTCACCCAGAGCCCCACTCTGTCACCCAGAGCCCCACTCTGTCACCCAGAGCCCCACTCTGTCACCCAGATCCCCACTCTGTCACCCAGAGCCCCACTCTGTCACCCAGAGCCCCACTCCACTGTCACCCAGATCCCCAATGTCACCCAGAGCCCCACTCTGTCACCCAGATCCCCACTCCACTGTCACCCAGATCCCCACTCTACTGTCACCCAGATCCCCACTCCACTGTCACCCAGATCCCCACTCCACTGTCACCCAGATCCCTGCTGTCACCCAGATCCCCACTCCACTGTCACCCAGATCCCCACTCCACTGTCACCCAGATCCCCACTCCACTGTCACCCAGATCCCCACTCCACTGTCACCCAGATCCCCACTCCACTGTCACCCAGATCCCCACTCCACTGTCACCCAGATCCCCACTGTCACCCAGATCCCCACTCCACTGTCACCCAGAGCCCCACTCCACTGTCACCCAGAGCCCCACTGTCACCCAGATCCCCACTGTTACCCAGAGCCCCGCTGTCACCCAGATCCCCACTCCACTGTCACCCAGATCCCCACTGTCACCCAGATCCCCACTGTCACCCAGATCCCCACTGTCACCCAGATCCCCACTCCACTGTCACCCAGAACCCCGCTGTCACCCAGAGCCCCGCTGTCACCCAGAACCCCGCTGTCACCCAGAGCCCCACTGTCACCCAGATCCCCACTCCACTGTCACCCAGAGCCCCGCTGTCACCCAGATCCCCACTCCACTGTCACCCAGAGCCCCGCTGTCACCCAGATCCCCGCTGTCACCCAGATCCCCACTGTCACCCAGAGCCCCGCTGTCACCCAGAGCCCCGCTGTCACCCAGATCCCCACTCCACTGTCACCCAGATCCCCACTGTCACCCAGATCCCCACTGTCACCCAGATCCCCACTCCACTGTCACCCAGAACCCCGCTGTCACCCAGAGCCCCGCTGTCACCCAGAGCCCCGCTGTCACCCAGAGCCCCGCTGTCACCCAGAGCCCCGCTGTCACCCAGAGCCCCGCTGTCACCCAGATCCCCACTCCACTGTCACCCAGAGCCCCGCTGTCACCCAGATCCCCGCTGTCACCCAGAGCCCCGCTGTCACCCAGAGCCCCGCTGTCACCCAGAGCTCCGCTGTCACCCAGAGCCCCGCTGTCACCCAGAGCCCCACTCCACTGTCACCCAGATCCCCGCTGTCACCCAGAGCCCCGCTGTCACCCAGAGCCCCGCTGTCACCCAGAGCCCCGCTGTCACCCAGAGCCCCGCTGTCACCCAGAGCCCCGCTGTCACCCAGAGCCCCGCTGTCACCCAGAGCCCCGCTGTCACCCAGAGCCCCGCTGTCACCCAGAGCCCCGCTGTCACCCAGAGCCCCACTCCACTGTCACCCAGATCCCCGCTGTCACCCAGAGCCCCGCTGTCACCCAGAGCCCCGCTGTCACCCAGAGCCCCGCTGTCACCCAGAGCCCCGCTGTCACCCAGAGCCCCGCTGTCACCCAGAGCCCCGCTGTCACCCAGAGCCCCGCTGTCACCCAGAGCCCCGCTGTCACCCAGAGCCCCGCTGTCACCCAGAGCCCCGCTGTCACCCAGAGCCCCGCTGTCACCCAGAGCCCCGCTGTCACCCAGAGCCCCGCTGTCACCCAGATCCCCGCTGTCACCCAGAGCCCCGCTGTCACCCAGAGCCCCGCTGTCACCCAGAGCCCCGCTGTCACCCAGAGCCCCGCTGTCACCCAGAGCCCCGCTGTCACCCAGAGCCCCGCTGTCACCCAGAGCCCCGCTGTCACCCAGAGCCCCGCTGTCACCCAGATCCCCGCTGTCACCCAGATCCCCGCTGTCACCCAGAGCCCCGCTGTCACCCAGAGCCCCGCTGTCACCCAGATCCCCGCTGTCACCCAGAGCCCCGCTGTCACCCAGAGCCCCGCTGTCACCCAGAGCCCCGCTGTCACCCAGAGCCCCGCTGTCACCCAGAGCCCCGCTGTCACCCAGAGCCCCGCTGTCAACCAGATCTCCGCTGTCACCCAGATCCCCGCTGTCACCCAGAGCCCCGCTGTCACCCAGAGCCCCGCTGTCACCCAGAGCCCCGCTGTCACCCAGAGCCCCGCTGTCACCCAGAGCCCCGCTGTCACCCAGAGCCCCGCTGTCACCCAGAGCCCCGCTGTCACCCAGAGCCCCGCTGTCACCCAGAGCCCCGCTGTCACCCAGAGCCCCACTCCACTGTCACCCAGATCCCCGCTGTCACCCAGATCCCCGCTGTCACCCAGAGCCCCGCTGTCACCCAGAGCCCCGCTGTCACCCAGAGCCCCGCTGTCACCCAGAGCCCCGCTGTCACCCAGAGCCCCGCTGTCACCCAGAGCCCCGCTGTCACCCAGAGCCCCGCTGTCACCCAGAGCCCCGCTGTCACCCAGAGCCCCGCTGTCACCCAGATCCCCGCTGTCACCCAGAGCCCCGCTGTCACCCAGAGCCCCGCTGTCACCCAGAGCCCCGCTGTCACCCAGAGCCCCGCTGTCACCCAGAGCCCCGCTGTCACCCAGATCCCCGCTGTCACCCAGAGCCCCGCTGTCACCCAGATCCCCGCTGTCACCCAGATCCCCGCTGTCACCCAGAGCCCCGCTGTCACCCAGAGCCCCGCTGTCACCCAGAGCCCCGCTGTCACCCAGATCCCCGCTGTCACCCAGAGCCCCGCTGTCACCCAGAGCCCCGCTGTCACCCAGAGCCCCGCTGTCACCCAGAGCCCCGCTGTCACCCAGAGCCCCGCTGTCAACCAGATCTCCGCTGTCACCCAGATCCCCGCTGTCACCCAGAGCCCCGCTGTCACCCAGAGCCCCGCTGTCACCCAGAGCCCCGCTGTCACCCAGAGCCCCGCTGTCACCCAGAGCCCCGCTGTCACCCAGAGCCCCGCTGTCACCCAGAGCCCCGCTGTCAACCAGATCTCCGCTGTCACCCAGATCCCCGCTGTCACCCAGAGCCCCGCTGTCACCCAGATCCCCGCTGTCACCCAGAGCCCCGCTGTCACCCAGATCCCCGCTGTCACCCTCGTTTCTCCTATAATAATAATAATAATAATAATAACTTTCATTGGAACTTTATTTCATATAGCGCCTTCCTCCCAATTACCGTATAGTGCGCAGTGCGCAGCACATGGGAGTTTTACAGACTGTCTCGTAGGGCCAGCTGGTTGGACCCTGCGACTTTGGGGGGGAGGGGGGCGCGCTCCCTCCTCCTGCTGGCGCCGGGATCCAACTTACGCCCGACCGGAGGGAGGAGCATGGGGAGAGAGGTGTGTGTGTGTGTGTTGAGGGGGTGGGGGGGGTCTTTCTCCAGAGTGGCCCTCCTCCTGCAGCATCGTTTTTGTCATCGCGGCCCGACATCAAATGACGCCGCTACCCGGCAGGAGGAGTGCCGCACGTCAAGAAAATCGCCAGGGCGGTGACAGCGGGGGGTGGCAGCCTGAGTTAGATGAGCCTGAGGCACAGGGATATAAAGTGACTTACACCAGGGCCTGACACCAGGAACTGAACCAGTTTCCCCCGCGTCATGGTTTGCAGAGCCTGTGCGTCTGCTCACGGAGCCGCTCCTTCTCCCTAGATATGATGTCAGATAATTGCTGCGGGGGCCTTTTAAATATGGCCCCCGAAAGGCAGCAGCAGTATATATTTAGAAGCCCTGCCAATGAAAGAATTACCCCCCATTCTTAATCTGCCAAAATTGCTGTTTTAGGCTGAAAATCCCCCCTTCAATAAGGATTGTCAACCGAAAACACCCATAACGGCAACTTTGGGGTTAATCGGGGCAAATAAAAGGGACGTTTCCAAAAACAAGAACGGAGAGTAATTTCCCTGAAATAAAACAGAATTCCATTAAGAAAAAAAAATGAGTTCTCCCCTAGGTGGGAAGCAGGGGGTCTCCGGACACGAACCGTGTTAATCTCAGCTCCCGGGGACCCCCTGCTCCCCAAGATACTTCTTACCTCTGAAGGCGCTGCTGGTTCTTCATGGAGGTTTAAATCCGAGTGACGTGAGCCAATAGGAAGTCGCGAGAGATGACGTCTCAAGTTCCTATTGGCTCCTGTCCCACGGGAGATTTAAGTCTCTATGGTGTTCACCCAGCTGGGGAGGCTGCCGGCGCCCCCTACAGGAGGAGAGCAGCATCTCAGGAAGCAGGGGGTCCCCGTAGCTAAAAATTACGGGGTTCAGCTCCAGAGACCCCCTGCTTCCCATCTATAAGAGAGAAAAAGAAAAAACCCTGTGTGGAACTGCTCGCCTTATTCACCAAGCTAATTGTATGCAAAGAGAATGGCCATACTAAAGCTCATTAACATATGTATGCAAAGAGAATGGCCATACTAAAGCTCATTAACATAATGTATGCAAAGAGAATGGCCATACTAAAGCTCATTAACATAATGTATGCAAAGAGAATGGCCATACTAAAGCTCATTAACATATGTATGCAAAGAGAATGGCCATACTAAAGCTCATTAACAATGTATGCAAAGAGAATGGCCATACTAAAGCTCATTAACATATGTATGCAAAGAGAATGGCCATACTAAAGCTCATTAACATATGTATGCAAAGAGAATGGCCATACTAAAGCTCATTAACATAATATATGCAAAGAGAATGGCCATACTAAAGCTCATTAACATATGTATGCAAAGAGAATGGCCATACTAAAGCTCATTAACATATGTATGCAAAGAGAATGGCCATACTAAAGCTCATTAACATAATGTATGCAAAGAGAATGGCCATACTAAAGCTCATTAACATATGTATGCAAAGAGAATGGCCATACTAAAGCTCATTAACATATGTATGCAAAGGGAATGGCCATACTAAAGCTCATTAACATATGTATGCAAAGAGAATGGCCATACTAAAGCTCATTAACATATGTATGCAAAGAGAATGGCCATACTAAAGCTCATTAACATATGTATGCAAAGAGAATGGCCATACTAAAGCTCATTAACATATGTATGCGTGCATGTATGCACGTCTTCACTTGTATAGCGCCATCCACATACACAGTGCTTTACAGCAGTAATACACGGACATCATATTATATAACACATAACAGGAATAAGCGCTTCAGACACAAGACAAAAATCGGAAAAAGGAGTCCCTGTCCCGAAGAGCTTACAATCTACGTGGTAAGAACTTACAGAGACAGTAGGAGGGTGTTCTGGTAAGTGCGTCTGCAGGGGCCACGGTCAGTGCACGAGATGTAAAGTATCCGCCAACGGAGTTACCCATACGCATTAAAGAGGTGTGTGTTAAGGTGGAGGGAGAGGGTGCCAGTCGGGTATTAAGGGGGAGGGCATAGGCTGAACGTAGCATAGGCGTAATGCCCCGTTATATATCAGGGCAACGTGATGTTATCTACAAATAATGTTAATAAATTTACTCCCATCCAGACCCTGAATCGGAGAGAATAATTAGAATAGGTTATAAAAGTACAATAAACTTATCAACTGTTTTTTTTTTTTTTACTCAGTATTATTTTGCATTTTATAGAGATAAATAAAAACTTCACGAAATGAGGGGGGGGTGTGTGTCGCGCGCAAAGCGCTGAGACGCGTACGCTGGCAGTTGCTGCGCCCGCGCATCCGATCGCTCCACATAGACCGCAGCTTCAACCCCTGCGCGCGCCGCCGTGGCCACTGGTGCTGCAGCCTGACCGGTCAGTCACTGCTGCGACCAGCACCACCTAACCCGCCTCAATAGCCGATGGTTTGCGTCACAGACGGCTCCTAAAACTCAGACTCTGGTTCCTAAAGATTCATGGCGGCTCCTGCGTTTCTTCGGTTTTTCTCCACCCTGACCCTTTAATCCATCATTTGTCATCAGGTCACTTTGTTCCTACACTGACCCTTTAACAGTATGCGATATGCTGAATAAATTCCCCAAGGAGTGGGAATGTGTTCCTTGTCAAACAGCACATGCAATTACTTTACTGAATCAGCAGGCACGCAAATCTTACATTATTAATTGCCTCCGTTTCTGGGTGCGGCCAACAATAAAAGAATTGTATCCTGCTTCAAGGTCTAGACACACACACACACACACACACACACACACACACACACACACACACACACACACACACACTGGTGTTGTAGGGAAAAGGTGTTGGAACAATAAAACGACAGTAAATAAATGAGCTTTAAATAAAGAAATGTGGTAGAAAAATAACCTCTTCCCTAGTAAGTATATGGATTCAATCCTATTATATGACGTTTCTTTTTGATCCCCAAATAGACATCTTCAGCCCTGGTCTCCCCACTGCTGGATGAAGGCCGCCCCAATGATCTTCCAGGTGCTGCGGTTGCAGCCTCTTCTCCATATTTCTCCAACCAATGTCCTGATTTCATCCTGCCATCTTACTTTTGGTCTGTGGATATCCCTTGGAATCAATTCAAGTACCATCTTCATCCCCCCCGACAATAATTTCTTCTTGCGCCCTGTCCGGCCCACCGCCATTTTCATTTTCTTCGCCCGTGTGATGTCACAGGCTTTTGTTTGCTTCCGAATCCCTGTATTTCTTTTCCCGGTATGCGGGTAATACCCAGCATGCATCTCTCCATACGTCGTGTTGTATGAAGCTACTGAATTATCTTCTCGTTTAGGGTCCAGGTTTCACATCCACACGTGAGCGGGGGCAGAATACACAGGTCGAAAACGTCCCATGAGGCACCGTGGGAGGTTCCCTTGAAATATATAGTCTTGTTTCTTCCAAATACCTCCATCCCATCCTCATTCTCTTACCGATTTATTTCTTTAAATCCCGTCCATGGTTACAGGACGGGCAAGGAAGACAAAGTCTTCGACATCTAGTTCTATTCCATTCATCTTGTTCTTTGCCGAGTTTACCCGTTTGTTGATCGTTTTGACGTCGGCGGAGGAGGCCCACATTCTCACTGGCCCTGACGCGTTCTCCAACTTCTCACGGGAGATTTTGCGAACCTGTGGCAAAGAGGAACACCGTAGTCTGCAAACCAGAGGTAACGGAGTCAGCATGGATTTGGATTCCTTTTATCATTTTGTATTCATGAAGTGTGGCGGTGTAACGTTTTGGTGACGTGGTGCCTCCCTGGCGAACACCCTTGTTAGCAGTTCTCCTACTTGTATTTTCAAATACTCGAAAATGTTCCTAAGTGTATCAATGCATGCTTCTTCAGCAATGTCTTCTTAATGCATTTAAAATGATTGAAGTGTTGACAATCAATTTAGGGTTTTTTTTTGGTAATCCGGAAGAGGAGTGGTAGATCAATTTAATTACTTCCCAAATCACGTCTTGTACAAGTTGGATGGGGTCAATTGTGTTATATCCACTGCAAAATCCCGCTTGTTCTCTTGGGCTGGGCAAAGTTTGGATCTGTTGTAGCCAATTAGGGAGTAAAAATAGTGTGATTGGTTGTAGGATAATTAGTCTGTAGTTCTTGAGGTCTTGGCTGTCTCCTTCCTTGTGACATGAGGATAACTACGGCATTACTCAATGGTTCTGTAAAGAGTTTGCAAGGATTTTCTCTACTTCTTCCCCAGCTTCTGACAGGATTTTAGTTGTAATTCCATCTTCCCCGGGAGCCTTCCCATTCTTCATGGATTTTATTTCTTTTGTCACTACTTCTGGAAGGACACATGGTACATTATTGGGGGTTTCTTCTCGCTTAACCTCTACTGGATTACACCCGGTGTTGTCTGTGTTCTCCTACAATTTCATGTACAAGTCCTCAACTCTCTATGATAAGTGCCCAGTCTTACTGTTGATTCATCGTCTTTTTTGAGTTCAATGATTTGCTTTTTCCCCAACCATAAGTCACCGATTTGTCTTCTTTAAATGTTTGTGATCTTCAAAAGTATTCACCATCAGTGTTACATATCCAGTAATACATTTGCACATCGTCTTGCACAGTTCTGTATAGTTAATTTGTATAGCCATACACACATGCATTGTTATATGTACACACACACACAACTATAGTTTGTAACCAGAAATTACTTGGCACAAGTAATAACAGTGGAAATGTTTGATTACTGTCTCTGCTGCACATGCTTGTCTCTGCATGCATGGCTCACACACACAGATATATCACATCATTAAAACAAACCAGGTTCCCTACCAGAAATATTTATCCTCAGCGGCTGGGGGAGGGATCTGGAACTTTACTCGCATGGAAAAGAACAGGAGGAGGTCGGTATTCATTCATTATAATATATTTCACAAGTGTCCGTCTGTCTGTGACGTTCCCGCTCATGTTATGCATCAACGGACAAACACTTTGAACGGACTTTGGAAACTCACAAATCCAACAAAGTTTTGACCTCGGGATTTGTCCAGACCCTTTTAGATACGCCTCCTGTCCTGCCCCTGGGGTGGGTTTATTCCGTTGCCCCCTGCATCTCAAATCTAGACATGAAGAACCCGCTTCTAATCCTTACTATAGGCCATCCATCCAAAATTCGTATGACTTGTGGTGTCACTTTGATCCTATCGAGTTCTGACCAATTATCCGTTAAACATGTCACTTGGACACTTTGGTTAAAAACTCTGTCCCATGTAGGACCAATTAAAACATAGCAATCACCCTCAAAAATGAAAACACAAGGGAAGAAAATAAAACCTTCATCGCCAGCGGGAGTCCCTGAATATTGGGGGACCACTGATAAGCCTTTGTTGAGGTAAGCTTTTAAAAACAAATAAACACATTTTTTAATGCAACCATTCCCTTTGCCTTCTCCCCTCCATTTTTACTTTCTGCACCTTTTGCTGCCTATTTTTAAAAAATCAAATAGCGTATAAACATATCACTTATGAGCACATTCACATGTCTCAGACAGGTCTGCAACCCTGCGTTTCCCCTTTATCTCTTAGCATACTTCCACTGCGGCCAGGAATTCTGGGAAATGGCATGCAAATAAGCACACACACAAAAAATGCAATACAATTTGAGTTTAACAAAAAGTATTCTAAAGAATTGCTGCCTTAAATGTCAGTCACTAGGTTACTTTGGTTCCAAGATGGAGTGTGTGTGTGTGTGTGTGTGTGTGTGTGTGTGTGTGTGTGTGTGTGTGTGTGTGTGTGTGTGTGTGTGTGTGTGTGTGTGTGTGTGTGTGTGTGTGTGTGTGTGTATATATATAAATAATTATTTTAGTAAATAAGTACATCTATTTTATTTGTACTAATTTTAAAATACCTGTCTTTTCTTTCTCTTTCAGAAAATGTTCAATCCCCTCTTCTGAATATATTGTTACCCATTTCCTCTTCTTATTTAACTTATTTTACAAGTCAATATCACTTCAGAGAATCTTTCCCTCTCTTAAATATATTTGACAGCAAAAAAAAGCTGACATGCTATCTGTAATGCATTAAAATATTATTGATATTTAATTATATATAAACAATTATAGATGTATCTATGCGCACAGAGTATATCATTTTAAAAGAGAAAATTATATTCTATCATTCTGTAAACAGAAAATCAAAACACGCACCCATGTGACAATATTGTTACCGTGTACGATAATCTGTTTCATTACCCCAGATTAAGTTAAAGTTTGCTTTCTTTTTATTAAAATTCATCCATTTATTTTATTTATAAATTTATTTCATGATTTTCTAGGCACACATTTCTATAAACACAAATTCAAATAACAATTGCCACTTTGTCTACTCCGATATATTCTATATACTAAGCATAAAATATTTAAAATATACATAACCATTTACTACAATTCTCCCACCCACTCCACCCACAACACTTCCTAAGGTAATATACAACGTTTCTACAAAATGATATATATTATACACACACACACACACACACATTTTAAAACATAACACTGTGTTTCTTCATATATAAACATTGTATATACAAAGGCAATTAAATATAGAGACTTTCTACACACACAAAAAAAAAAATATATATATATACACCTATATATATAATAGATACATACACACACATTTATTATCGTGTGTGTGTGTGTGTGTGTGTGTGTATACATACACACACACACGTGATCTCATGGTGTATGTAGGGCTGCTCAGTACAGGGAGATTCAGGGGGCTCATGGAAGAAAGAAAAGCAGTAGCACAGCCCCCCAGCATGGGAAGAAAGCAGGGGGGGGGGGGGATAGTTACTCACACAGCTCAGCAAGGAGCACACTCCCAGGCAGGCACCCATGGTGAGCAGCAGCCAGCACTGACTGACCACACTGACTGCGCTCGGCTCTTTCCGACAGCTCTTTTCGGCTATCTCCGCCCATTCGGCTCTCAGCTTTCACACTCGACTCTTTGCTCCCGCACTCGGCTCTTTCCGCCGATACTCGGCTTTTTCCGTTCACACTCGGCTCTTCCCGCCGATCTTCGGCTCTTTCCGCTGGTTGTTGCTATTATCTGTGTTCCTTCTATTGAACTTGTGTGTTTATCTGTATATATTAATAATACATTCCGTTCATTTTTATTTTTTTAATTATACTAAATATAATAATATTATGTTTGTTTGTATATATTAATAATAAATTCCGTTCATTTTTTTTAAATTATACTAACTACTGTATAATAATATTAAAGATGTAATATGCATGTTCTTTTTATGATGTACTTTTGTAGCCATCTATAAATATTGAAGTTAGAAAAAAAAGATGTGTGTGTGTGTGTACACACACACACACACCTAAAAAGCTAATATATATATATATATATATATATATATATATATATATATATATATATATATATATATATATATATATATATATATATATATATAAAATAGTGCCGCAGTCAAATCAGTTCCAAAAAGTCATATACAATATACCAAAGACCAGAAATCAGGTGTGGTGCTTAAGACCTCTGGTGGTGTTAAATCCCAAAAATATGATACACACACAAAAAGAAAAAGAAGGTCTACAAAAAGCACGTGTGTGTGTGTGTGTGTGTGTGTGTGTGTGTGTGTGTGTGTGTGTGTGTGTGTGTGTGTGTGTGTGTGTGTGTGTGTGTGTGTGTGTGTGTGTGTGTGTGTGTCAGTGTCATCAATATTACTACCAATTACACATGATATTATTATGTGTTTAGGGATTTCAAGTATTTATCTTTTATTATGTCTTTTTGTTATTATCTGTAAATATTGAAGTTGATTTTTTAAAAATATATTTTAATACAAATACATATTATTTAGGGCTAAATAATTATTATTACGCTTTCCAGCCCCCAGCTCTCATTAAAGGTTAAATGAAGACAAACATGATTTTTAAACAAAGCAGATATATATATATGTGTATTTTCAAATCATTTTTGAAACGTTGCAATGTCTCTGCATGCTTTGATAGGGTCTTTGCCTAACCTGTGTTGTGATAAGACTGTTTACAAACGCTTCTCCGTACATGTAAATGGTTAATCCAGAATCTTCCCATTGGCTAATGTTAATAATAATAATAATAGCATGTTCTTGTATAGCGCTGCTAGTTATATGGAGCGCTTTACAGAGACATTTTGCAGGCACAGGTCCCTGCCCCGTGGAGCTTACAATCTATGTGTTTGGTGCCTGAGGCACAGGGAGATAAAGTGACTTGCCCAAGGTCACAAGGAGCCAACACCGGAATAATTCGTTTAAAGATTTACCAGAACAAGAATTACCAGATCAGATTCAAATTAAACTGATCCACAGAAAACAGAAGCTGACTCACAGTAACCCAAGGATATAAGTTTATTTATTTATATAAAATGTTTTAGCAGGAAGTAATGCATTGAGAGTTACCTCTCGTTTCAGGTATGTCCTGGGCACAGAGTTATGATGACAGATACATGGTTACAAATACATGGGTACATTAGGTAAACAGGTATACATTGTATACAAGACATTGCATGCACAGCTAAAGATAAAATATGTTATAGGCGTATGTAACAGTTACAGATCGCATTAAAATGTGAGACAACTTTAGGCCGCGATTATAGTGAGCGCGATAGAGCGACGCGCGAACAAAGTGCAGCAGCTGATACAGGCCGGCCATAGTGCGCGGGCGGGATGAAGAGCAGCCGCGCGGCAGATTTTTCAAAAGACAAATCATTTCGGGTTTCTTTTGCGTCACGGCCGCGTTACGTCAGCGGTCCAGCCAATGAGGGCGAACCAGCCTGGTAACGAGTCCGCCACGCCTCCCCATCGCCTCCAGCCCTAGTGCACCCATCTCTCGGGCGCCATGCACTCGCGCCTACTATAATCTTAGCCTTAGTTTTGAAAGAACTTAGACTGGTGGCGACTGTGAGAGTCTCCGGTAGGTTGTTCCAGTTTTGGGGTGCACGGTAGGAGAAGGAGGAGCGGCCGGATACTTTGCTGAACCTTGGGACCATGAACAGTCTTTTGGAGTCTGATCTCAGGTGATAGGTGCTGCATGTGGTAGGGGTGAGGAGCTTGTTCAGGTAGCTGGGTAGCTTGCCCAGAAAGTATTTGAAGGCAAGACAGGAAAGGTGAACTTTGCGCCCAGACTCGAGTTCTTTGAGCATTTCGCAGTGATGTGTGCTGTAGCTCCCATTCAGAAGTGAACATGTTACGTAAAGGAAACTGATTCTAAATAAACCGATTACATTCATAAATTAAACCACTACATGGGATTGACCCTTTAAAGTTTTAGTTCCACATTTCGGGTCAAAAAAAACGATAAAAAAATGTTAATAACATACTGTACATTTCTTGACAGTTTTTACAACCGCACAGAGCCAATAAAAACCTTACATACCGTGGATATACTTTGCCATTCAAGCGCGGAATATGAACGAGTGTAAGAATCGCACACACACATTACAAATATAAATATTACATTGCAAAGAGCCTTTTTTTGTGTTATTGTTTATTTTTGTTATGAACTGAGCAAATCATGTGCATTGGCTGTGTGTACACTCATTTGGAAATAAAAAAGGAAACATTAGTATATTTTTTGACAGTAGTCAGTTACATTGAAATAAATTGTTCAAAAGTCCCCAAATAGAGTAAAAGGAATGAAAACATATTTAAAGTGTCTTAAAGTAACTTATCATGTGGGAATGGACAAGAAGCAAAGAGTGACTCGCTGTGAGTGCTCATTTGCATATCATTACCCAGAATCTCTGGCTGCAGGGGAAGCATTGTATGCTAAGGGATGAGGGCGAAAGGCAGGGTTGCCGACCTGCCTGAGATATGTGAGTGAAGATACTATAGACCAGGGGTGGCCAACTCGAGTCCTCATGGCTACCAACAGGCCAGGTTTTCAGGATATCCCTGCTTCAGCACAGGTGGTGCAATCTTCGATTGAGTCACTGATTGAGCCACCTGTGCTGAAGCAGGGATACTCTCTCACAACCTGACCTGCTGTGCCCTTGAGGACTGGAGTCGGCCGCCCCTTGCCGCAGACAATAAAAGTACAAAATGATTTCCGAATAAGGAAGGGTCCACCAGCCGAGAACATGTCCACGGGTCCGAATGGAAACCCATGGGACCTCACGGGTGACCAGGCCCGTTCTGCTCATTTTGAACGACCTCCTTATTTTAATCTTGTGCAGTTCCGTAGCCTGGCGGGGGCAGGGGTAGTTAAGTCATGATCGGAAGGAATTGGAGGTAGAACTCTCCCCCCCCCCCTCCCCCCGCAGTAATGTGACTCAGACTCAATGTGAAATGGTTAAGGGTTATGGCTTGGGTAGAGAGATGAGGCTTTCCCCTGTCGGCCTTTGAGATGTAGGTTTTGTCCAGGCAGGCCAGCAGTATCCCCGTCTCGCCCTGTGCTTGTTGTACGGTATATGGGGCAATCTGTGTAGACCAGTGTTTCCCAAATGGGCTTCCACAGAGCAGTCCCAGGGGTTCCACCGTGGCTCTCCTCCACCCCCCTCTCCCCCCACTCCACCATAGCGGCTGTGGAGAGGGCGAGCAGCCACGGAGAGACAGACTGTTTGCTCCCCTGAGGCTCGTGCGGGAAGCCCCGGCTCTGCGCGCTGCTTGTTCGGGGAAGATGCCGCTAGCGCAGCTGGCTGACCCGCGGCAAAAGCTGCCGGTGAAGAAAGTGGAGAGCGAGGTGCGTGAGAAGGGAGCGCGAGGAGGGAGGGTGGGGAGGGAGTGTGGGGAGGGAGAGTGGCAGTTACAGCTCGCGCCGGAGCAGGAGAGCAGTGACAGGAGGGCGCACGGGATATCTACTTATAAGGAAAGTGTATGGCAGTATAGAAAGGTGTGAGTGAGCAGGGGAGGTGTATAGGAAGGAGTGAGGGAAAGTGTATCGCAGTATAGGAAGGTGTGAGTGAGCAGGGGAGGTGTATAGGAAGGAGTGAGGGAAAGTGTATGGCAGAATAGAAAGGTGTGAGTGAGCAGGGGAGGTGTATAGGAAGGAGTGAGGGAAAGTGTATGGCAGTATAGAAAGGTGTGAGTGAGCAGGGGAGGTGTATAGGAAGGAGTGAGGGAAAGTGAATGGCAGTATAGAAAGGTGTGAGTGAGCAGGGGAGGTGTATAGGAAGGAGTGAGGGAAAGTGTATGGCAGTATAGAAAGGTGTGTGAGCAGGGGAGGTGTATAGGAAGGAGTGAGGGAAAGTGTATGGCAGTATAGAAAGGTGTGTGAGCAGGGGAGGTGTATAGGAAGGAGTGAGGGAAAGTGTATGGCAGTATAGAAAGGTGTGAGTGAGCAGGGGAGGTGTATAGGAAGGAGTGAGGGAAAGTGTATGGCAGTATAGAAAGGTGTGAGTGAGCAGGGGAGGTGTATAGGAAGGAGTGAGGGAAAGTGAATGGCAGTATAGAAAGGTGTGAGTGAGCAGGGGAGGTGTATAGGAAGGAGTGAGGGAAAGTGTATGGCAGTATAGAAAGGTGTGTGACCAGGGGAGGTGTATAGGAAGGAGTGAGGGAAAGTGTATGGCAGTATAGAAAGGTGTGTGAGCAGGAGAGGTGTATAGGAAGGAGTGAGGGAAAGTGTATGGCAGTATAGAAAGGTGTGAGTGAGCAGGTAAGGTGTATAGGAAGGAGTGAGGGAAAGTGTATGGCAGTATAGAAAGGTGTGAGTGAGCAGGGGAGTTGTATAGGAAGGAGTGAGGGAAAGTGTATGGCAGTATAGAAAGGTGTGAGTGAGCAGGGGAGGTGTATAGGAAGGAGTGAGGGAAAGTGTATGGCAGTATAGAAAGGTGTGTGAGCAGGGGAGGTGTATAGGAAGGAGTGAGGGAAAGTGTATGGCAGTATAGAAAGGTGTGTGAGCAGGGGAGGTGTATAGGAAGGAGTGAGGGAAAGTGTATGGCAGTATAGAAAGGTGTGTGAGCAGGGGAGGTGTATAGGAAGGAGTGAGGGAAAGTGTATGGCAGTATAGAAAGGTGTGAGTGAGCAGGGGAGGTGTATAGGAAGGAGTGAGGGAAAGTGTATGGCAGTATAGAAAGGTGTGTGAGCAGGGGAGGTGTATAGGAAGGAGTGAGGGAAAGTGTATGGCAGTATAGAAAGGTGTGAGTGAGCAGGGGAGGTGTATAGGAAGGAGTGAGGGAAAGTGTATGGCAGTATAGAAAGGTGTGTGAGCAGGGGAGGTGTATAGGAAGGAGTGAGGGAAAGTGTATGGCAGTATAGAAAGGTGTGAGTGAGCAGGGGAGGTGTATAGGAAGGAGTGAGGGAAAGTGAATGGCAGTATAGAAAGGTGTGAGTGAGCAGGGAAGGTGTATAGGAAGGAGTGAGGGGAAGTGTATGGCAGTATAGAAAGGTGTGTGAGCAGGGGAGGTGTATAGGAAGGAGTGAGGGAAAGTGTATGGCAGTATAGAAAGGTGTGAGTGAGCAGGGGAGGTGTATAGGAAGGAGTGAGGGAAAGTGTATGGCAGTATAGAAAGGTGTGTGAGCAGGGGAGGTGTATAGGAAGGAGTGAGGGAAAGTGTATGGCAGTATAGAAAGGTGTGAGTGAGCAGGGGAGGTGTATAGGAAGGAGTGAGGGAAAGTGTATGGCAGTATAGAAAGGTGTGAGTGAGCAGGGGAGGTGTATAGGAAGGAGTGAGGGAAAGTGTATGGCAGTATAGAAAGGTGTGAGTGAGCAGGGGAGGTGTATAGGAAGGAGTGAGGGAAAGTGTATGGCAGTATAGAAAGGTGTGTGAGCAGGGGAGGTGTATAGGAAGGAGTGAGGGAAAGTGTATGGCAGTATAGAAAGGTGTGAGTGAGCAGGGGAGGTGTATAGGAAGGAGTGAGGGAAAGTGAATGGCAGTATAGAAAGGTGTGAGTGAGCAGGGAAGGTGTATAGGAAGGAGTGAGGGGAAGTGTATGGCAGTATAGAAAGGTGTGTGAGCAGGGGAGGTGTATAGGAAGGAGTGAGGGAAAGTGTATGGCAGTATAGAAAGGTGTGAGTGAGCAGGGGAGGTGTATAGGAAGGAGTGAGGGAAAGTGTATGGCAGTATAGAAAGGTGTGTGAGCAGGGGAGGTGTATAGGAAGGAGTGAGGGAAAGTGTATGGCAGTATAGAAAGGTGTGAGTGAGCAGGGGAGGTGTATAGGAAGGAGTGAGGGAAAGTGTATGGCAGTATAGAAAGGTGTGAGTGAGCAGGGGAGGTGTATAGGAAGGAGTGAGGGAAAGTGTATGGCAGTATAGAAAGGTGTGAGTGAGCAGGGGAGGTGTATAGGAAGGAGTGAGGGAAAGTGAATGGCAGTATAGAAAGGTGTGTGAGCAGGGGAGGTGTATAGGAAGGAGTGAGGGAAAGTGTATGGCAGTATAGAAAGGTGTGTGAGCAGGGGAGGTGTATAGGAAGGAGTGAGGGGAAGTGTATGGCAGTATAGAAAGGTGTGAGTGAGCAGGGGAGGTGTATAGGAAGGAGTGAGGGGAAGTGTATGGCAGTATAGAAAGGTGTGAGTGAGCAGGGGAGGTGTATAGGAAGGAGTGAGGGAAAGTGTATGGCAGTATAGAAAGGTGTGAGTGAGCAGGGGAGGTGTATAGGAAGGAGTGAGGGAAAGTGTATGGCAGTATAGAAAGGTGTGAGTGAGCAGGGGAGGTGTATAGGAAGGAGTGAGGGGAAGTGTATGGCAGTATAGAAAGGTGTAAGTGAGCAGGGGAGGTGTATAGGAAGGAGTGAGGGAAAGTGTATGGCAGTATAGAAAGGTGTGAGTGAGCAGGGGAGGTGTATAGGAAGGAGTGAGGGAAAGTGAATGGCAGTATAGAAAGGTGTGTGAGCAGGGGAGGTGTATAGGAAGGAGTGAGGGAAAGTGTATGGCAGTATAGAAAGGTGTGTGAGCAGGGGAGGTGTATAGGAAGGAGTGAGGGAAAGTGTATGGCAGTATAGAAAGGTGTGTGAGCAGGGGAGGTGTATAGGAAGGAGTGAGGGAAAGTGTATGGCAGTATAGAAAGGTGTGTGAGCAGGGGAGGTGTATAGGAAGGAGCGAGGGAAAGTGTATGGCAGTATAGAAAGGTGTGAGTGAGCAGGGGAGGTGTATAGGAAGGAGTGAGGGAAAGTGTATGGCAGTATAGAAAGGTGTGTGAGCAGGGGAGGTGTATAGGAAGGAGTGAGGGAAAGTGTATGGCAGTATAGAAAGGTGTGTGAGCAGGGGAGGTGTATAGGAAGGAGTGAGGGAAAGTGTATGGCAGTATAGAAAGGTGTGAGTGAGCAGGGGAGGTGTATAGGAAGGAGTGAGGGAAAGTGTATGGCAGTATAGAAAGGTGTGAGTGAGCAGGGGAGGTGTATAGGAAGGAGTGAGGGAAAGTGTATGGCAGTATAGAAAGGTGTGAGTGAGCAGGGGAGGTGTATAGGAAGGAGTGAGGGGAAGTGTATGGCAGTATAGAAAGGTGTGTGAGCAGGGGAGGTGTATAGGAAGGAGTGAGGGAAAGTGAATGGCAGTATAGAAAGGTGTGTGAGCAGGGGAGGTGTATAGGAAGGAGTGAGGGAAAGTGTATGGCAGTATAGAAAGGTGTGTGAGCAGGGGAGGTGTATAGGAAGGAGTGAGGGAAAGTGTATGGCAGTATAGAAAGGTGTGTGAGCAGGGGAGGTGTATAGGAAGGAGTGAGGGAAAGTGTATGGCAGTATAGAAAGGTGTGTGAGCAGGGGAGGTGTATAGGAAGGAGCGAGGGAAAGTGTATGGCAGTATAGAAAGGTGTGAGTGAGCAGGGGAGGTGTATAGGAAGGAGTGAGGGAAAGTGTATGGCAGTATAGAAAGGTGTGTGAGCAGGGGAGGTGTATAGGAAGGAGTGAGGGAAAGTGTATGGCAGTATAGAAAGGTGTGTGAGCAGGGGAGGTGTATAGGAAGGAGTGAGGGAAAGTGTATGGCAGTATAGAAAGGTGTGAGTGAGCAGGGGAGGTGTATAGGAAGGAGTGAGGGAAAGTGTATGGCAGTATAGAAAGGTGTGAGTGATCAGGGGAGGTGTATAGGAAGGAGTGAGGGAAAGTGTATGGCAGTATAGAAAGGTGTGAGTGAGCAGGGGAGGTGTATAGGAAGGAGTGAGGGGAAGTGTATGGCAGTATAGAAAGGTGTGTGAGCAGGGGAGGTGTATAGGAAGGAGTGAGGGAAAGTGAATGGCAGTATAGAAAGGTGTGTGAGCAGGGGAGGTGTATAGGAAGGAGTGAGGGAAAGTGTATGGCAGTATAGAAAGGTGTGTGAGCAGGGGAGGTGTATAGGAAGGAGTGAGGGAAAGTGTATGGCAGTATAGAAAGGTGTGTGAGCAGGGGAGGTGTATAGGAAGGAGTGAGGGAAAGTGAATGGCAGTATAGAAAGGTGTGTGAGCAGGGGAGGTGTATAGGAAGGAGTGAGGGAAAGTGTATGGCAGTATAGAAAGGTGTGTGAGCAGGGGAGGTGTATAGGAAGGAGTGAGGGGAAGTGTATGGCAGTATAGAAAGGTGTGTGAGCAGGGGAGGTGTATAGGAAGGAGTGAGGGGAAGTGTATTGCAGTATAGAAAGGTGTGAGTGAGCAGGGGAGGTGTATAGGAAGGAGTGAGGGAAAGTGTATGGCAGTATAGAAAGGTGTGAGTGAGCAGGGGAGGTGTATAGGAAGGAGTGAGGGAAAGTGAATGGCAGTATAGAAAGGTGTGTGAGCAGGGGAGGTGTATAGGAAGGAGTGAGGGAAAGTGTATGGCAGTATAGAAAGGTGTGAGTGAGCAGGGGAGGTGTATAGGAAGGAGTGAGGGAAAGTGAATGGCAGTATAGAAAGGTGTGTGAGCAGGGGAGGTGTATAGGAAGGAGTGAGGGAAAGTGTATGGCAGTATAGAAAGGTGTGAGTGAGCAGGGGAGGTGTATAGGAAGGAGTGAGGGAAAGTGAATGGCAGTATAGAAAGGTGTGAGTGAGCAGGGGAGGTGTATAGGAAGGAGTGAGGGAAAGTGTATGGCAGTATAGAAAGGTGTGAGTGAGCAGGGGAGGTGTATAGGAAGGAGTGAGGGAAAGTGAATGGCAGTATAGAAAGGTGTGTGAGCAGGGGAGGTGTATAGGAAGGAGTGAGGGAAAGTGTATGGCAGTATAGAAAGGTGTGAGTGAGCAGGGGAGGTGTATAGGAAGGAGTGAGGGAAAGTGTATGGCAGTATAGAAAGGTGTGAGTGAGCAGGGAAGGTGTATAGGAAGGAGTGAGGGAAAGTGTATGGGAGAGTATAGGAGGGAGTGAGGGGAAGTGTATAGGAAGGAGTGAGGGGAAGTGTATAGGAAGGAGTGAGGGGAAGTGTATGGGAAGGAGTGAGGCGAAGTGTAGGTGGGGAAGTGTATAGGAAGGAGTGAGGTGTTTGTGTGTGTGTGTGTGTGTATGTATATAGTATATATGTATATATATATATATATATATATGTATAAATGTGTGTGTGTGTGTTGTATAGTAAAGGAGTAACACGTATATTGTAGAGCAGCATTTCCCAAATGTGGTTCCGCGGAACACTGGGGTCTTTTAAAAATGTATTGGGACAGGGGGGGACTTTTAAAAAACCCTGGCGTTCCGTGAGGTAAAATTTAGTGTTTCGCGGAAAAATAAAACATTTAAAAATTGCAGCCGCCAGGAGGGACAGAGACACCAACACCCCTGCGGGCTCCCTTCCCCCCCCCCCCCAACACCCCTGCGGGCTCCCTTCCCCCCCCCCCCCCAACACCACTGCGGGCTCCCTTCCCCCCTCCCCCAACACCGCTGCGGGCTCCCTTCCCCCCCTACACCATAATAATAAACAAAGAATCTGAAGCTATAATTATCATATAAGAGTAAAAGCTTATCATTTTTCCCCCCTGACGGGCACGTATACAGGGCGGCTGCATTTATTTATGGGACATGAAAGAGGACAAAACGTGTAGTTGCCTTCCCCCTGGAAAAATGTAACTTTCAATTTATAGGTATTTGATCTTGAACCAAGAACATTTTTCGCCTGCGGCGGATTTCTTTCTTTTTCTTTTTTCATGTGCTACGCTAAAAATATTTAACGGGTTCCATTTTGTTGTACAAAATAAAAAAGGGTTCCACGACTAAATTTAATTGGGAAACACTGGTGTAGGCCGTGCCTGAAAACTGTCAGAAATTGGGATAGATGTGTAATCCACATATAAAAGACTCGGGAAGTCATCATAGCAGAGTTGAAGGCGTAAATTCTATATAGTCCAAAGGAGCCGTTCAATGGGGCTTTTTTGGCTGAAAACAGCCCAAATGACTGCTTCGAACAATTAGGGGTGCCAGGTGGCTTCTCAAAAAATACTGGACACAATGGTGAAAGGTGTGACGTGCTCGAGACACACACACACCCCTCTCACCGCTCCATGCTGTTTCCTCCTCTCCTTGGCCCCACCCCCATCTGATTGTTTGCATTACCCAGGAGTAGCCCAATGCTACATCCAACATGACAGAAATACACAGTAAAATACTTATATATTCTCTTGAAAAAGGGTCATTTAGTTTAACGCTTTGGC
The DNA here is from genome assembly GCF_040206685.1 of Ascaphus truei. NCBI lineage: Eukaryota > Metazoa > Chordata > Amphibia > Anura > Ascaphidae > Ascaphus > Ascaphus truei. Next base: position 31,480,969 of record NC_134488.1, on the reverse strand, counting down.
CAAAGGGTTAAACTAAATTACCCTTTTTCAAGAGAATATATAAGTATTTTACTGTGTATTTCTGTCATGTTGGATGTAGCATTGGGCTTCTCTGTCGTCTGTTGTATACATTTGCCACGCTCAATAGCACTCCATTTTGACACTTAAATACACACATATATTTTGTGGGGGCTCAGGGGTTCCCAAAAAGAGCTTGCTGGGGTTTTGTGTTCTGTTACCCAGGAGTAGCCAATCAGGATGGAGAAAGCTTCCCAGCCTCCTAGCAACAGCCCTATCCTCTCCCTGATTTCAGGGAAATCTCGCGGCCCCATAAGCCGGTCAGGTCACTATGTCCAGAGAGGTAATACCGCTATACACATACATGTCCAGAGAGGTAATACCGGTATACACATACATGTCCAGAGAGGTAATACCGCAACACACATACATGTCCAGAGAGGTAATACCGGTATACACATACACGCCCAGAGAGGTAATACCGGTATACACATACACGCCCAGAGAGGTAATACCGGTATACACATACACGCCCAGAGAGGTAATACCGGTATACACATACACGCCCAGAGAGGTAACACCGGTATACACATACACGCCCAGAGAGGTAACACCGGTATACACACACACGCCCAGAGAGGTAATACCGGTATACACATACACTCCCAGAGAGGTAATACAGGTATACACATACACGCTCAGAGAGGTAATACCGGTATACACATACACACCCAGAGAGGTAATACCGGTATACACATACACACCCAGAGAGGTAATACCGGTATATACATACATGCCCAGAGAGGTAATACCGGTATACACATACACACCCAGAGAGGTAATACCGGTATACACATACACGCTCAGAGAGGTAACACCGGTATACACATACACGCCCAGAGAGGTAATACCGGTATACACACCCAGAGAGGTAATACCGGTATACACATACACGCCCAGAGAGGTAATACCGGTATACACATACATGTCCAGAGAGGTAATACCGGTATACACATACACGCTCAGAGAGGTAACACCGCTATACACATACACGCCCAGAGAGGTAATACCGGTATACACACCCAGAGAGGTAATACCGGTATACACATACACGCCCAGAGAGGTAATACCGGTATACACATACACGCCCAGAGAGGTAACACCGGTATACACATACACACCCAGAGAGGTAATACCGGTACACACATACACACCCAGAGAGGTAATACCTGTATACACATACACGCCCAGAGGGGTAATACCGGTATACACATACACGCCCAGAGAGGTAATACCGGTATACACACCCAGAGAGGTAATACCGGTATACACATACACGCTCAGAGAGGTAACACCGGTATACACATACACGCCCAGAGAGGTAATACCGGTATACACACCCAGAGAGGTAATACCGGTATACACATACACGCCCAGAGAGGTAATACCGGTATACACACCCAGAGAGGTAACACCGGTATACACATACACACCCAGAGAGGTAATACCGGTATACACATACACGCCCAGAGAGGTAATACCGGTATACACATACACGCCTAGAGAGGTAATACCGGACACACGCATGTCCAGTATTGCCTCTAATGTTTTACTGAACAGTGTACAAATACAGGACAGTCCAGTTCAATACTGGACACCTGGCGACCCAACAAACAGTATAGATGCTGCCCCTAAGAGTAATTTGGTTATGCAAACACTCAGTTTGACTTTTGTCACACAGGGCGATAGGTCTGCTCTCATGGTCCCCGGGAAGGATAGCAAAATAACATTTTGTTTTTGTAGAGGGATAGTCAGGTTGGACATCTTCAAACTGTTTCCGCCTGGGTTGCCCCATGAGCGTGACTTGTTGATGTGAAGCAGCCCTGCATTTCAGCACGCCTCTTTTTCCCCATAGAGAATGGGAGAATTTGAGGCCATAGGAGGTATGATTGCTGATAGTTGTTGGCAGGCCACGTATTGAGCTGTTTTTACCGTCCGGCGCACAGACTCCACCCGTATCCGAGGGATCTTTCTCCAGGTCTGCCCACCAGACCTCCTATCAACATTCCATAGTGACGTCCAGTTCCAGATCGCGTGTTTGATAGAGGAAAGGGGTCGCCATCTTTTATTGAAGGCTAACCCGGAGACTTTTTGCAATTAAATGTTTTGAAATGTATTTATTTAATTTCCCTTACCTTCTGCGGCGGCGGCATCTCTCCCCCTCCTCCCCCCCCTCCCCCGCAATGTCCAGTCAACATGACTACGTGACGTCAAAAGCGGTGTCAAGTTGCCATGACAACGGGACGCCTTATGGCGCCGAGGCATCACGTGACGTCCTGTTATCATGGCAACGCGGCGCCATTTGCCGTTGCGGAGGCATGTTGACGGGACCCTGCAGGGGGAGATGCCGCCGCGAGATTTTTCAGGTAAACCCGCAGCCCGGAGATACGTGGATGAAACCCGTCGTCTCCGGGTCAAACTCAGAGTGGTGGCGACACTGCCCACATCAATAGAACGGAAGGTCACTGCAGCGCAGTAGGCCGCACTGAGGTTGCGTAATGACGTGGGTCTTTTCGGACAGCTCTCCCCCTGACCTCCACCCTGGGACCGCAATGATGGCTGTACGGTGGCTCGAGGTGGAGGATTCCAGCCGATGGTGAACGGTCAGATAAGGACCGGCAGAGTGAAGTGGCCTCGTTAGTATGCACGCCTCCCGGAAGTCCCAAAACCCAGTGTGTGTGTCCTGTGAATAACGCATGTTACAAACACTGAATTCAATCAGCTGCTTCTGTTCATCTGACTAATGACGGCTTCATGTTTACTTTGCAAACACAGGACAGAGCAACAATTTACCTGTGGCTGTGAGGACAGGCAATCTTCTCAGCAAAATACTTTGGGTAAAAGTTGTGGAGATCCCTCCAAAGCTTTTCTTTAAAAGAAATGATTGAAATGTACGTATGTATACGTGTCCCGTTTAGTCAGTCGGTTGGTATTAGACAAGTCCCTGTCCTTAGCTCCCGTTGGCCCTGGGAGGGATTGTCCCTATGGATTGGTGGCAATGTATAATGTGAGTGATTGCACAGCAGAGACCCGGGCACCGGTGTGCAGAGCGAGTCACACTCGAAACCTGTCAGGCCGGGTGGAGCAGTTTTAGCAGTGATTCATGGGTAATTATTATTGCTGTCCTCTGTCGGGCTGCCAGCGTTCCCGTGACGTTTAACGTGAAACCAGGACACGACGTACGTATCGTGTGACGGAAACTGCAGTGTGACTAATATTCAGGGACAGGCCTGGCTTATATAGGGGGAGCCCCTGAGTGCAGATTATAGGGACAGGTTCAGACAGTCCTGGGTTATATAGAGTGACCTCCTGACTGCAGTTTATAGGGACAGGTTCAGACAGTCCTGGGTTATATAGAGTGACCTCCTGACTGCAGTTTATAGGGACAGGTTCAGACAGTCCTGGGTTATATAGGGTATTTTTTATTTATAAAAAACGAAACATATTTACAAACATATCAATACAAAAGCAACAAACTTAAATTAAAATATACAATTTTTTCAGAATATTTACACTGTATACAGAAAATATTTCCACACTTATATCTGAACCCACCGCCCATCTTCTCTCCCAGGACTTTGTATCCCATCTGCCTCTCTCCCCCTGCTTTATTTTCTTTATCTGCTCTATAACCTGTTCCCTGCACAGGTTACAGGCACAAGAACCTTTTCTGTGGAGAGAAGACTGCGGGTGATCCACAACCTATATTTCACAAGTGCATTGATTAACACCACTGTGCTACTGCTGTAACCCTGCAAGTGATCCCTAAACACACGTACACTATCTCACAATAGTTTTGACCCTTTAAATCTGTCATCCGTAATGAGGCGGCCATGCCTTCCCACATCTCCACTGCGTAGGGGCACTCCAGGAGGAGGTGCTCCATCGTCTCCAGGATCCCAGCACAGGAACCTCGGGGGCAGTTCCTGTCCGCTATGTTTTTAGATTTTAAATTTGCTCTTACATAAAGACGCCCATGGAAAGTCAGCCAGACGGTATCCTGCACCCAGAGAGGGATTCCTGGGTCTGATAGATTCTGTAAGGCCTCTGTCTGGTCCTCTATATCACAGTGTTTCAGATCTAATTGTGAGACACATATTCTGCTCAATACTACCCAGTACAATTTTTTCCTGGGAACAGAAGTAATTTCCAGAGCAGTTATTTTACATATATTTAAGAATTTGTACATAATCCTCATATATTCTGGCATATATACATCTTTTACAATAATCCTTTTAACAGGTTTGCCATCTAGCCAGTTTTTAAGGGGGGAAACCCACTTCCTAAAATATATATGCCAAAACTGGTCATCTCTGTTGAGAATATTCTGCAAATTAAAACATACAAAAATGAGAGAAAAAAATAATACAGGGTTCACCATTCCCAAACCGCCTTTCTCTCTCGGCAAATAGGTAATGTCTCGCTTTAATACGTTCAAACGATTTCCCCAGAGCAATTGGAAAAAAAGGCTATATAAAGTAACAGTAATTTCCGCAGGGGGAGGAAATACAAAACTTAAATACACAAAAATAGGTATCAAAAAAACCTTAATCATTTTAACTTTTTCTCTAAAAGAGAATTTCCACTTCTTCCACCGTTCTACCTTTACCTTACAGATGTTCAGTTTCTCCTTCCAGTTGTGAACGCCGGAATTCTCTTTTCCAAAATAAATCCCTAAAACTTTAAAAGAGGCATTGTCTATCTGAATATCCTCAGGTAGACTAAAGGGGGTTTCCTCTTTTCCTAACCAGTAGGCCACAGACTTATCCTGATTCACCAGGGAGTTGGAAACATTTGAGTATTTATTTATTTCCTGGTTAATACCTTCAAATGAACTTTTTGAGGCAACATAAATAAAAACGTTGCCTGCATACGCCTGGCACTTAACTCGCCCCTCGTGTTGGGAACCCTCACAGGGTACGGCTTGAATGTGACTGTTCTGCTCCAGGTGTCTTAAAAAGGGGTCTATGGAGAAAATGTATAATAGGTGGCTCAGCGGGCAGCCCTGTCTAACACCCGACTTTATGGGAAAGGAGTCCCCTACCCACCCATTAATGACCGGTCTTCCATAAGCTCCTTCATACAGCAGAGCCAGTTTCTCCACAAAGGTATCTGGGAAACCATATCTTTCCAGAGTTTTAAAAAGATAGTCATGATCCACCCTATCGAAGGCTTTGGCCTGGTCAAGATTTAACAGGTACCCTGATAGACCTCCATTCCTGCCCATCTCAAACATCTCCCTGATGTTAATTAAGTTATTAGCGATGTTCCTTCCCTTAATGGCACAGGATTGGGAACTCGTTATCACCTTCTCAGCAATGTTACTCATCCGATTTATAAGGATCTTCGCTAAGATTTTATAATCATTGTTTAGTAAGGCTATTGGTCGCCAACTTTTTAATTCCTTTGGATCCCCTTTCTTATATAATAAGGTTAACAGGGATTCATGCTGGGAGTGAGAGAGACCTATCCCTCCCAGAGAGGCATTATAAACGTTTGCCAATATTTCAGCTAAAACCTCACGGAAAACTTTATAAAATTCAGCAGTGATTCCATCTGCCCCGGGGGTTTTGTTACCTGAGAGGGTCTTAATTGCATTAGACACGTCCCTTGCTGTGATTGGGGAGTCTAAGCCTATCAGGTCATCCTCAGAAACTGATGGGACGTTAATAGATCCCAGATAATTGCCCATTTCTACAGGATCAATAGGTTTTTTGCTAAAAAACTCTGCATAGTATTCAGAGACAACGTTAAGCATCTCATCTTTACTAGTTACACACACACCCTGTGCATCTTTTAGGCCACCTATAACCTTCTTTTTAGTTCTGGTTTTACAATTTTCAAAGGGATCTGGAGAATAAATCCCACAGCCACCAAAATGCTTCTCATTTGTTAAAAAGGATAACCGTTCATATTGTAATAACCTCATACTTTCCTTAACACACCTATACTGCTCAGAATTCACTTCTTGACCATTCTGCATTCTCGTATATAATTGCAGCAATTTAGAACGGAGGGCCAAATATTTCATGTACCTCGTCTGGTTTGTTAGACCTGAGGTTTTCTTAAAAAATCTTTTAATGTCTTTTTTAGTGACCTCCCACCAATGCACTATATTGGGATACAGAACTTGTGTGGATACACAGTCCTTTAAGAACTGTAGGAAACTTTCTCTTACAGTCTCCTCCTGTAACATGGAGGAGTTCAGCTTCCAAACACTGCGACCTAGAATCACAGAGGAGTCTAAGTGTAGAGTTATTTGTAGAATAGCATGATCAGAATATTCTACAGGTGATAATCTGCAGCTGGCAGTATTTACATTGCTCCTAACATATAACCTGTCTATTCTGGTTTCTCTCCCCACATACATATGTGTACCCTGGAGTATTTGGGTTGTGAAATCTATAAACATCACTTAAATTAGCCTGTTTACACATATCATTTAGGAACACTATATCATATTCCAATACTTCTCTACTGCTGCCACGGTCTAGATTCGAGGTCACACAATTAAAATCACCCCCTAGAACGAGACACTTGGATGTAAATAAGAAAGGTTTAACCAAACTAAACAAATCCCTTCTTTGTTTTTTTGTTTGGTAGCCATACACATTAATTAATCTGTGCTTGACATTCTGGAATGACACATCTAGGATAAGACATCGGCCTGGGCTCAAATCAATCACTTTTTCACACTGAAAGTCATATCCCTTGAATAGAAACCCCACCCCATCACACAGGTCAGGGCCGTAGGACCAAAAAGATGCACCGCTTGTCCATTCCGCGGAAACTGCCGAAATTTCCCTAAGGGAAGAGAGTCTGGTTTCCTGCAGGAATAAAATGTCAAAGTCTAGGTCCTTGAAAGCGTTATATGCCAGCGATCGTCTCTTCCTGGTTTTTATGGAGTTAACATTTAAAGACCCTACTTTTAGAGGGGTGAGGGAGGGATGTGTCATTCTGAGTTGATGTTGTTACACTCCACATGTCCTCCATTTGTGCTTTTTTTTCTCTTTCGTTCTCCCTTTGCCAGACGATGACCCTCTTTTGTTGGAAGGCGGCCTCATCTCCACGTCCTGTGAAGCTATAGTTTTATCACTTTTACTGTCCGTCTTTGGGGTAATGGTTGTACCTATGACAGTGGATCCTGCGGGTTGTTCCACCTCCATCCTGTTGATGTTTTGAGGAGATGGTTCCTCCTGGGAATTCCTCGTTGCTTCTGCATCTGGGGCTTCGTGGATACTCGGTTTCTCTTTTTCCTGCTGTTCCTCTTCTTCCTGATCTTCCACCCTATCAGCCCAGGACTTTTGTAGTGGCTGAAACATGTTCCGTATCTTTAGGCGGTCAATCACTGCAGTAATGTAATTTTTTTTTAATTCTTGGACAAGTTCAACTGCACGAGGGTTGTCCTTACTTGCTGGCTTTGCAGCTATGGGAGTTTTCTTCCGGGACTTCTGAACCTCTCATGTGGATCCTCCTGCTTCCTCATCATCAGCCACTGCTTCTAGATTTTCTGGAGCAGGGAGTGCCTTCAGGCTTTGTTCTTTTGTGCTTTCAAGGGGCATCTCCATGTCACGCCTCTCCTGGTGCACTGGTCCCTCTTGGGAGTCTTTGTTCTGTGCGGTCTGAGAAGAGAGGGGATTACTTCTGGTGTCCTCTCTTTCTACTGTGATTTGACTGCGGATTTCCTTTAAAACCTCCTCAATCGGACGCAAACCCATGGAGTCCCTCCTCTCTGCAGCTGGCCTCTGTGCCTCGGAGTGCAGGTCTTTGTCCACCTCTGTTGTAGGGTGCTGCAGAACATACTCCTGTGCTTGATTGCGTTGGGCATGGGGACACACATTGTATGAATGCCCACTTCTTGAGCATAAGTTGCACAAAATGTTGTTCTTACATTCATTTCGGTGGTGCCCCAAATCTTTGCATAGGCTGCATCTGATCTTGTTACACCCTGATGAAAAGTGTGATCTGGATCCACACTTAAAGCAACATTTGGGCTGCCCACGGTAGAAACACCTTCCTCTTTCATTTCCAATGTATAGGAAGTTTGGTAAGTGTGTCACAGTGTTGTCTGCACACACTAGTTTCACCTCAAACTGATAGCCTCCATTCCAGTATTCACCATTGTAGAGTTTCCTTGGTCCTTTGAGTATGTCACACTGGCGCTTCAGCCAGAACTCAATGTCAGCCACTGGGATAGATTCGTGGTCAAAGATAATGTTCACCATCACAGTCTCAGGCTTAGATATCGCTGTGGCCTCAAAAGACTTCCACTCAGGGCTGCTACTCACTGCTTTGTATCTCTCCCAGAATTTCTCAAGGTGGGTGGAGGTTTTAAAACTGATATCGTAGTATGGTGAATAAGGGCCATGCAGGAGGGCGTAAACATCCTCTGGGGAAAAATGCAAGGATTTCTTTATGAGTGTATTCCCCACATAATCAAAACCTGGATCTTTCTCTCTTGGTCCCAGAAATGTCAGTCTCACCACATTCCTTCTTCTTAAAGGGTTTCTTATGGGAATAGTGGGAAAGAATCTCAAACCTTTCAGTGATTTCCATGCGTTTTGCTGTGAATCACTGGGTTTTGCTGGTTCTGTATTTTCCTGGCAGTCTGAGCCCCCAGCAGCTGAAACCTGATCCAGACTATCAGTGCTGATTGCAGGCACCAGGTACAGCTGATTTTCCTCTCTCAGTGAGGTTTCCCCTCTCTGGCAATCTGACTCCCCTGCAGCCTCTGTGTGTGACTCCCTGCAGCCTCTGTGTGACTCCCCTGCAGCCTCTGTGTGACTCCCCTGCAGCCTCTGTGTGACTCCCCTGCGGCCTCTGAGTTTGTCTCAGCAGCTGAGAGTTGTTCCAGGTTAGCAGTGCTGGTTTCAGGTACCTGTGTAATCTGTGTATCTGTCAGGGCGTTAACCCTTTCTGGCTCACAGTTTAGCTCCATTGCATCTTCAGAGTTTATTGCAATGGTCTCTGAGTGAGAAGAAAGTTTCTCAGGGTCTCTTTCCATTGTTTCTGCCTCCGCTGCTGTCTGCAATGTACCTGTGTTTGCCTCCTGACTGACTCCTGCTGCAATCCCCCCATGTAGGAGGCTTTCAGCCTCAGTTTCCATGTGCTGAGGACTCTCAGCCTCTCTTCCCTTGGCACATTCAGCCTCTGCATTATGTTGGGCACTTTGCTATAAGGCTTGTTTGTCTGCCTGCAATCTCTTGCCGCTCGCCTCTCTTTTCTCAGTTATAATATTACTTTGCTGCTGGGATTTACTGCTCTGGGTTTGTATGTTACTTTCCCCGGACAGAACCAGCACCTCCCCCGTTCCCTGTGTCTCTTCCTCCGTTCCTTCCTGCTCAGCAATCTCTTTCTCTCTCGTCTTTTCTCTCTGAATTCTCCTCAATTCTCTTTCCGTTTGCAGAAGATCCTCAGTGTCAGTAACATCCAGGCCACAGCCCCTGGGGTTCCCAGGCTCACCTGCCCCAGCACCCCCACCCCCTCCTGCCCCAGCACCACCACCCCCTCCTGGGTCTGAGGCCATGCTGAGCCCCTAGTGGGAGCTCAGACAGACACAGCCTCTCTCTGCAAGGGTGACCTCCTGACTGCAGTTTATAGGGACAGGTTCAGACAGTCCTGGGTTGTATAGGGTGACCTCCTGACTGCAGAGTATCAGAGACAGTGCTACATTTATTTTTCCAGGTTCCAATTTTTTTTTATTGCATCAAATACTGAATGGCTTGCTAGAAGGTTGCTAGCAGCGGCCATTTTAAACTCCCCAAAGTGACAGTCAATCATGAATACAGTATATCTTAAACTGAGAAAATAACCTCACAAAAAGTCTAATAGCAAGTTTAATAATAGGAGGTACATAGTCACGACACAGCTCTCCATAACAACACACGTCTTTCAGGCTTCCCTGCCCTTATCTTCGCTTGAAAGGGGCTTTAAACCTGAGAAAGGGTAAGGAAGCCTGACACGTGTGTTGTTATGGAGAGTCGCCTGGTGACTATGTATCTCTTATTATTATTATTATTATTATTATTAGACTTTTTGTGAAGTTACAAAAGAGAGGGCTGTACACAGCGAAGATGGATTCGGCTGGAGGAAAATTAAAATCAAAATGCTTTATCCGGCACGATGCCAACTACACGGAAAGAGAAAGCTCCTCAGGTGCGTCTCCCGCCGATGGCTCTTTGTCAATGAGTGATCTGTGGTCTGGTACAAACTCCCTAAATAGCATTCTCCGTGTGAGATCAGTGACAATTCTCCGCCCCTAACCACACTGAGAAGCGGAACCAGGTGAGTAGTGGGAAAGAACAGCCCCGCGGTTAACACTCTCCGAAATCCACAAGAGACAAGCCGTATACATGTAAGGCTGCGCTTATAGTGCCGGCGACGGCAGGCTGCGGTCGCTGGAAAAATCAAATTGAAGCGACTTCCAGCGATGTCGACCAAGCCGTCGCGCTTACTATAAGCGCACGCACCGGCGGCAATGCATTTGTTTTGACGCGACGTTGCTGTCGCCGGCACTATAAGCGCAGCCTGGGATATAATAAAATATCAAAATCCACACAAAATGTACAATCCGTTGACAATAAACAGAATTATAACAAGCGACAGAGAAGCCCAATGCTACATCCAATATGACAGAAATACACAGTAACATACTTATATATTCTCTTGAAAAAGGGTCATTTAGTTTAACCCTTTGGCCAAAGCATTGTAAGCTTGCGAGCCACGCCAAGGCAGACACCTGTTCGCAAGTCCTAACACTACCAGATAAAATACTAATATACCTCTATTAGGATTACAATTCTCATTTACCTCTATTAGGAGGGAGAAAGGCCACATTGGATCTATATCCAGTAGAATGATAAAGACCTGCTGACTTGGGAAGTGGGGAGGGGTGGGCTTAAAACCTGGGAAGGAGGAGCCACTGACATCCAACAGCTGAGACGTATATATAAGTATATATAAGTATTATACTGTGTATTTTTGTCATAGTGGATGTAGCATTGGGCTTCTCTGTCGCTTGTTGTATACATATGTCACGCTCAATAGCTCTCCTTTTTGACACTTATATACATATATATTTTGTAGGGGCTCAGGGGTTCCCAAAAAGAGCTTGCTGGGGTTCTGTGTGTTGTTTAATAAACAGAATTATGCCTGCTATCTTTGTTCCTAGTCTCATTGATCTTGTTTATGAGATAAACGTAAGTATGTTGTTGTTGTAGGAGTTAAACAAACCACAGTATAAGGGAAACCTTTCTCGTGTAAATTAAGATCACCAGTAAGTTTAATCAATGACCATGATAGTATATGGTCTTACATGCTTTTTATTGATATTCATAAGGAAGAAGATAACAGGCATGGTCTGTGTACAGTTCTATATTCAAACATTCACACTAGTCCAGCGCTGCGCAATCTTTCCTGCTCGCGCCCCCCCTCCTGCTTCCCTCCCTGCTCGCGACTCCCCTCCCTTACCTCTTCTCCGGCTCCCGGCGCCAAATGACGTTGCGGGGTCACATGACGTCACATGACCCCGCGTTGCCATGACGAAACATCGCCGAAGAGAAGGTAAGGCTGAGTCCCCAGTCTTCACTGTGGCACGCGTGCCCGGCGGGGGGGGGGGGAGGGGGCGGCACGTGCACAGCGCTACACCGTGATCTGCGGTCTGGGGGGAGAGGGAAGGTTTGCGACGGGAGGAGGCGTGGCTGTGGGTTTGCAGGGGCGTGGCTATGATGTCCCGCGGCTGGTTCGCCCCTTATTGGCTGAACCGCCGGCGGGGGCGTGGCCACTCCCGCGTCGCAGATGTCGAGGTCAAACTCCCCTGCCTCCCTGAAAACCTGTCACGCACCGCTGGGGAAAGGTGCGTGACAAGGTAGGGACTGGGACCGGCCGGACTGGGGAGGCGGGGCTTGATAGCACAGCGCACGCCGAGCCGTGCACTGTGGCGGTGACTGGGACCGCAGCCTGAGTGAAGTTGCAGAGGCCTCACGCGATCCCCCGGCATTCATTTAAATGCATTGGGGGAAGAGCGCGAGACCCCTGCAACCGCTCGCGCCCCCCCCTGAATAATCTTGCGCCCCCCAGTTTGCGCACCGCTGTATTAGTCCACAACACATTAATCAAAAGGACAAAAGCAACAACGTTGATACAAATTAACTAAGGATATACACAAATAATATACAATGTAACTAAAAACCTATATGTAAAATCCTGTGTGAGGAAGTAACATACAAACCCCACAGGATCCAAATGTTAACAACAATTTTGTAGTTTTGATCAAATCGTTAATAATTAAACTCATTTAAATATACATGATACTATAAACAATCCAACTGAGCGGATACTAGAATAACCATTAATAAGAGTATACTATAATGGTGTGTTATAGAAATAACAACATTTAATCAAAAATGTTTAATCAACTTTATGAGCAGACTATGGAGTTAGATCAAGAACTGAAATAGTTCCACTGATGATAAAAACGGAGCCAGATCTAAGTGTGGAATAATAACCATACTGCCAGATAACATCTCATAAGGAATATATGTTGGAGAAACATCTCACTAATTCATCATCTATCGTTTTTAAATGTATGTATACACACAATTCATATACAGAAAACTGGGTTGGTAGAGTTCACAGTCCATCAACAATACATAGGATCTTTGTCCATAGTCTGCAAAAAAACATGAACTAGGCTCAGATTGTATTAAAGAGCTCAAAAGTTACAAAAGTTCAATCAAGTGCTGAGATATATAGCTCCTAAAAAGTGTTACCCGAGACTGTCTGCCTTTTTTATGCGCTATAGATCTCAGAACTTGATTTGAACTTTTCTCATAATTGTTTACTCAGAGTGTCAATGTTAAGCAGAGTTACAAAGTATTATACTGTGGTCTGCTGGTTCTGTGATACTAAGTTACCATTAAGAGTTGTTATATTGAGCAGAGTTACAAAGTATTATTCTACAACAACTTGATGGCATTTTGAGGCTAATAACACAATGAGCCTGTATAACTCTGCTATAATAAACTTGCTATAGCGTCAGGAAATATAGAGATAGGTGCAGGGTGTGCCCTTAATTCATTACAAATGGACAGAGTAGCTATGAGTTGCAACATATAACATTGGATCTATGGTATATGGATTTAACTATATACCAGTGCTAGATCAAGTTACTAATGGCACTAATTGGTTGTACCATTGCATTCTCTATTGTAGCTGCTATATCCTATAGTGTTTTATCATTAATTAATACAGAGATATTCTGCTATACTAATTGACGATACCGTCCAAGTACACTTGACCTATACTAATAACACTATTTGGATTAATAACAATGGTCAGTAGGTGTGATTTGCCCCTCACTTGGTGACTTTAATTATCACTGTAAATAAGTCACGAGCGTCGTTGTTGATGATAAATAAAACTGTATTATTTTTCATGTATTCTTCTTTGAAGTCAGTGGTACATATTGTATAAGGTATTCTATGTCTTTTATATAAGGTTATATACATATGGCCCCAGCACGAAACAATAGAAGCAATGAACAATAGTCAATTGGAATAAGTCAAAAGTGTATTTGAAAAATTATTTAAGCAGCTATACATGGAACCCAATAGCAGGGTGTGGAGACAACCCCTCCTGTAGAGACAACCACACCAAGGAGAGAGAGGGGGGATAGGGGGGGAAACAAGGGGAAAGGAATAAAAACACAAAAGGGGAGAAAACAATATATACGTACAATACACATAATGGATGGGGGTAATAAAATTATAGGGGGGCAACGTTAACGTTTGATGCCATAGACGCCCCTTTTTCAAGCCCGTTCCCACAGATGTAATATATCTGTGGTACTTCCCTAATTACCCCACCTCCACTCAAATATATCTCAATGGGAACAGCCCAGGAAGAGCACAATATGCTAACACAGAGGAAAGAATGGTTCTAAGCACCTAAAGCCAGGCTTTTCTGAGGGATCATTGGCACCAATTCACTTTGTTTATTTATCACTGACGTGGAGTGCTACCTAACAGACACATACACATACTGTATAAGGTGTATTTAATACCTTGTGCTATAGTAGTAATGAAATTCCTGACGATGCCATCATATCAATGACACTAATATATACTTTGAGTGCAATATACAAGGATCTAGTGTGAGAGCTGTACCTCACATATCAAGTTACTGATTACTTCGTCTTTTCCCCTATGCACCTAAGTATTTAATTATACTAATTAATATATACGGTTTAGGAGTGAGCGGATGGTTATTTTCAGTAAATTGCCATTTATTTGACCCAGATTTGTGCAACTTTGCCTTAAAGCTGCAGTTCAGTCAATATCCTGCATGTGTGTTTTTTTTTAATAAATCAGTTCTGTAGTAAGAAAAAATACTTTTAGCATTTTCTGTTTTTAAAAAAACAACTTTGAAAGACCAATTTTCTTGTATTCTATTTTAACAGCCATTTGCTAAGGCACTGCCCCTTCATGTCCTGTCACAAGCCCTGGCACACCCCTTTGTCAGCCCTGCCCTCCCTCTTGCACATGTCAGTGCAGGAGTGCTCATGAATATTCATGCGCTTCCACTGAGTGACAGAAACAGAGGAAATATATTCCCCATATTTAAAGATGTCGCCAAACTTTGCCGATCAATAGACGGAGAACGAATTGACCAGCAGCTATGCAGTTCTTTAGGTAAGTAGAGATTGCCCACATGAAACTATTGAAGTAAAAAAAAAACTATAATTTTTTTTTTTTTAAAGCCTGAACTGCAGCTTTAATACATACGCCCCATAGTTGCTTTTTATTTAACTGCCGTGGGAATGGGATGAAGTTTCGAAAGAGTAGAGTGACCAGATGTGCCCCGGTTTAGCCAGGATGGTCCTGGCTTTTAGGGCTCTAGAGCGCTTGCCGATTGTTGACCGCGATCGGCACTTGACGGCTGCTCGTGCGCACGCACAACCGGCAAGCTCCGATCACGCATGCGCATAAGCAACCGGCAAACACCGTTTGCACATGCGCAGTTGGCGCTAGCTGTTCGCGCATGCACAGATGGTGAGCACGGACTGCGCATGCGTGACAAACCGGGACAAATATGGTCACTCTACATATGGGTAAAGTTACACCTATATATTTGGAAGAAATCCCCTTAATTATCCCTTCTTGACCCTAATCCCAAACTTTGCTGCCAAACTCCCCAGCCGATCCCCATCATACTACTTACTATAACTTGTCTTAGCAGACTGTAAATTAAGAGACTGTGAAGCACTCCTCGCTAATTAAAGTCTGATTCCTTAACGAACCACTAATGAAAACAGCGTGGATCGTATATTCTGTGACAGCAATGGGATTAAATATATCCTAAATTCTTAAACAAGTTTTAGCATGTATAGGATTTTCTGTAAGGTTCAAGATTTTCACTTACAAACAGGCTCGTCAACAGGGGGGGTTTGCCGGGGTTGGCGTCCTGGGCCCGGTGAGTCAGGGGGCCTGGCCGCCCCTGTGGGGCATACGAAGGGTCGTGAGAGGCGGTGCAGCTGCCTTGGAAAAAACGTGTGACCAGAATTGCAAAAAATCTAGGTACAAATGTTTATTAGCACATACGCGTTTCGCGCGGTCTCCCACGCTACACTGCGGTAGGAGCGCGCCGACAGCACCTGGATCTTCAGATGATTATCAAAGTGAGTAACTTTATTACCAACTGTTACTTATCCTATGTGCCTTACTACATTCATAGGGGCCTATGCAGAGAGCAGCGCTAGAATAAATTGGAGAGTTTAAGAAAAATGAGGTTTAATTGAGAGTTTTATTCTCCATATGCAGAAATGGGCGAAATCCGCTATTTTTAGCATTACTGCATGTGGAGAATTGTAAATGAGGAGATGCGCGCAGATGAAAGGGAGTAAAAAAAAATTGCGCATTTTTTTTTTTCCCTATAGCCGGCGAGCTCCTGCTTCTTGCCAACTTTAGTTGGCAGAGAAAATTGACGAAAATCGCGCCAAAAACAGCCGCTAGATGGCGAGCGCGCCTTTCTGAATTCGGATATTTTTCAGACCGGCGAGATGTAGTTTCTCGCCAGCCGCACGGCGAGATTTTCAAATAGAAAAAAAAAATGGCGCTTTTTTCCTACCTCGCCATTTTCAGCTGTTTTTTGCGCGATTTTCGCCGGAAATTGGCGAGATTGTAAATAGCGCTGCTCTCTGCATGAGGCCCATAGTCCTCTGCAGCCATTGACCCCCATATAAGATCTACCTATTGCAGGCTATTGGGAGTCTACAGAGAGTGCAATCAAGGGACATATATAGTGGCACTATTGATCACAAACATTGTGACTATGGAGGTCTAGGTTTATTATGCTGTTTTGTTTGGAAAGACAATAATGATTCAAAGGCTACAAATTGCATATTCAATACGTGGACATTTCCTGTGAGCATTGCTAGGGGATTATTCCCCTAGTTCTTCTGCTATGGCTGTGGGTTCACCTGGTGGAAGTCAGCTGGCTAAGCTTCTGGCGTGGGAGGGAGGCCCGGCACGCGCGTGAGCAGCCTCAGCGTGGGACAGACAGTTGCCTGCAGCGTGGCGGGCAACAACTGCTGTGACCTACCGTCGGGCCCCCTGCAGTCAGTGCCCCCCCGCAGCACTGCCAACCCCTGCAGCCACTGCCCCCCCCCCCCCTGCAGCAGCCACCGCCCCCCGCCCCACAGCACCGCCCCACCATAACACCGCAAACCCCCCGCAGCCACCGACCCCCCCCCCACAGCAACCGCCCCCCCACCACCACAGCAACAACCGGCCCTCTGCAGCCACCACCCCCCCCTGCAGCTTCCCCAGCCACCACCCCCCGCAGCACCGACACCCCCCCGCAGCCACCGGCCACTGCCCCCCCAGCAATGGCCCTCCGGCAGCCACGGCCCCCCCCCGCAGCACTGCCACCCCCCACAGCCACCGACCACCCCCCCCCCGCCCCGCAGCATTGGCCCTCCAGCAGCCACGCCCCCCCCCCCACAGCGCTGCACCCCCCACAGCCACCGGCCACCCCCCCCCCCCCCCCCCAGCAATGGCCCTCCCGCAGACTTCGCCCCCTTACAAATGTAGAACCTACACTAGAAAAGCTACTAGACGTATCTCTTATGAAACCTACATTACTAATTGTTAGATAGGATTTCACACGCCTGGCTGGTGATATGGCTTCACATGTCGCAGTGTTTAATGGAGGTGCTACCAGTCCAGACAATATTATCGATTTAAGGGTGTCTGTAAAGTTGGCAGCGGTCCCCTTGAGTTTTTAACTCTGAAACGTCCTGGTTTGTCTGGAATAGTTGTAGAAAATATTCAGTGACCCCCTGACTGCCGTGGCTAATACTATACACATGATACATAAAGCTTGGCCCCCTGCAGACGCACTTACCAGAACTCCCTCCTACTGTCTCTGTACGTTCTTCCTACCTACCAATTAGATTGTAAGCTCTTTGGAGCAGGGACTCCTCTTCCACAATGTTACTTTTATGTCTGAAGCACTTATTCCCATGACCTGTTATTTATATTATTTGTATTGTATGTCTTTATTTATATAGCCCATTAATGTACATATTTATTTATTTATTTATAAAATATTTTACCAGGAAGTAATACATTGAGACTTACCTCTCGTTTTCAAGTATGTCCTGGGCACAGAGTTAAGACAAATAATATATGGTTACAAATACAGTTACATAAATGGACAGGGTATACATTATATACAAGACATTGCATGCACAGTTAAAGAAAATATATATTATGGGCGTATGAAACAGTTACAGACCAGATTAAAATGTGAGACAGCCTTAGAAGCGCTATGTACATTAATGGCGCTATATAAATAAAGACATACATATATACATACTGCAGATTATAGGGACAGGCTCAGACAGTCCTGGGTTATAATAGGGTGACCTCCTGACCTTCAGATGATAAGGAAAGGCTCAGACAGTCCTGGGTTATAATAGGGTGACCTCCTGACCTGCAGATGATAAGGACAGGCTCAGAAAGTCCTGGGTTATATAAAGTGACCTCCTAAACTGCAGATTATAGGGGCAGGCTCACACAGTCCTGGGTTATATAAAGTGACCTCCTAAACTGCAGATTATAGGGACAGGCTCAGACAGTCCTGGGTTACGGCATTGCAGGCCCCTATGGCTGTGAAGGGGTTAACCAACCAGCACCAACTAAATCTTTTTTTTTTTACAGAGAGCTAAAAATACCGCTAGCAGCAAACAGAGCATCAGCGGTTACAGAGCCAACCCTACATACTCGTGTGCCCCGGCAACTGGAAATCATATGGAATAGAGTCGGGGCTGCCGAGTATCTCGGATCTAACTAGGATGGTGAATGGGGGGGGGGGGGGGGGAGGGTCTCACGTGTTGAGGGTGGGGGGGGGGGGAAATTGGAGAATAAAGCTCGGTTTTATAGCAGCGCTGATTTCTCATCCCTGTCCTTCTGCAATTAAAAAGATTTAGGGCCACCTGATACCATAAGGGACCTTCTGGCGATGGAAGAACCTTCCGCAGTGACTTGACCGGGCGGGAAGGTGCTACGCGTACCGTGGCAGACGACACCTCAGTGCGTCACCCTTCTGTGACTCTAACACAGGGGTCCCAAAACACAGTCCCCATGGGCCACGAACAGGCCAGCTTTTATGGATATCCCTGCTTCAGCACATGTGGCTCAATCAGTGGCTAAGTCGACTGAGCCACTGATTGAGCCACCCGTGCTGAAGCAGGGACTGATTGAGCAACCTGTGCTGAAGCAGGGACTGATTGAGCAACCTGTGCTGAAGCAGGGATATCCATAAAACTCAGCCTGCTGGTTGGCCCTTGAGGACTGAGTTGAGACCCATGCCCTAACACGTTACAGCTGAAAGAAGACTACCAATAAACAATAATTGTTTAAGGTGTGTGTAACAGGGACTTATCTCTGTTTAAATAAAGCAGCCTCAGATCTCTGAGAATCCAGCAGAGAGATAGTTAATTGCAACCACTCAATTAACTAGTCTCCACCTGGACTAATGAGAGCTCTGTAAAAAGCCTCATGTGAGACACAGGAGAGATATTCCTTAGCTCACATTTGGGCTGACAGAAGTAGGCGTGTAGATACTTCCTTAGCCCACAACTGGGCTGACCTGCTGGAGAAGGAGCGGCTCAGTGAGTAAAGACACTGACTGGCACTGAGTTTAAAGTAGGGGAACCTGGTTCAATACCCAGTGTCAGCACCTTGTGACCTTGGGCAAGTCACTTTATCTCCATGTGCCTCAGGCACCAAAAACATAGAGATTTTAAGCTCCTGGGACCTGTGCCAGCAAAATGTCTCTGTAAAGCACTACATAAAACAAACAGCGCTATAGAAGAACAAACTACTACTACCTTAGGAAAAGAGGATGTCTTGATGCACACAGGACTCATATATATATATATATATATATATATATATATTATTTATTGCATTAAATGTTCTTCTGCACACATCTCTTACAGTGTGTATTAAACATTGTCAGGAGGGAGACATGCAATGTTAGCTCAGATAACAGGTAGCTCAGATGCCCGGGGGCTGTGCAATGCGTTGCAGGCCCCTGTGGTAGTGAAGAGGTTAAATCTGTTCCTAAACACTCAAAAGGCCCTGTGGTAACCATTATAGGGTTGTCTGTGAGGTTCAAGAGTTACAGTTAACAATGAAGGGCCTATCTACTTGATTACTAAACCTATCCTATATGCCATATACATTATAACGAGTATCTTCCCAGCCACAGACTGGAAGGCTTTCTGATAATGGACAGAATGGGTGTAACCACTCTACAAGAAGACACGGGGGGGGGGGAGCAAACCTTGGCAGGCAATTCTGACTCAAAATCGACACATTAGCCAGATATTTCTATCAGGCAAACATCATACTGTCTGTCTGAGGAGTGAAATCCATTGTGCACATTGCGGGGGGCTGTGGGATTTGGGAATGAGGACAGTGAGATGTCCCTGTTACCCCTCTTGCAGGTGATGGCACGGCCCAGTTTCGAGTTCCCTTTTGGTACCCAGAGCAGGGCTGGTCAGGATGGAGGATGCTCCATTGTGAGCGAGTGTCTGGAGCCTGTGTCTGTGTCTCGCTGAGCGTCACATCACTGGCCTTCGCAGGCCGGACAGAGCGGCGGACAGGGGGGCCCGTGCACACACAGGTAAGGAAGGGGGTCCTGTCTTTGGCATGTCATGTGGGCTCTGGTTCTGGGGTGGGCTCGTATCTTAGCTGCTGCTGCTGCTGCTGCTGCTGCTGCTGCTGCTGCTGCTGCTGCTGCTGTCATGGTACAAAGTGTCAGTGTCACATACAATCAATGGAGACTCTATAGAGTGGGAAAATAGGGACAGAAGGTTCCTCCCCTCCCCCAACCATATATATAAATACATATAATACTGGTTAAGTTTAATATGGTTCTATTCTCCTAGTTTTCTAGTTTTGTATCGTTATTCTGTATATATGTGTGTGTGTGTGTGTGTGTGTGTGTGTGTGTGTGTGTGTGTGTGTGTGTGTGTGTGTGTGTATATGCATACATATCTACCTACATATAAAAACATTTATAGATTAATATTATCGATATTACATAGCTATGTATATAGAGCATTTATATATATTGTAGATAAATACGTATCTATCTATATCAATACGTACCCATAAATATATATCTATATCTATCTCTCTCTCTCTCTCTCTCTCTCTCTCTCTCTCTATATATATATATATATATATAATATATATATATATATATATATACACATTGAGACAGACACGCACACACACACACACACACACACACACACACACACACACACACACACACACACACACACACACACACACACGTGCCCTTACTTATATACAATACATAACATAAAGAAGAATAACCAGATATAAATGTAAGGGCCGCAATATTCACTGTGAGAGGGGAGTTTGTGGCAGACAGAATCTGCAATCTAAGAATGACCTTGTGGCCACGTGAAGTTGTACTTTAGGAATAGTGTGCAAGAAGCCCCTCTGAAAGTGGCACTGTATAACCCCATTTTTGAGTTTATCTATTTTAGTATATGCATAATAATCTGCAAATCAGGACGGAGGTCACCCTATATAGTCCAGGACTGTCTGAGCCTGTCCCTATAATCTGCAGTCAGGAAGTCACCCTATATAACTCCGGACTGTGTGAGCCTGTCCCTATAATCTGCAGCCAGGGGGTCACCCTATATAATCCAGGACAGTCTGAGCCTGTCCCTATAATCTGCAGTCAGGAAGTCACTCTACATAACCCAGGACTGCCTGAGCCTGTCCCTATAATCTGCAGTCAGGGGGTCACCCTATATAACCCAGGACTGTGTGAGCCTGTCCCTATAATCTATAATAATGGTCAGGGTAATATACACAGTCTCATTAGTTGGAAAAGGTTATCTGGTGATGGTGTCCCCCTGCTGTTAGTATCACAGCTGATCAGAGCCACAGCTGCCCTCATTCACAGGGAAGCTGTTATAACAGGAGAATGTGACCTGAGCAACATGGTGCATTATGGGACTAGTAGTCCTTATGCTGTGTCGAAAGGGAAAAGAATGGGGGATGAGAGAGAAAGGAGATGGAGGAGGGGTCTGAGAGAAAGGAGGGAGAGGGGGATGAGAGAGAAAGGAGGGAGAGGGGGATGAGAGAGAGAAAGGAGGGAGAGGGGGATGAGAGAGAGAAAGGAGGGAGAGGGGGATGCGAGAGAGAAAGGAGGGAGAGGGGGATGCGAGAGAGAAAGGAGGGAGAGGGGGATGCGAGAGAGAAAGGAGGGAAAGGGGGATGCCAGAGAGAAAGGAGGGAGAGGGGGATGAGAGAGAGAAAGGAGGGGGAGGGGGATGCGAGAGAGAAAGGAGGGAGAGGGGGATGCGAGAGAGAAAGGAGGGGAGGAGGGGTGTGAGAGAGAAAGGAGGGAGAGGGGGATGTGAGAGAGAAAGGAGTTAGAGGGGTGTGTGAGAGAGAAAGGAGTTAGAGGGGGTGAGAGAGAAAGGAGTTAGAGGGGGGTGAGAGAGAAAGGAGTTAGAGGGGTGTATGAGAGAGAAAGGAGTTAGAGGGGGTGTGAGAGAGAAAGGAGAGAGAGGGGGATGTGAGAGAGAAAGGAGGGAGAGGGGGGTGTGAGAGAGAAAGGAGGGAGAGGGGGGTGTGAGAGAAAGGAGGGAGAGGGGGGTGTGAGAGAGAAAGGAGGGAGAGGGGGATGTGAGAGAGAAAGGAGGGAGAGGGGGTGTGAGAGAGGAAGGAGTTAGAGGGGGTGTGAGAGAGAAAGGAAGGAGAGGGGGTGTGAGAGAGAAAGGAGGAGAGGGGGGTGTGAGAGAGAAAGGAGTTAGAGGGGGGTGTGAGAGAAAGGAGTTAGAGGGAGGTGAGAGAAAGGAGGGAGAGGGGGTGTGAGAGAGGAGGGGGAGGGGTGTGTGAGAGAAAGGAGTTAGAGTGGGGTGTGAGAGAGGAGTTAGAGGGGGGGTGAGAGAAAGGAGGGGAAGGGGGTGTGAGAGAGGAGGGTGAGGGGGGGTGAGAGAAAGGAGGGGGAGGGGGTGGGAGAGAGAAAGGAGGGAGAGGGGGTGTGAGAGAGAAAGGAGGGAGAGGTGTGTGAGAGAAAGGAGGGAGAGGGGGGGTGTGAGAGAGAAAGGAGGGAGAGGAGGGTGTGAGAGAGAAAGGAGGGAGAGGGGTGTGTGAGAGAGAAAGGAGGGAGAGGGTGGCGTGAGAGAGAAAGGAGGGAGAGGGTGGTGTGAGAGAAAGGAGGGAGAAGGGGGTGTGAGAGAAAGGAGGGAGAGGGGGTGTGAGAGAAAGGAGGGAGAGGGGGGTGTGAGAGAGAAAGGAGGGAGGGGGGTGTGTGAGAGAGGAAGGAGTTAGAGGGGGATGTGAGAGAGAAATGAGGGAGAGGGGTGTGTGAGAGAGAAAGGAGGGAGAGGGGTGTGTGAGAGAGAAAGGAGTTAGAGGGGGGTGTGAGAGAAAAGAGTTAGAGGGGGGTGAGAGAAAGGAGGGAGAGGGGGGTGTGAGAGAGGAGGGGGAGGGGGGGTGAGAGAAAGGAGAGGGAGGGGGGTGTGAGAGAGAAAGGAGGGAGAGGGGGTGTGAGAGAAAGGAGGGAGAGGAGGGTGTGAGAGAGAAAGGAGGGAGAGGGGGTGTGAGAGAGAAAGGAGGGAGAGGGGTGTGAGAGAGAAAGGAGGGAGAGGGGGGGTGAGAGAAAGGAGGGAGAGGGGGGCGTGAGAGAGAAAGGAGGGAGAAGGGGGGTGTGAGAGAGAAAGGAGGGGGAGGGGTGTGAGAGAGAGGAGGGGGGCGGGGGGTGTGAGAGAGAAAGGAGGGGGAGGGGTGTGAGAGAGAAAGGAGGGGGAGGGGGGTGAGAGAGAAAGGAGTTAGAGGGGGGTGTGAGAGAGAAAGGAGGGAGAAGGGGGCTGTGAGAGAGAAAGGAGGGGGAGGGGTGTGTGAGAGAGAGAGAGGAGGGGGAGGGGGGTGTGAGAGAGAAAGGAGGGGGAGGTGGTGTGAGAGAGAAAGGAGGGGGAGGGGGTGAGAGAGAAAGGAGGGGGTGAGAGAAAGGCAGGAGAGGGTATATGAGAAAAGGTGGGGAGGGACGACAGTGGAGAGGGGGATGAGGAGGAGGTGAGAGAGAAAGGAGTTAGAGGTAGGGGGTGAGAGAGAGAAAGGAGTTAGAGGTAGGGGGGTGAGATAGAAAGGAGTTAGAGTTAGGGGGTGAGAGAGAAAGGAGTTAGAGGTAGGGGGGTGAGAGAGAAAGGAGTTAGAGGTAGGGGGTGAGAGAGAAAGGAGTTAGAGGTGGGGGGTGAGAGAGAAAGGAGGGGGGTGAGAGAAAGGCAGGAGAGGGTATATGAGAAAAGGGGGGGAGGAGTGGGGAGGGACGACAGTGGAGAGGGGGATGAGGGGGAGGTGAGAGAGAAAGGAGTTAGAGGTAGGGGGTGAGAGAGAGAAAGGAGTTAGAGTTAGGGGGGTGAGAGAGAAAGGAGTTAGAGGTAGGGGGGTGAGAGAGAAAGGAGTTAGAGTTAGGGGGGTGAGAGAGAAAGGAGTTAGAGGTAGGGGGGTGAGAGAGAAAGGAGTTAGAGGTAGGGGGGGTGAGAGAGAAAGGAGTTAGAGGTAGGGGGGGGAGAGAGAGAAAGGAGTTAGAGGTAGGGGGGTGAGAGAGAGAAAGGAGTTAGAGGTAGGGGGGGGAGAGAGAGAAAGGAATTAGAGGTAGGGGGGTGAGAGAGAAAGGAGTTAGAGGTAGGGGGGGTGAGAGAGAAAGGAGTTAGAGGTAGGGGGGGGTGAGAGAGAAAGGAGTTAGAGGTAGGGGGGAGAGAGAGAGAAAGGAGTTAAGAGGTAGGGGGGAGAGAGAGAGAAAGGATACAAGTTACATTTTGTTTGTGTGGGAGATCTGAGTCATTTGAAAGAGTTACAGTAATTTCTTTGTTATATTTAAGAGACATGTCATCGTCGCTTTATCATTAAAAGGGTTACACTTCAACATCCCGCCCAAACCTTCGTCTCCTCCCCGACGGCTCCAGTAATGCACATTGGGGGGATAACAACAAGGTCCGTGGTGGGCTACTGCCCCCCCGACTCGGGTTAATGCTGGATGGGGTACGTTACCCCACAACATGCCATAGTGAATCCCCTCCATAGGGTGGCACTGGTTATTGGGGCCTGGAGCCCCCGTAGCTCACAGAGACACTTTTTGAAGTATCTCCATAGTGACAAAAATCACATTGTGGGACAGAGCAGTGCCGCCACCCACCCCACCCCCCCCACCTTTGTCTTGAATGCGTGGGGAGGGCGGGAAGGATTGTCAAAGGGGTTGCCACTTCCCTGCAGTTAAACGCCTTAACTGCCACAGGGTCTGGCATCCAAAGGATTAAAGGTTCAGTTACACTGAGTCCTTTACTCAGGGGTGGGCAACTCCGGTCTTCAAGGGCCACCAACGGGTCAGGTTTTCAGGATATCCCTGCTTCAGCACAGGTGGCTCAATCAGTCCCTCCTTCGGCACAGGTGGTGACTGAGGCTACTGATGGAGCCACTGTGCTGAAGCAGGGATATCCTGAAAACCTGACCCGTTGGTGGTCTTTGAGGCCTGGCGTTGCCCACCCCTGCCCTTCCTTACTTCCGTGTATTAGAAGCATTGCATCAGAAATGAAACCCTAATAATCTACGTTGCCAGACTAAGTATACCCGATATTACACACAAATACAAGAACGATCCTTTCTTCTGTGTTTAGTCCCCAGAAACTTCTTCTGTGATTATACAAGTAGGCTTGTTTTTTCTCTCCCTCCAACTCCTCCTATCTCTCTATATAACCTCGCCCTATAACTCCTCCTATCTCTCCATATAACCTCTCCCTATAACTCCCCCTATCTCTCCATATAACTGCTCCCTATAACTCCTCCTATCTCTCCATATAACCTCTCCCTATAACTCCTCCTATCTCTCCATATAACCTCTCCCTATAACTCCTCCTATCTCTCCATATAACCTCTCCCTATAACTCCTCCTATCTCTCATATAACCGCTCCCTATAACTCCTAGGCGTGGGGTGACATTATATGGTGTTATTGCACCTTGCATGTACTGTATCTGTTTGGCGTTTCTGGCCCGGGTTGATAGTGACGGGGTGATATTATTAACACTAATTAACGAACAGAGAGTTCCCTTTCAGTTTAATAATCACCGTTGCTTTCACCTCCTGCCTGCCACACTCTGTTCTTTGCCTGTTGGGGGAGAAGACTATAATTTAACTGTCAGCATTCGGAGAGAAGGAATACAGCTGTATAAGGGGGGAGCGACAGCGCAAGCTGCTTTCAGCTGCCTAAAGTCAGATTGTCACACCTGTCTTCGTGATGTGCCCATAGGCATCGATGCTTTAAAAAGTAGCGTTACAGTGATGGATTTTTAGAAATTCTCAACCTCCAATTCCAAGTTCTTCTGAACTCTGGAAAAGGAGGGAGAGAGGGAGAGAGGGAGAGAGGGAGAGAGGGAGAGAGGGAGAGAGGGGGAGAGGGGGAGAGGGGGAGAGAGAGGGAGAGAGGGAGAGAGGGGGAGAGGGAGAATTTTTGAAAAGTAATCCAGTCTTTCTGTATAAAGAAGGAAACTGTTAGTTTGTATATTAGATGTTATCATCATCTTCTTCAGCCCTGGCCTCCCTGGAAGCCCTGGTCAAGAACTTTGTTCTATTTTCTCTCTTACTGGGAAGCACTGGTCAAGAACTTTGTTCTATTTTCTCTCTTACTGGGAAGCACTGGTCAAGAACTTTGTTCTATCTTCTCTGTGTACTGGAAAGCACTGGTCAAGAACTTTGTTCTATCTTCTCTGTTACTGGGAAGCACTGGTCAAGAACTTTGTTCTATCTTCTGTTACTGGGAAGCACTGGTCAAGAACTTTGTTCTATTTTCCCTAGCCTCCCCACTGCTGGATGAAGCCTCCCCAATGATCTCCCAGGTACTGCAGGTACAGCCTCTCTTCTTCACATTGGGCCACCACACTTTCCATCTTACTTTTGGTCATCATCTTGGTCTTTTAATCACTCTTGGAATCCAGTTGACTACCATCTTTGTACAATGGTAATTTCATCTTGTTATATGTCTGACCCACCGCAATTTTAATGTCTTCGCCCTTGTGATAATGTCACAGACGTTTGTTTGGTTTCAACCCCATTCATTCTTTTCCCCCTGTCTCTTGGTCTTCTGGAACCAGGATGACACGTGGGATGTGAGTGAGCCCAGTGGTTTAACTCATCCCCCTTTGAGAGCACACAGAGTCCTTTTATTTTCTTCAACTTTAATGGGGGAGTCAAAAACTATAAAGGGTATGTGCAGATGGTAATGTGTGGTGAGAGAGTGCTTCTCTATGCGAAGGTGCTCTGTTATGGGGGGACAGTAAAAAAGGATGGCCTTGCAGGGGTGTAATGGAGGAAGCATGTACAGGCATACCCCGCTTTAAGGACACTCACTTTAAGTACACTCGCGAGTAAGTACATTTCGTTCAATAGGCAAACGGCAGCTCACGCATGCGCCTGTCAGCACGTCCTGAACAGCAATACTGGCTCCCTACCTGTACCGAAGCTGTGCGCAAGCGGGGAGACTATAGAGCCTGTTACACATGCGTTATTTACATCAGTTATGCACGTATATGACAATTGCAGTGCAGTACGTGCATCAAAAGTGGGAAAAAGGGAGTGCTTCACTTTAAGTACATTTTCACTTTACATACATGCTCCGGTCCCATTGCGTACGTTAATGCGGGGTATGCCTGTACTCACTAAGCCAGCTAGTTAGATCTAAAAGCACATGTTCCTGTGGCTGGCAGGAAGGGTCTAAGGACCAAAGTAACAGCTATAAAGGCGGGGGGCGCAAGCTGGACTAAACCACCTTTCCAGCTAAGGAGATTGGAAGGTTGCCAGGGCAACCAACTAAGCCTGTGTAAGGGACATATGTAGTAATAATGTTGCCTTTACATATGCAGCCAGCTGCTGGAACAGGAGAAAAACATGCAGCCGAACAAGGGAGACAGGAATAGTCAAAACTGCAAAGGGAGACAGAAAATGTGAAATCCTGTTCCAGGAAACTTCGTGTAATACCCAGCATGCATCGCTCTATACGTCTTTGGCTTGCCTGAAGCTTCTGAATTATCTTCGCACTTAGGATCCAAGTTTCACATCCGCACGTCAGCACGGATCACACATATTTATAGAGAGATGTTTTTATATAGCGCTTACACTGTACACAGTGCTGAACATAGCATTTTGCAGGCACACCGAGTCCCTACCCGGAAGAGCTTACAATCTAAGTTTGGTGCCTATAGAGAAGGAAGATAACGTGACTTGCCCAAGGTTGCAAGAAAAGTTGACGCGGGGATTCAAACCAGGCTCACCCATTTCATAGGCAGGGGCATTACCCCTAAGCTTTTCCTTTAGCCGCGGGGTAAATAAAGTAGCAGTACATTGGGTTTATAAATTAAAAAGTAGTGGTACTGTGGGGTTTTAAATACTGAACTAGAGGTACTCCTGGGTTTGTAAATAAAATAATAGTGGTACTGTCCGTAAAAAAAGAAGTTATACTAGAGCTTGTAAAGTAAAAAGTATTAGTACTCTGTGTTTGTAAACAGTATGTAGTCACACCCCTGCCGCCTAGTTCAATATATATATATATATATATATATATATATATATATATATATATATATATTGTGACAAATGGCTTACTCCGCGGCTCCGCCGTCTGTCCGGGACTGTTAGAACACGGTCTTTTAGGGTAGGTTAAATAACGGGGCGTAACGTGCTGTTCCTTTAAACAGGCTATTGCCTGGTTTATTCAGTCCCAGGCACTGAGACTGCCACAGTGCATACACAAGAAACACAAGCAAAACAAAAGCCTGCTCACCTGAGCAATAACTTAACTAAGATTTTCCCTGACTCAGGGTTGGAGTGGCTTTTCCACTTCCAACAAGAAAAATAAGGAACTTTGCAGTTTTAGACAAAAAGGAGCAGAATGATTTAACCTGTTTGGGGAGAGGCTTTTCCCCTCTCTGCTTCCAGCAGCCTTCCTGCCTCCAGGCTCTTGGGGAGAGGGGAGAGGAACCAGGAAATCAGTCTTAAATATCTGATTTCTAACTAGCAGGACAGGTGACAGAAATCAGGCAGCAGACAAACTCTGGTCAGGATCTCTCATCCCTCAGTTCCAGCACTTGCCAAACTGTGGGATGGAGTACATGTATTATCAGGCTGCACTTTCCAGCCTAAACAGGATATAAACTGTTCAGTAACCTGGGAGCCATATATATGCAATTTATTACCATCCCCTGGTTTCTGTCACAATATACATATACACACACACACTAGTGATGTCACCTCCCTGCTCCCCTGGGCACATAGGATGGGGCACCTCTCCCATTGCCTGTCCCTGTGTGAGTGACATGCTGACGGAGAGGCAGTGGCACCCTTTGTGCTGTCTGGCATAGGGATGCAGGCGTTGCCATGGTGACCAACCTCAGGTTACCTGCGGTCCTAAGGCGTGAGCTCTACCCACAATGCATCGCTCCGCCGAGCGCTTAACCCCTTTCTGCCCAACCACACACACAGTGAAAGGATTCACGTGTATAAATCCGGACCGAATATAACTTAAAATTCAGGCTTCACCCCAATTAAGCAAAGCTTTGAATCTGTTTGTTTTCATGTTCGGTAATAATGATGGTGTGTGTATTATTTAGAGAAATGGCTAAATATCAATAAAATAACCCTGCTATATCATCCCAAGCGCAGGAGGTCATGGTCTCCCTCTGCGCCCGCGATGATCAGTGTCCTGCGTCTCCCTGCTGTCTGCTCCTGTTGTGTCATTTGTGGCTCTGCCTGTTTCCTGTAAAGAGCCGGATTTTAATATAAAGTTTCCATTTCAGACACAAGTTTCTTTAGCAGGGCGGTGTCCCCAGTGTTAGAAGTCCCTCTGCTGCCGGGTCACTTAGTTCCATTGTGTCTCCGTTATATGAGAAGAGCTGACAGCCCTGTGATATTAGGCTGAGTCCCCGCTGGGGCTGAGCGCGCTTATGCTTGGAGAGCGCTCAAAGCATGAGCGTCGGGTGTCCTGGCATTACGCGCGCGCATGCGCGAGCGGGGGGGCATTGCGGGTAGTTGAGCGTGCTACAAAGTCATTTTTTTTGTTTACATAAGTGCTGAGAGCGGGTGAGCGTGTGTGCCTGCGCACAAGCGCGCGGAGACTTGCATCTATATATGTAAGTAACCGCGGCAAGCGCCGCGCGCTCAGCGCCAGCGGGGACTCAGCCTTACATTGTCTGATACCTGGAACTTCCTGTATCTTCAGTGATGTCATCAATGACAACTTAGAGACTTCCTGTTCTACTTTATTTTTATTTATTTTTTTTAACGTTGAAAACCTCAGCATTCTGTATTAAAAGATTTAAAAAACGATACAACTATTTTTTATTTTCTGTAATGCAGTGCGCACAGTATGTATATAAACAATAAATACAATACGTCATTTTAAGTGTATAGCTTTCATATAATACTCCAAGTTAGGGCAACCCCTGTAACCTTCCAAAAGGACTTATTACTGGATGTGCATGTACCCGCTGCGTTTGTTAGGGGGTTGTGCTTAATGGAGGAAATTATGCTATGCAGACCCCCAAATGTGCAGGGATCAGCGCTAAGTGCTAAAGCTATTGTGCCGATTTAACCCGTTCAATGCCAGCAGTTGTGGCTTCCTCTGGCAGTGAAAGTGTTACGTGGAAAGTAAAAGGAAGAAGAAGTGATGATGAGGTGGAAGGGCTCATGGTGTATGCAAGGTGTACGTGTGTATAAAGTGTATTTGCAGTGTGCGTATGTGTATGTATGCAGTGCATGTACTGTATGTATATGCATACTACAGTGCATGTGTATGTATGCAGTGTATGTGTATGTACATGCGTAGTGAGTGCATATCTCATCAATGTGACGTGTACTCTGCAGGGTGAATATGACGGAGGTGGAGCCTGTGCTGGACTTCGCTACCTCAGCACGGACGGGGCGAAGAAATGCACTGCCCGACATATTGGGGTCACCGGTTGGGGTCAGTCCCTCTGACCTGCCTCTCAAACTAGCAGAAATGTCTCTAAATGCGGGTAAGTGCAGATAGCTCCGTCTGTCTGTGTCACCCTGCGGTGGGAGGGACAGACTCCATGTCCCATACCTCCCTTCTGTCTGTGTCACTGTGTCACCCTGCGGGGGGAGGGACAGACTCCGTGTCCCGTATCTCCCTCCTGTATGTGTCACTGTCACCCTGCGGGGGGAGGGACAGACTCCGTGTCCCATAGCTCCTTCTGTCTGTGTCACCCTGTGGGGGGAGGGACAGACTCCATGTCCCATAGCTCCCTCCTGTCTGTGTCACTGTGTCACCCTGCGGGGGGAGGGACAGACTCCATGTCCCATATCTCCCTTCTGTTTGTGTCACCCTGCGGTGGGAGGGACAGACTCCATGTCCCATATCTCCCTTCTGTTTGTGTCACCCTGCGGTGGGAGGGACAGACTCTGTGTCCCATAGCTCCCTCTGTCTGTGTCACCCTGCGGGGGGAGGGACAGACTCTGTGTCCCATACCTCCCTCCTGTCTGTGTCACTGTGTCACCCTGAGGTGGAAGGGACAGACTCGTGTCCCATAGCTCCCTTCTGTCTGTGTCACTGTGTCACCCTGCGGTCGGAGGGACAGACTCCATGTACCATAGCTCCCTCCTGTCTGTGTCACTGTGTCACCCTGCGGAGGGAGGGACAGACTCCATGTCCCATATCTCCCTTCTGTGTGTGTCACTGTCACCCTGCGGGGGGAGGGACAGACTCCATGTCCCATATCTCCCTCCTGTCTGTGTCACCCTGCGGTGGGAGGGACAGACTCCATGTCCCATATCTCCCTCCTGTCTGTGTCACCCTGCGGTGAGAGGTACAGACTCTGTGTCCCATAGCTCCCTCTGTCTGTGTCACCCTGCGGGGGGAGGGACAGACTCCGTGTCTCATATCTCCCTTCTGTCTGTGTCACCCTGCGGGGGGAGGGACAGACTCCGTGTCCCATAGCTCCCTCCTGTCTGTGTCACCCTGCGGGGGGAGGGACAGACTCCGTGTCCCATATCTCCCTTCTGTCTGTGTCACCCTGCGGGGGGGGGGACAGACTCCGTGTCCCATAGCTCCCTGTCTGTGTCACGTGTCACCCTGCGGGGGGAGGGACAGGAAGACAGACTGTTCCCACATTTATTCTTTTTTCCCCCCATTGGCCACCAAGGATTGAACCTTTTGCCTACCCTTTAACCTTTGACCTCCCCCCTTAGACCGAGGTCCCGACCTCCAGTCCCCTTCCACGGAGATGCCGCCGCAACCCATGCAGAGTCCAGAGCCGAAGGACGCTTCCTAAGCTTGAGCCGCTCAACCGGAGGGCATTTCCAACCACGCGGAGAGAGAAGGCAGAGGCGTCTGCGAAGCTTTGGACAGGGTCTGCGGGGGGGGGCCGCGCTCTTTCCCCTGCGGTCCAGAGACCGGTTCTTTGACGCGGCAGCGAATGAGCCAAAGAGTGGGCCGGGAGGGGGGGTACGGTAGCGGGAATTAGAGGAACCTCCACCACCCCCTGTTCAGCCCCGGGTGGGGGCACTGTTTTCCGAGCCAACGCCTGAATATTCAGGACGGGATTTCTGCGGAGGAAACCTCCCCACCCCCCCCAACCAAGGACATCTTTTTTTAATTTATTTGGGATTTCTTGCGGGGTGGTATAAACGTGTGTTTGTGTGTGTGTACATATATATATGTATATACAACCACTGTGATCTTTTTGTAGTCCCCCCTAAATCCCTGTTTCTCAGGCCGCTGCCTTTTCTGTAGCAGGCGCAGGGGTTCAAATGATGATCATATTTTAGGGGTTCGTTTTGGTAAAATGTTTCTGCCCTCCCCCCCCCCCACTCATATAGGTGTTAGAAGAGGCAGAGGGGAGTGCGGTAGGGGAGAGAGCTAGCAGAGAGAGGAGCATAGGATGCAGTGTTAGGAGAGGGAGAGGAGAGCGCTGGTGGGGGTAGAGTTAGCAGAGGAAGGGGAGTGTGGGTGGGGGGGAGAGTTAGCAGAAATAGTGGGAAAAGGGGGAGAGTTATGAGAGGGAGAGTGGAACACAAGGTTCAGTATCAGCAGAGGGAGAGGTGGGAATGCAGGGTGCAGTGTTAGCAGAGAGAGGGGAGCGCAGGGTGCAGTGTTAGCAGAGAGGGGGGAGCGCAGGGTGCAGTGTTAGCAGAGAGAGGGGAGCGCAGGGTGCAGTGTTAGCAGAGAGAGGAGAGCGCAGGGTGCAGTGTTAGCAGAGAGAGGGGAGCGCAGGGTGCAGTGTTAGCAGAGAGGGGGGAGCGCAGGGTGCAGTGTTAGCAGAGAGAGGGGAGCGCAGGGTGCAGTGTTAGCAGAGAGAGGAGAGCGCAGGGTGCAGTGTTAGCAGAGAGAGGGGAGCTCAGGGTGCAGTGTTAGCAGAGAGAGGGGAGCGCAGGGTGCAGTGTCAGTAGAGGGAGAGGTGGGAATACAGGGTGCAGTGTTAGCAGAGAGGGGGGAGCGCAGGGTGCAGTGTTAGCAGAGAGGGGGGAGCGCAGGGTGAAGTGTTAGCAGAGAGAGGGGAGCGCAGGGTGCAGTGTTAGCAGAGAGAGGGGAGCGCAGGGTGCAGTGTTAGCAGAGAGAGGGGAGCGCAGGGTGCAGTGTTAGCAGGGAAAGAGCGCAGGGTGCAGTGTTAGCAGAGAGAGGGGAGCGCTGGGTGCAGTGTTAGCAGAGAGGGGGGAGCGCAGGGTTCAGTGTTAGCAGAGAGAGGGGAGCGCAGGGTGCAGTGTTAGCAGAGAGAGGGGAGCGCAGGGTGCAGTGTTAGCAGAGAGAGGGGAGCGCAGGGTGCAGTGTTAGCAGAGAGAGGGGAGCGCAGGGTGAAGTGTTAGCAGAGAGAGGGAAGCGCAGGGTGCAGTGTTAGCAGAGAGAGGGGAGCGCAGGGTGCAGTGTTAGCAGGGAAAGAGGAGCGCAGGGTGCAGTGTTAGCAGAGAAAGAGGAGTGCAGGGTGCAGTGTTAGCAGGGAAAGAGGAGCGCAGGGTGCAGTGTTAGCAGTGAGAGGGGAGTGCAGGGTGCAGTGTTAGTAGAGAGGGGAAGTGCAGGGTGCAGTGTTAGCAGAGAGAGGGGAGTGCAGGGTGCAGTGTTAGCAGAGAGAGGGGAGTGCAGGGTGCAGTGTTAGTAGAGAGGGGAAGTGCAGGGTGCAGTGTTAGCAGAGAGAGGGGAGTGCAGGGTGCAGTGTTTGCAGAGAGAGGGGGTCAGGGCAGGTAAAGGATGCTGACAATCCGGTAACAGCTTTTTAACCGTCAGGGACGTTTCCCCCCGAAATATACAAGTCCTATTTAGTGTAAGAGGGACCAGCGATGGGTGAGGGGCTCAGGAATCAATACTGAGACCCCCACATTACTGCACGTCCCCCCGTCTCCTGTGTCCTTCTGTCTCCGTCCCGCTACTTGTCATTGTCCTCTGTGATCCAGCCTCTGTCTCACGTGACAACGGTCACCCAGGGTGAGATAGCACAAGGGGGCGGCCGCGGGAAAGGGACAAGTTATTCTGCGGTGGAGAAAGGTGACAGAGACCGAAGAGGGGGGGGGGGGGGGGGGTTAGGCAAGGACACAGTGAGGGAGCCGGGGTCCCAGTGACATCTAGTCTAGGACATTTGGTCACAGCCGCTTGGCTACGACTCACCTCACCGCAGGAACCAGACACCGCTGCGGGTAAGTGCCTAAACCCCCTACCCTGAGCCCTTACCCCAAACCCTAAAAAAAACTTACCCTAAGCCCTTACCCCAAACCCCTTACCCTAAGCCCTTACCCCAAACCCCTTACCCTGAGCCCTTACCCCAAACCCCTTACCCGAAAAACAACCCCTACCCTAAGCACGTACCCTAAACACCCTACCATGAGCCCTTACCCCAAACCCTTTACCCTAAAAAACCCTACCCTAAGCTCTTACCGTTACCCCAAAATACCCTACCCCAACTGCAAAACCCCTTAAATGAACCCTCTACCCTAACCAGTAATAAAACACACCTTAGAAGCGGCCGGCAGCGGCGGCGACTCCGGCGGCGGCCACATGTCCCACCCAGGTGACCTCACTGAAAAGCAGCCGTCCGTACGGCTTGCTATTTGTATCACCCGACCCGTGACCCCCTAACCTCCGACGACCTCCCCAGTCCCCGATCACCGACCAGGTTTACCCACTGGGCAACAACACGTGCGGGGCGGACACAAGCGGGGTCACGCTTGCTCCGGCGGGGCAGTTGGGGGATTGCTGCTATAGCCATAACCCTGCACCTCTGCAATGCTGCCAGCACCAGGGGCTCCTATGGGTTATAATGTTATATGTCACAGGGTATCGTCGCTTACAGAGAAAGCAGCGAAACCATACAACTGTCTCCTCTAATAAATACAACCAGGCCTCAAACAAAGATTGGGCCATTTTCGTTTGGTTAGACTATACTCCAGTCCACCAACAGGCCAGGTTTTCAGGATATTGCCGCTTCAGCACAGGTGGCTCAACCAGTGGCTTGGTCGAGTGCTGAAGCAGGGATATCCTGAAAACCTGACCTGTTGGTGGCCCCTTGAGGCTGGAGTTAGCCTCTCCCTGGGAAAGAATTATCGGGGGCCTCAGGATGAGGGGGGACGCTTTCCCCAACCTGTATCCTACCCCGTCCCTGTTCGAGCCAGTAAAGATTAGGAGGGCGAGAGAGTGGGGACTTTGTCCGTGTAAATTCTTTTGGAATATACATTGATAACAGAAAAAAGGGATCAGCCAGAGGGAAAGACACCCCGCCAGGCCTCAGCTCAGGATGTTTACAGACTCATTTTAAATATAATTTAAAAAAACTTGTAGGTGTCAGATTTTTGCAACAATTACGGCAACTGCCATTAAACATATCACTGCCGTCAGGTCACTTTGCCCCTACGTGGGACTGACCCTTTATCCCATTAAACATGGCGATGTCATTAAGTCACTTTGCTCCTACGTGGGACTGACCCTTTAAGTCATTAAACATGGCGATGTCATTAAGTCACTTTGCTCCTACGTGGGACTGACCCTTTAAGTCATTAAACATGGCGATGTCATTAAGTCACTTTGCCCCTACGTGGGACTGACCCTTTATCCCATTAAACATGGCGATGTCATTAAGTCACTTTGCCCCTACGTGGGACTGACCCTTTATCCCATTAAACATGGCGATGTCATTAAGTCACTTTGCCCCTACGTGGGACTGACCCTTTAACTTTATATACAATTTTCTAACATTTTCTGAATCCAAAAAAACGTGCCGTCTGCCTGTAGTGCAAAAATACGACTGTCACGTGCACGACTGTGTCACTTTATGTCCTGGTTCAAGTGTGCGTGTACAAGTGTGCGTGTGCGTGTTCAAGTGTGCGTGTACAAATGTGCGTTTCTTCCAAATAAAGCCGTTTTTTCAAAGAAACAATCCATTTTCCGTGGCTTGTGTTGTTATTCTTCCCGGAGCGAAGGACAGTAATAGGTTTATAAGGCTGACAAAATGGGACAAGTACAGTGCGACGGTGAAGGGGGACCCAGGCCATTAATAAAGGTATTTGGCTCGGCTGAGTGCCCCCGAGCCATATTGGGAAATTGTGAGTGTCAGCTCTTCAACCCAATTGTGGCATGTAACTGCATGTGTAATAAAGATATGTGTGGAGTTTTTACTGTTCCAGGAGTGCCAACCAGTGGAGATGTGCAAGGCGTGAGTTTCAGGGATGATTTTACAGTAAAATGTTGTCAGGGTGTGTTGGGGTAGCAGGGGGCCAATGTTGCGGGTTACCCTGAAACATGCACTCAGGAATCCCCGCAGGCTCCTGAGGACATGAGGAACACAGACCACCGGATAAAATCCTCCCTAGAAAGCAGTTTGCAGCTCACCGCCAAATCCCCCTGCTTCAGCACAAACCAGGACAGTAAAACCGGGCAGGGAACTGAATTACATTAAAGGTTCTCGGCATATGCCCAAACCCCAGAACCCAATGTGGGGTTCCGTACAGCTCTCACCAGGCATAAGGCGAAGAGAGTTATAGGGGTTTTAAGTTAGAGTGTGAGCTCTGTGACCCAGTGAGGGCTGTAATACTGTAATTGTATTGGGGACCGTCTGTGTGTCTCCCACCAGGGCTAAGGTTTTCTGTATAAGGTAGAAAAGAAAATGGTTTTTAACAATCTCCAAAGTTTATATTTTTATTCCAGTACAGTACTGTTCAGAGGAAGGCATTTAGTATGGATAAATATTCATTTGCATAGGAAGCAGGGGAAGCTAATCCGCCTCTGAGCTTCAAAGAATCAGCTTCACAGGCCATCCAGGAACGAAGGGGTTAACAAGGATATGGAGGTGTTAACCATTTGGTACCAGGGAGGAGAAAAGGAAGAGAAGTTCAATAAGCAATCCTGGCAAATGGCTACTCAGTCCAGACTCTCCGGCGCTGAGCCGGCAGGGGGTCTCGCATGACAAGTGGGGGAAGATGGCGGTTCGCACATGCTCAGTTTCCATACTGAAGCTCTCTGCCAGGTTCTGTAAGAGACTGGCAAAACCTGACGATAGGTGGGTTATTTAGTTCCCACGCAGCAGTTGGCTGCAGACTGTACAGATAGGGACTGGGAGGGTTTAAAAATCTGTGCAGCCCCTCAGGTAACCGTTCCATCTGAGATTCACCTAAGATCCATCTAAGATTCATAATGCGGTAAAGAGTTCCATCTAAGATCTTTCCTGTAACCAGATTTAATATCGTAACTAGTAAGTGTATTTTCGTAGTATTTTGTAAATCAAGCTGTGTGTTCATTGTGTAAATAAATTACAATTTATTTTATCTTCTGCTTTGCTCAATCAAAGGATCCGGGTAATTAAGGTGTTAAAAGCATTGGTCTCCGTGACATACAGTACCGTTACTCTTAGCGGCACTAAATCTGTGCTAGGAAGCCGGTTACACTGAGTGGTTTAAAAATATATATTTTTCAACCCACTGCATGGGATTAACTTGGGGGCGGCCATCTCCAATAATCAAGGGCCACCAACAGGTCATGGTTTAAGGGAATCATTGCTTCAGCACATGTGGCTCAATCAATCCCCTGCTTCAGCACAGGTGGCTCAATCAGTGGCTCAGTCTTTGAGGGATATTAGGGATATCCCAACTCCAGGCCCTTGAGGACTGGAGTTGGCCATCCCTGGACTAAACATTTAAATACTGCTCTGGTTGGGAGGCTTATATACCAAGTCTATAGGTCATTCATTCTCTTCTTAATCTGTTCTCTTTGTAGACCAGAGACCAGTGGGTTAAGTCTCTCTGCTCAGACTTGCCAAAACGAAACCTCCCCATCACTCTCAGCCCGGGAGTCCTGTCCCTCTGATCAATCTGCTTTGTTATACACCGGTCTCCCCAGTTTTCCAGCCGGGAGACTTCAGGGAACAGACTCTTTGTATCTGGCAGAGAAAAGAATCGAGCCTTCCTATCTTCACCGTCTCGCATCAAACTTTGTAGCTTAAAAATCATGAAAAGCTGCACTTGCTTTCTCCTCTCGCCTCCCAAACACTTCTCTCCAGACACAACCGGATCAGGTCATAATATAGGCCATCAGATCCGCTGAAGCTTTATTACGTATACGTGCTCCCCAGCTTAACAATCGCGTATCCACATCTTCCGAAGATGTCGCCGAGTTGTTCCCATAAGTAATCGTCGTCCCGCCAGCTCCCTACTCCAGCTGAAGGACAGGTATGCTTACCCCATAACCAGCCAATGAGTTTGTTAACTGGCTGCTGACCTGTTCCTTATCCGCACAAGCAACCTAACAATTGGGTCTAACTAGACCAGGGAGGGGAAACTCCAGTCCTCAAGGGCCACCAACAGGTCAGGTTTTCAGGATATCCCTGCTTCAGCACGAGTGGGTCAATCAGTGGCTCAGTGTTCAGCTCCGGAAACCCCAAAACTGTCTGGTTTGGGTGCTTACATGTGCTGGGATCTCTGATAATGGTAAGAAATATATGAACCCCTATAAACTGATGTTCCAGACATTGGGCGTGTATTACCTGGTACGTGCTGCCACCTGCAGGACAAAGTGTATAACACCGGCTAAAAATATATTTCTGATTTAAAGGTTCGGTCCCAAGATCAAAACAAAACTTTTTTTTAAAAATAACTTTACAATCTTCTTCTTCAGGCTGCGGAGGTAGATTCGCGCTAGTGTCGCTGTGCGAGGTCTGTCCTCCGTTGACGCGCGCGACAGGAGTTGTGACGTCACCAGGCTGGGTCGCCCCTCATTGGTTCGAACGGCGACATGACGCGGCCGTCGCGCGAAAAATCAAATTCATGTGTCTCCTCCAAATCCTGCCGCAGTATGGCCGGACTGGTAAAGGTAATTCATTTGTTTGTGCCGCGTGCGGCCGCCCAGACTATGGACACGGCTTCAGAAAGATACAACCCCCCCCCCCCCCCAGAGAGTAACTGTTTTACATATCCAGATCTGGTCAAAAATGAATGTTTTGCTTTTCTCCGGGAACACTGAATTCCAGCATATCAGCTGCTTCTGTTTATCTGTCTGGCTATTGGCGGCTTCAAAATTACTTTGCAAACACAGAACAGAGCAGAAAGTGCAATTTACCTGCAGCTTCGATGGCTGACAAACAGTCTGATCATCCAAAGATATAAGATAATTGTTAAAAAATTAAAAAATAGGTGATATAAACTCAGATCCAATGTATTGCTTTATAGCGAAAAACTGTAACAAGCATTTGTTTTGTTTCTAATTTTTTATATATATACACATAACTCCGCGGGAATCCCTGTATATGTGTATCTATCTGTATGACTCGAAAGTATATACACCTGAATAAAAAGATATTAAAAAAAAAAAAAAAGCTTTTATTTATTGTCCAAATGTATAAATGTTTATCAAATGATTTAAGAATACTAACGTAGGTTAAATCAGGGATTATTATGAGCAATTGTTGTAAAAACAGATTCAACTATGCTCCGGAGGAGTTATAGGGAGAGGTTATATGGAGAGATAGGAGGAGTTATAGGGAGCGGTTATATGGAGAGATAGGAGGAGTTATAGGGAGAGGTTATATGGAGAGATAGGAGGCGTTATAGGGAGAGGTTATATGGAGAGATAGGAGGAGTTATAGGGAGAGGTTATATGGAGAGATAAGAGGAGTTATAGGGAGAGGTTATACAGAGAGATAGGAGGGGTTATAGGGAGAGGTTATATGGAGAGATAGGAGGAGTTATAGGGAGCGGTTATATGGAGAGATAGGAGGAGTTATAGAGAGAGGTTATATGGAGAGATAGGAGGAGTTATAGGGAGAGGTTATATGGAGAGATAGGAGGAGTTATAGGGAGAGGTTATATGGAGAGATAGGAGGAGTTATAGTGAGAGGTTATATGGAGAGATAGGAGGAGTTATAGGGAGAGGTTATATGGAGAGATAGGAGTTATAGGGAGAGGTTATATGGAGAGATAGGAGGAGTTATAGGGAGAGGTTATATGGAGAGATAGGAGGAGTTATAGGGAGCGGTTATATGGAGAGATAGGAGGAGTTATAGGGAGAGGTTATATGGGGAGATAGGAGGAGTTATAGGGAGCCGTTATATGGAGAGATAGGAGGAGTTATAGGGAGAGGTTATATGGAGAGATAGAAGGAGTTATAGGGAGAGGTTATATGGAGAGATAGGAGGAGTTATAGGGAGATATAGGAGGAGTTATAGGGAGAGGTTATAGGGAGAGATAGAAGGAGTTATAGGGAGAAGTTATATGGAGAGATAGGAGGAGTTATAGGGAGGGGGTATATGGAGAGATAGGAGGAGTTATAGGGAGCGGTTATATGGAGAGATAGGAGGAGTTATAGGGAGAGGTTATATCGAGAGATAGGAGGAGTTATAGGGAGAGGTTATATGGAGAGATAGGAGGAGTTATAGGGAGAGGTTATATGGAGAGATAGGAGGAGTTATAGGGAGAGGTTATATGGAGAGATAGGAGGAGTTATAGGGAG
The DNA here is from genome assembly GCF_040206685.1 of Ascaphus truei. Taxonomy (NCBI): domain Eukaryota; kingdom Metazoa; phylum Chordata; class Amphibia; order Anura; family Ascaphidae; genus Ascaphus; species Ascaphus truei. The sequence continues at coordinate 31,440,368 of NC_134488.1, read as the reverse complement.
AGGTTATATGGAGAGATAGGAGGAGTTATATGGAGAGATAGGAGGAGTTATAGGGAGAGGTTATATGGAGAGATAGGAGGAGTTATAGGGAGAGGTTATATGGAGAGATAGGAGGAGTTATAGGGAGAGGTTATATGGAGAGATAGGAGGAGTTATAGGGAGCGGTTATATGGAGAGATGGGAGGAGTTATAGGGAGAGGTTATATGGAGAGATAGGAGCAGTTATAGGGAGCGGTTATATGGAGAGATAGGAGGAGTTATAGGGAGAGGTTATATGGAGAGATAGGGTTAGTTATAGGGAGCGGTTATATGTAGGGTGACCATTCGTACCGGTTTTGCCGGGACAGTCCCGTTTTTTTCTGCCCTGTCCCGATTTTAGCTCCGTCCCGGTTATGTCCCGGTTTTTGTCCCTGGTCCCGGTATTGCGGGGCAGCGGCGGTGAGGAGAATGCGGCGGCCGGTAAGTATTTTCTATGTGTGTGTGTGAATGCTGCCGGGGAGACTGAATGAAGGAGAATGCCGGGGGCAGGACTTAGAATGCAAGCCGGCCCGCAGGGGATTGGTTGCAGGCAGGTCAGAGGAAGCCGGGGGCGGGACTTCCGCTTTGTGCAGAGCACACGTGTCTTCCCGCACCCGGCTCCTCTGTGCGCGGTGAGTGTCCCCCTTTTGTCCCGGGTCCCAGCCGGGGGGGGGGGTGCGCTTACCTTTGTACCACCTTGTACCTTTGCCCCCCCCGGCGCTCCCAGCATTGCCCCCCCGGCGCTCCCACCATTGCCCCCCCGGCGCTCCCACCATTGCCCCCCCCCGGCGCTCCCACTAGTGCCCCCCCCCGGCGCTCCCACTATTTGCCCCCCCCCGGCGCTCCCACCATTGCCCCCCCGGCGCTCCCACCATTGCCCCCCCGGCGCTCCCACCATTGCTCCCCCGGCGCTCCCACCTTTGCCCATCGCCGCTCCCACCTTTGCCCCCCCGGCGCTCACAGCTTTGTCCCCCGTCGCTCACAGCTTTGCCCCCTTGCGCTCACTTCCCCCCGTCCCCTTGGTGTGGGAGATGGGCTCGGGGGCGGGCAGTGGTTGCTGAGCGGTCGCGGGCGGTGCAGGGGCTGGCGGGCGGTGCAGGGGGAGGCGGGTGTCTCTCTGTGTGTGTATCTGTGTGTGTGTGTGTGTGTATATCAGTGGGTGTGTGTATCAGTGTGTGTGGGTGGGTGTATCAGTGTGTGTGTGTATCAGTGGGTGTGTGTATCAGTGTGTGTGGGTGTGTGTATCAGTGTGTGTATCAGTGGGGGTGTGTGTAAGTGTGTATCAGTGGGTGTGTGTGTGTATCAGTGGGTGGGTGTATCAGTGTGTGTGTATCAGTGTGTGTGTGTGTGTGTGTGTGTGTGTGTGTGTGTGTGTGTGTATCAGTGGGTGTGTGTGTGTATCAGTGGGTGTGTGGGTGTGTATCAGTGGTTGTGTGTGGGTGTATCAGTGGGTGTGGGTGTGTATCAGTGGGTGTATCAGTGGGTGTGGGTGTATCAGTGGGTGTGTGTGTATCATTGTGTGTGTGTGTGTGTGTGTGTGTATCAGTGTGTGTGTGTGTGTGTGTGTGTGTGTGTCAGTGGGTGTGTGTCTCTCTCCCTCCCTCTCTCCCCCTCCCTCTCTCCCCCCCCTGTCTCCCTCCTTCCCTCCCACCCTGTCTTCCAAGTGTCTTCCACCCTCCCTCCCACCCTCCCTCAGACCCTCCCTCCCACCCTCAGACCCTCCCTCCCTCAGACCCTCCCTCCCACCCTCAGACCCTCCCTCCCACCCTCCCTCAGACCCTCCCTCCCACCCTCCCTCAGACCCTCCCTCCCACCCTCCCTCAGACCCTCCCTCAGACCCTCCCTCCCACCCTCCCTCAGACCCTCCCTCAGACCCTCCCTCCCACCCTCCCTCAGACCCTCCCTTCCACCCTCCCTCCCACCCTGTCATCCACCCTCCCTCCCACCCTGTCATCCACCCTCCCTCCCACCCTGTCTTCCACCCTCCCTCCCACCCTGTCTTCCACCCTCCCTCCCACCCTGTCTTCCACCCTCCCTCCCACCCTCCCTCCCACCCTGTCTTCCAACCTCCCTCCCACCCTGTCTTCCAACCTCCCTCCCACCCTCCCTCCCACCCTGTCTTCCAACCTCCCTCCCACCCTGTCTTCCACCCTCCCTCCCACCCTGTCTTCCACCCTCCCTCCCTCCCACCCTGTCTTCCACCCTCCCTCCCTCCCACCCTGTCTTCCACCCTCCCTCCCTGTCTTCCACCCTGTCTTCCACCCTCCCTCCCTCCCTCCCACCCTGTCTTCCACCCTCCCTCCCACCCTCCATCCCACACTCCCTCCCACCCTGTCTTCCACCCTCCCTCCCTCCCACCCTGTCTTCCACCCTCCCTCCCTCCCACCCTGTCTTCCACCCTCCCTCCCTCCCACCCTGTCTTCCACCCTCCCTCCCTCCCACCCTGTCTTCCACCCTCCCTCCCACCCTGTCTCACCCTCCCTCCCTCCCTGTCTCGCCCTCCCCTCCCTCCCTCGCCCTCCCCTCTCTCCCTCCCTGTCTCGCCCTCCCCTCTCTCCCTGTCTCACCCTCCCCTCCCTCCCTGTCTCACCCTCCCTCCCTCCCTGTCTCACCCTCCCTCCCTCCCTGTCTCACCCTCCCTCCCTGTCTCACCCACCCTCCCTCCCTGTCTCACCCTCCCTTCCTGCCTGTCTCACCCTCCCTCCCTCCCTGTCTCACCCTCCCTGTCTCGCCCTCCCCTCCCTCCCTCCCTGTCTCGCCCTCCCCTCCCTCCCTGTCTCACCCTCCCTCCCTCCCTGTCTCACCCTCCCTCCCTCCCTCCGTCTCTCCCTCCCTCCGTCCCTGTCTCACCCTCCCTCCCTGTCCCTCCCTCCCTCTCCCTCCCTCCCTGTCTCTCCCTCCCTGTCTCACCCTCCCTGTCTCACCCTCCCTCCCTCCCTCCCTGTCTCTCCCTGTCTCACCCTCCCTCCCTCCTTGTCTCACCCTCCCTGTCTCACCCTCCCTCCGTCTCACCCTCCCTCCCTCCCTGTCTCACCCTCCCTCCCTCCGTGTCTCACCCTCCCTCCCTGTCTCACCCTCCCTCCCTCCGTCTCACCCTCCCTCCCTCCGTCTCACCCTCCCTCCCTGTCTCACCCTCCCTCCCTCCCTGTCTCACCCTCCCTCCCTCCCTGTCTCACCCTCCCTCCCTCCCTGTCTCACCCTCCCTCCCTGTCTCACCCTCGTTCCCTCCCTCCCTGTCTCACCCTCGTTCCCTCCCTCCCTGTCTCACCCTCCCTCCCTCCCTGTCTCACCCTCCCTCCCTCCCTGTCTCACCCTCCCTCCCTCCCTCCCTGTCTCACCCTCCCTCCCTCCCTGTCTCACCCTCCCTCCCTCCGTGTCTCACCCTCCCTCCGTGTCTCACCCTCCCTCCGTGTCTCACCCTCCCTCCCTCTCCCTCCGTCTCACCCTCCCTCCCTCCCTGTCTCACCCTCCCTCCCTCCCTGTCTCACCCTCCCTGTCTCACCCTCCCTGTCTCGCCCTCCCTCCCTCACCCTCCCTCCCTCACCCTCCCTCCCTCACCCTCCCTGTCTCACCCTCCCTCGCTCACCCTCCCTGTCTCCCTCGCCCTCCCTCCTTGTCTCCCTCCCTCCCTCGCCCGCCCTTCCTCCCTGTCTCCCTCGCCCTCCCTGTCTCCCTCCCTTCCTGTCTCCCTCCCTCGCCCTCCCTCCCTGTCTCCCTCCCTCGCTCTCCCTCCCTGTCTCCCTCCCTCCCTCACCCTCCCTCCCTGTCTCCCTCCCTCGCCCTCCCTCCCTGTCTCCCTCACCCTGTCTTATCTTAACTGCCGTATACCTACACCGAAGTAACCTACTCTGCTTTCTTCCAGATCTGTTTCAAATTTCACGCGGAAGACAGGTAAGGAAAACCTCCCCTCCAGTATAGTACCTTGAGGGACTGCGGATCAGGTAAGATCCCAGGCGGGATTGCTGCTTTTAGAAATTGTGAAGAGGGGGCATCCAGACACTGGTTAATGGGTTCAGAATCATTCACATCTGGGTTTTTTTTGTTGTTCGATTATTGAGGTGTATACACACACACACACACACACACACACACACACACACACACACACACACACACACACACACACACACACACACACACACACACACACACACACACACACACACACACACTAATGGTAGTAAAGTATAAGTGTACTACAATAAATAAACTGTTATATATATATATATATATATATATATATATTTATTTATTTTTAAATGTGTCCCGGTTTTTCATTTTCAAAATCTGGTCACCCTAGTTATATGGAGAGATAGGAGTAGTTATACGGAGGGGTTATATGGAGAGATAGTAACAATATAGATTTTTTTTTGTCATGGGGCTGCTATTTCACCGCTTTAAAAAAACAGCCCTGAGCCCTAAGGCCTGGGACATAGTGAGTTGAAGCTCGCAGAGGCGGGCTGAGCCGCGCTGAGCAGATGCACAAAGCCCCTGCATCTGTCATCAACGCGGCTATAGTTTCCCCCTCCGCATGCGCGCTGATGTGTGCAGAGGCTGAGAAACTTGGAACAGACACCCAAGTTTGAAATTTGCCGCTCGGGGAAGAGGAGGAGCGGTCACGTGACCGCTCCCATCCAATGGGAGCGGGGGTCTAGCCCCGCCTCCCGCTCCGCCTCCTGGCACGCCTCCGCTCCGCCCCGTGAGCGCGCTCACTGCCTCGCCTGCAAGGACAGGAAAAGCACCATTTTCAGCAGGCGAGGCAGAGCAGGAGCGCGGCTCAGCGAGCTTCAAGTCCACTATGTCCCAGGCCTAAGTGAGGGGCCAGGCTCCCTTCTCACCTCCCGGAGGCCTCTTTTCCTTCCCGCCAGCGGGTACAGGGGGTTGATGTGGTCAGGGGGCGGGAGCGGGAGGTGCAGGGTAGGGCACAAAGCTCAGCTGGCAGAGCGCGGGGTCAGTCCGCTCCCTGCCAGCAATTTCCCAGCCCTCCCTTTTTTATGAATATTGTTAACGATGTTTTCTGTTACAGTTTGAAGTTCCACTCCCGTTAATGGCCGGGTCATGGGGGCCCCGGCTTGGGAGTCACGGGGGCCCGGCTTCTGGGTCACTGGGTCATCGTTTCAAGGACCTTTGACCTTTCAATCATTGAGTGTGCACTTTGGCGGGGGGGGGGGCCTTGTACCTCGCAGCCTGGTTTCTGTCGCTACGTGTTTGTTATTTATAAACGCACAATTACAGCAAGCTCTAATACACAATTGTGCGTTTATTAATTTTCAGCTGGTATCAGTGGTTTGGAGGTTAGTGGCCCCTCCTCCCAGGGTTTAAGCTCGCCCCACCCCACTTTTTATGCAGTGGTTTTTCCATGTACCTGTGCAGGACAGGCCTATTAAAGCTGCAGTTCAGTCTTTTTTTTTTTAATTTATTTTTTTACTTCAATAGTTTCATGTGTGCAATCTCTAATTACCTAAAGAACTGTATAGCTGCTGGTCAATTCGTTCTCCATGTATTGATCGGCGAAATTTGGTGACATCATTAGTGAAGGGATCTGTTTTTCTTCTGCTTCTGTCTCTCAATGGAAGCTCATGAATATTCATGAGCACTCCTGCACTGACATGTGCTAGAGGGAGGGCAGGGCTGACAAAGGGGTGTGCCAGGGCTTGTGACAGGACATGAAGGGGCAGTGCCTTAGCAAATGGCTGTTAAAATAGAATACAAGAAAATTGGTCTTTCAAAGTTGTTTTTTTAAAAACAGAAAATGCTAAAAGTATTTTTTCTTACTACAGAACTGATTTATTAAAAAAAAACACACATGCAGGATATTGACTGAACTGAAGCTTTAATGCCATTCTCCCTCCAGCAGAGGTACATAAGAATTTTCACAGGTACTGTTAGGACCTGCATACTGGTCATGCCGTGACGTGGCTGCATACTGGTCATGCCGTGACGTGGCTGCATACTGGTCATACTGTGACGTGGCTGCATACTGGTCATGCTGTGACGTGGCTGCAGGCTTAGAACGCTTTGGCCAAAGGGTTTAACTACATGACCCTTACTTATGAGAACACTAACATTGAAGCATTTAGCTATGTATTATGTCACACTGGATGTAGCATTCGGTATCTTTATCTTTTATTTTAATCTTTTTTATTGCGTTTACAAGGATGTACACATTTTTACATTTCATTCCTCACCGGCGGTTTCAGACAAATTACCGTTAGTAGTGTTCACCTCACAAACTGATAATCAGCATGTTTCTTCTCTGTGTTTAGAATCTAAGTACATTGAGTGGTTTGGAATTCTGTATGTGTTTATTTTTCACCGGAACCCTCGGTTTCAGACGCCTTGTACCAGTTTTTGGTTCCTTGCTCAAAGCTTAGAGCAGACAGAAAAGAATAGGAAAAAGAGAAGAGAAAGGAGGGTATGGGAGGTAGATATAGAGGGGGAGAGAGGGAGGGTGGAGGGGGGGAGAGGATAATCCATTCAAGATATCAAGTAAGCATTCGGTATCTTTGTCGTTTGTTATTTATGTGGGGTCCTGGATGTTTGGGGGAAGGGAGCTCTCTCTCGCAGTCTGCCTGGTCAAGCCAAATAGTGCATTTTTAACAATTTGGGCCGTTTCCCTAAAAGTATTGGCGTCACAAGTTTGACCTAAACAGGGGCGAAGCGAATCTCAGCAGGAGATCTCTGTCAGGCAATACTAAATTCGACCGTATGAGCTGCTTCTGCTTCTAACTAATGACGGATTCATAATGACTCTGGAAACAAAGAACAGGGCAGAAAAAGCACGTTAACTACGGGTTTGAAGACTCAAACAATCGAGTCAGGTTAGTCATACTATAAAGGTTCTACAAATCCATCCAGTGCGGTAGTTGAACAGATTATCCCATTCATCTCCTATTAACAAGTAACTGTCCTTCGTTCACCTTGGTCCTAGGAGGGACTGACCCTTCACAATGGCTGGTATGACATTCTAGAAAGCTGGAGGTTGCAGTAGATGTTGTAGTGAATTTAATCATGCATAAAACACCCTGGCGCGTCACCGTGTCTCAGAGTTTGTCACCACTGAAGGTTACTAGGGGAAGGGTCACCTCACACCACCTGCTTCTCGTGTGTCCCTTGCCCGTCGTCCCCTTTAAAGAGGCAGTCCCTCCAACCAAAGACCGACGTGTAGAAAGGGCAGTGACATGTTTTACTAATGGCAATGACATGGTTTTTTTTTGTTTGTTTTTTTTTTTTTACATTAATTTCTTTATTACAAGTGAACATAATATAAAACACGTGTTGACACATATTCACAGTGATATCACATCAATGATATAAATAAACACCTAAAAGAAAAGAAAATCAATATAGGACCAGAAAAATTGTGTCTGGGAATGTCCTAAACAAGGGGAGCGCAAACTTTTGCAGCTGCGCCCCCCTGCCTTCCCTCCGCTGGTGTTTGCGCCCCCTCCCTTACGTTGATGCGGCGTCAAATGACGCAGCGGGTCATGTGACGTCATGTCACGTGACCTGCAGCGTCATTTGATGCGTGTGACATCACATGACCCTGCGTTGTCATGCCTAGCAATGAACAGAAGTATATGAGTGTTGCCAAACACATAATTGTATAACAATTGAATGTCGGTTCCCGTGTAGAGAATAAAGCATATGTCCCAGCAGGTAAGCCTCTGATTCTTTATATTTAAAAGTCCATATAGTGTCTTTAAATGGAAATGTGTACTGTGACTGGTAGAAACACAGGCTATGAATCCGTGAATACAGGACCTGGTGTGATCAAGACCTCTTCGTCACAGTAATAAGTCAGGAAAAACAGTCTCGATTCAATCCGAGGATAGCAGGTGAGTCACAATGTAAAAGACCCTTGAGAGGTACTTACGGGATCTCTTGCAGAATAAAACCGCGGTCGGCGTGCTCCTGCCGATGTCCGGTATACGAGTAGAAGAGAAAGATGGCGGTGCACAGCCGGAAAAAAAATCACCCAAGGGTAGGTAAGTCATTCAAAAATGTATTGGCACATGAAGCAGGATTTAAAAAACACCTAAATGAAAAGAAAAACAATACAGGGCCAGGACAGATCCCAAACACGCAATAAATGTCACAGTAACATTCCTTCCTTATAGACAATCGACAAACTATATATCTTGGCCAAATATCCCGGGTCACAATTTTTAAAATATTTTTAACCTTCCTTACCTTTCTAAATAGACTGTATATATATATATACTACAGTTGAATGGTAAGTTCTCTCCTCCACCTCCATTTGGGGGAAGAGAAAGAATAAACAAGTCAACTAAAAAGTGGGGGTAGGGGTGAACGGCAGATTCCGACCACTTTGTCTATCGGGAACCTTCCAAGTACCAGCCAGCCTCCAGCGCGATCCCTATAACAGATTCAGTTTTCACCAGGTTCCCCCCAGTAAGGCAACTGGTACCCAGAGTATGAAAACGGAGCGCTGACTTCTTTAAAGACCGCTGGAGGTAAGTTGTTCAAATCTGGTTTCCATTTGGGGATACATTTCCCAGCTCCATTAGATATCGGAACGTGCATCAACCTTTGCAGTAATCATGACATGAAAAAGAAAGGCCTCTAATTGGCCGATACTTGGGGGAAACGGTGTTAGCCAGTTTACCAGTATTAATTTACCAGCAGCCAACGTGATCCTCGCCAATCTGGGCATCGGTCTGAGGCCTCCACGCACCCAAACAGTCTTTGGACGTCTTATAGTCCAAAGGGAACCTTAAATTAAGCAACCTATTCAAATTATTTAACGTTTCATTCCAAAAATTCCTTAAACAATACCATAAACCAGTGGTTTTCAACCTTTTTTCTCTCTGGGCACCGCTAACCAGGGGACAGGGAGTCACAGGGGTCAGAGGGGACAGGGAGTCACAGGGGTCAGAGGGGACAGGGAGTCACAGGGGTCAGAGGGGACAGGGAGTCACGGGACAGGGGGTCAGAGGGGACAGGGAGTCACAGGTGTCGGAGGGGACAGGGCGTCACAGGGGTCGGAGGGGACAGGGAGTCACAGGTGTCGGAGGGGACGGAGTCACAGGGGTCAGAGGGGGCAGGGAGTCACAGGAGTCAGAGGGGACAGGGAGTCACAGGGGTCGGAGGGACAGGGAGTCACAGGGGTCGGAGGGGACAGGGAGTCACAGGGGTCAGAAGGGACAGGGAGTCACAGGGGTCAGAGGGGACAGGGAGTCACAGGGGTCAGAAGGGACAGGGAGTCACAGGGGTCAGAGGGGACAGGGAGTCACAGGGGTAAGAAGGGACAGGGGTCAGAGGGGACAGGGAGTCACAGGGGTCAGAGGGGACGGAGTCACGGGACCAGAGGGGACAGGGAGTCACAGGGGTCAGAAGGGACAGGGAGTCACAGGGGTCAGAGGGGACAGGGAGTCACAGGGGTCAGAAGGGACAGGGAGTCACAGGTGTCGGAGGGGACAGGGAGTCACAGGGGTCAGAGGGGACAGGGAGTCACAGGGGTCAGGGAGTCACAGGGGTCAGAAGGGACAGGGAGTCACAGGGGTCAGAGGGGACAGGGTGTCACAGGGGTCAGAAGGGACAGGGAGTCACAGGGGTCAGAAGGGACAGGGAGTCACAGGGGTCAGAAGGGACAGGGAGTCACAGGGGTCAGAGGGGACAGGGAGTCACAGGTGTCAGAAGGGACAGGGAGTCACAGGGGTCAGAAGGGACAGGGAGTCACGGGACAGGGGGTCAGAGGGGACAGGGACTCACAGGAGTCAGAGGGGACAGGGAGTCACAGGGGTCAGAGGGGACAGGGAGTCACTGGAGTCGGGGGGCAGGGAGTCACAGGGGTCAGAGGGGGCAGGGAGTCACTGGAGTCGGGGGGGGCAGGGAGTCACTGGAGTCGGAGGGGGCAGGGAGTCACTGGAGTCGGGGGGGGCAGGGAGTCACTGGAGTCGGGGGGGGCAGGGAGTCACAGGAGTCAGAGGGGACAGGGAGTCACTGGAGTCGGGGGGGGCAGGGAGTCACAGGGGTCAGAGGGGACAGGGAGTCACGGGACAGGGGGTCAGAGGGGACAGGGGGTCAGAGGGGACAGGGAGTCACTGGAGTCGGGGGGGCAGGGAGTCACTGGAGTCGGGGGGGGCAGGGAGTCACTGGAGTCGGGGGGGGCAGGGAGTCACTGGAGTTGGAGGGGGCAGGGAGTCACTGGAGTCGGGGGGGGGCAGGGAGTCACGGGTCGGGGGGGGCAGGGAGTCACTGGAGTTGGAGGGGACAGGGAGTCACAGGGGTCAGAGGGGACAGGGAGTCACTGGAGTCGGGGGGGGCAGGGAGTCACAGGGGTCAGAGGGGACAGGGAGTCACTGGAGTCGGGGGGGGGGGGCAGGGAGTCACTGGAGTCGGGGGGGGGGGGGGCAGGGAGTCACTGGGGTCGGGGGGGTAGGAAGTCACTGGAGTTGGAGGGGACAGGGAGTCACTGGAGTCGGGGGGGGCAGGGAGTCACAGGGGTCAGAGGGGACAGGGAGTCACTGGAGTCGGGGGGGGCAGGGAGTCACAGGGGTCAGAGGGGACAGGGAGTCACTGGAGTCGGGGGGGCAGGGAGTCACAGGGGTCAGAGGGGACAGGGAGTCACTGGAGTCGGGGGGGGGGCAGGGAGTCACTGGAGTCGGAGGGGACAGGGAGTCACTGGAGTCGGGGGGGGCAGTGAGTCACAGGAGTCAGAGGGGACAGGGAGTCACTGGAGTCGGGGGGCAGGGAGTCACAGGGGTCAGAGGGGAAAGGGAGTCACTGGAGTCGGGGGGGGCAGGGAGTCACTGGAGTCGGGGGGGGCAGGGAGTCACTGGAGTCGGAGGGGGCAGGGAGTCACTGGAGTCGGAGGGGACAGGGAGTCACAGGGGTCGGGGGGGACAGGGAGTCACAGGAGACAGGGAGTCACAGGGGTCGGGGGGGACAGGGAGTCACAGGGAGTCGGAGGGGACAGGGAGTCACAGGGGTCGGAGGGGACAGGGAGTCACAGGTGTCGGAGGGGACAGGGAGTCAGAGGGGACAGGGAGTCACAGGTGTCGGAGCGGACAGGGAGTCACAGGGGTCAGAGGGGGCAGGGAGTCACTGGAGTCGGGGGGGGGGCAGGGAGTCACTGGAGTTGGAGGGGCAGGGAGTCACTGGAGTCGGGGGGGGGGCAGGGAGTCACAGGGGTCGGGGGGGCAGGGAGTCACTGGAGTTGGAGGGGACAGGGAGTCACTGGAGTCGGGGGGGGCAGGGAGTCACTGGAGTCGGGGGGGGCAGGGAGTCACTGGAGTCGGAGGGGGCAGGGAGTCACTGGAGTCGGGGGGGGGCAGGGAGTCACAGGGGTCAGAGGGGACAGGGAGTCACTGGAGTCGGAGGGGACAGGGAGTCACAGGGGTCAGAGGGGACAGGGAGTCACTGGAGTCGGGGGGGGGCAGGGAGTCACAGGGGTCAGAGGGGGCAGGGAGTCACTGTAGTCGGGGAGGGGCAGGGAGTCACAGGGGTCAGAAGGGACAGGGAGTCACTGGAGTCGGGGGGGACAGGGAGTCACTGGAGTCGGAGGGGACAGGGAGTCACTGGAGTCGGGGGGGCAGGGAGTCACTGTAGTTGGAGGGGGCAGGGAGTCACAGGGGTCGGGGGGGCAGGGAGTCACTGGAGTTGGAGGGGACAGGGAGTCACTGGAGTCGGGGGGGCAGGGAATCACTGGAGTTGGAGGGGGCAGGGAGTCACAGGGGTCGGGGGGGCAGGGAGTCACTGGAGTTGGAGGGGGCAGGGAGTCACTGGAGTCGGGGGGGGCAGGGAGTCACTGGAGTCGGGGGGGGCAGGGAGTCACTGGAGTCGGGGGGGGCAGGGAGTCACTGGAGTCGGAGGGGGGCAGGGAGTCACTGGAGTCGGAGGGGGGCAGGGAGTCACTGGAGTCGGAGGGGACAGGGAGTCACTGGAGTCGGGGGGGGCAGGGAGTCACTGGAGTCGGGGGGGGGCAGGGAGTCACTGGAGTCGGGGGGGGCAGGGAGTCACTGGAGTCGGGGGGGCAGGGAGTCACAGGAGTCAGAGGGGACAGGGAGTCACTGGAGTCGGGGGGGGGCAGTGAGTCACAGGAGTCAGAGGGGACAGGGAGTCACTGGAGTCGGGGGGGCAGGGAGTAACAGGGGTCAGAGGGGAAAGGGAGTCACTGGAGTCGGGGGGGGGCAGGGAGTCACTGGAGTCGGGGGGGGCAGGGAGTCACTGGAGTCGGAGGGGACAGGGAGTCACAGAGGTCGGGGGGGACAGGGAGTCACAGGGGACAGGGAGTCACAGGGGTCGGGGGGGACAGGGAGTCACAGGGAGTCGGAGGGGACAGGGAGTCACAGGAGTCGGAGGGAACAGGGAGTCACAGGTGTCGGAGGGGACAGGGAGTCACAGGGGTCGGAGGGGACAGGGAGTCAGAGGGGACAGGGAGTCACAGGTGTCGGAGGGGACAGGGAGTCACAGGGGTCAGAGGGGGCAGGGAGTCACTGGAGTCGGGGGGGGGGGCAGGGAGTCACTGGAGTTGGAGGGGCAGGGAGTCACTGGTGTCGGGGGGGGCAGGGAGTCACAGGGGTCGGGGGGGCAGGGAGTCACTGGAGTTGGAGGGGACAGGGAGTCACTGGAGTCGGGGGGGGCAGGGAGTCACTGGAGTCGGGGGGGGCAGGGAGTCACTGGAGTCGGAGGGGGCAGGGAGTCACTGGAGTCGGGGGGGGCAGGGAGTCACAGGGGTCAGAGAGTCACTGGAGTCGGAGGGGACAGGGAGTCACAGGGGTCAGAGGGGACAGGGAGTCACTGGAGTCGGGGGGGGGCAGGGAGTCACAGGGGCCAGAGCGGGCAGGGAGTCACTATAGTCGGGGAGGGGCAGGGAGTCACAGGGGTCAGAGGGGACAGGGAGTCACTGGAGTCGGGGGGGGGCAGGGAGTCACTGGAGTCGGGGGGGGGGCAGAGAGTCACTGGAGTCGGGGGGGGGCAGGGAGTCACTGGAGTCGGGGGGGACAGGGAGTCCCTGGAGTCGGAGGGGACAGGGAGTCACTGGAGTCGGGGGGGCAGGGAGTCACTGTAGTTGGAGGGGGCAGGGAGTCACTGGAGTCGGGGGGGGCAGGGAGTCACTGGAGTTGGAGGGGACAGGGAGTCACTGGAGTCGGGGGGGGGCAGGGAGTCACTGGAGTCGGGGGGGGCAGGGAGTCACTGGAGTCGGGTGGGGGGCAGGGAGTCACTGGAGTCGGGTGGGGGGCAGGGAGTCACTGGAGTCGGGTGGGGGGCAGGGAGTCACTGGAGTCGGGTGGGGGGCAGGGAGTCACTGGAGTCGGGTGGGGGGCAGGGAGTCACTGGAGTCGGGTGGGGGGCAGGGAGTCACTGGAGTCGGAGGGGGGCAGGGAGTCACAGAAAAGACCCCCAACAAGACAGTCACAGGAAGAAAAAAACCACACATACCAACAGGACAGAAACACACACACCCCCCCCCCCCCCCTCATCTCTCTACCGCCCATGCTGTTTCCTCTTCTGCTTGGCCACACCCCACAGGCTCCTGAAACCTTCTCCTGGTTGGCTGCTGCTGGGTAAGGCAGCCAATCACAAAAGAGGAAACTGCTCAGCCCCCTAGCAACTCCTCTGCTTTGGGAGATGGGGAAATCCTACAGCCCCCTTTTGATCCTCTCACAGGACCCCACGTGCCCCGGATCCCCACGTGCCCCGGATCCCAGTTGGGAAACCCTGCCATAAACAGTGAGCAATTGCTGCATCTCTGCATCCAGACTGCCTCAATTTCAATTAAAAATGTATTTAGTTGTCGAGACCCAAAGAAGGCACCAATTTATCCGTTTAAATTGCAATTTGCGCAGATTAGCATCTAAGTGTAATGGTGTGAACCTCCCTGTATCCCAGGAGCAGGGTCTCTAAATCAGGAAGGTCCGGGAAATCTGACTGCCATTTATTAAATAAAGGAATCCCATGTTTGGGGTATACATTTCCATTACAGGGGTATATATACTGTATGAGCAGTGCAGAAAGCCCAGCTGCAGAGAAGCCGATAAATTGGACCCCAAGAGATTACCCTCTAACAGCTGTGGGGAGTCTCTGAGCACTGATTGGCTACTGTATCTGATTTGAAGATAAGCAAAATAAGTGAGCGTTTGGTGCACTATAGTTTTAAGTTGGTAAAATGTAGGAGAGATGTGGCTCCCTGCTATGAAACAACCCCCCACAGAGTGACTACCCCTCCGGGCCCAGCTATCGAAGACTGAAGGTTCTCGTCCTGCGGAGAAATCGGGGTGACCCGCCATGGGAAGGTGTCTGGAAATTACAAGTGGGAGTTTGACCATTTTCCTCAGTTTTTTCCAGGCCCAGATTGGGTCCCTGGACAGTACACTCTCCCCCTCGGAGGGAGGACGCGGCAAATGGGAGAACGTCCATTGCGCAGAACCTGATCAGCAAGCGCGCAATTTCCAAATGAACAAACTCCGATATTCCAGATTTCCAGTCCCGGACATATCGCACGAGGGCAGCAAGATTACATACCCCCACATCCGGGAGACGAAGACCTCCTCCTTCTCTAAGGGCTCGTTCAGGGTGCCTGCTTTGGGATATGGAGGGCGCGCGTCCGCGAGAGCGCGCGTTACTTTTGTAGGAGACGTCCGATCATCCACCTGCCGACAGCCCCAGCGTTCTGTCGTTCAGTGGGCGTGTCTTTGACGTCACATGCTAATCCTCCCGGTCACAGACAGAGAGCAGGGATCAGTGTTGCAGTCTTGAAATCATTCTGAAGAATGATTTCATTGGCTGCCTGGGTCCCTGTGACGCTGCTGCAGCTCCAAAAAACGAAATTTTCGTTTACTGAAACTGTCGTCAGCTTCAACTCCGGGCTTCGGAGGCAGGGCAGTTGCTACCCTGACAACCAGTATTCAAATTGAATACTTTGTTTCTCACTGCAGCAAGCACGTAAGCACGCCCTCCCTCCGAAGCCTAAGGCCTCGTTCGGGGTGCCTGCTTCACTATGTGCGCGCACACGTTTGAAACAAAGTATTTAAAGTTAATACTGGTTGTCAGGGTAGCAGCTGCCCTGTCACCGAAGTACGGAGTTGACGCTTGCTACAGTTTCAATAAACAACTCAAGTTGTTTTTTGAAGCTGCAGCAGCGTCACTGGGACCTCAGCAGCCAATGAAATCATTCTTGAGAATGATTTCAACACAGCAACACCGATCCCTAAGCTGATGTGTGTCGCCCCGCCTCCTGGAAGCCTGAAAAGGTCTGCTGGGGGTGATGTGCACACATCGCCCTCAGACTGACGCACGGACACGCGCCCCCCACCTCCTGTCTCTGCCACCCTGAACGAGGCCTCAGTGATTTTATTCTGGCAATATGAGCCTTGTGTTTCCTGTTATGCCAAATAACGTTTGTGAAATACCTATGTACTTGGGAGATATCTTTCTTCCGTATAGCCAGAGGTAGTGTTTGTATTAAATAAAAAAAGTCAGACTTCCGGTATGGCGCCAGAGAAGACAGACGCGACTGACTGAGCTCCGGAGCGGCCCCGCCATGCATGACCGCAACAAAAAACGTTATTAAAAAAAAAAAGTGCAAGAAAAGTTAGCAATCCTTATCTCAATGCCCCCCTCCCCCCCCCCCCCCCCCCCCCCCTAGGCAGGAGAATGGGTTCCAGAGCAGCAACTGGCCATAGCACGGAAGCAGCAAAGAGTGGAGAAAGGGGAGAACAAGAAAAGGGTGTCCCAAAGGGGCTACTGACCGCATGACCACAAGGCAGGGAGACGCAGAAGGGTTATCTGACACAGAGGCAGGCTGTGAGGATGCTGATATTGCTGTTGCAAGAGAGCTGACGCATAAATAAAAAATGCGATTCCCTGCAAAAGTCCTTAGAAGATTTCAATGCGGATCTCTCCTTGCAAAATGGTAGACTGGGAGAGGTGGAGACCAGAGCGGGAGACGTGCAAGGTGGCCTGGGAGAAACACAAAGATGTTACGTTGCCTATATGTTGGGTGTTTTTTTTTGCATGCTTTGTGCTTTTTTATGCTATCTACAGATATTCATGCATGCTCTTTCTGAACTGCATTAAAGAAAAGTACAGAAGAGGTACAGGTCACACAGGATCTAGTTTGGAGACTAGACGAGGCTTTAAGGAGTCGTGTGTAAGAGGCATCACCACACGCAGATTATCTTTTGAAAGCGTAAACTTCCTATGGAAGTAATTTCATGGAATGTCAAGGGAATGAATTCCCGTATCGAGAAATAAAATACCGACATACTTTAAACACCTTTCGGTGTAAATGGCACTCATTTCAGGAAACACATCTAGATTTAAAAGAACGTGAGAAGCTTTGTGAGAAGCTTCAGGCGGTTTGGCAAGCGCTTCTTTTCCCCAGCAAAGAGGAAAAAGGGCAGAGTAATCTCTACATGGTGGGACACGGGAGGGTGGTACAGTAACAATGCCTCATTGAAGTCCATAATGAAGAATTACATTTTTATAATGTCTGGGCCAAATCAATACGACCGAACATTTGAACACGGACTGACCGACAAGATACTGACTGAAAAAAATTGTAAATTAATAGCAGGAGACAATTGGGTTTTTGATAGGGTGATCAGACATCCTGGGTTAGTCGGGACAGTCCTGTTTTTTTGTTGGTTGTCCCTGTGTCCCGAAATGTTAGTAAATGTCCCATTTTTTTTAGTATTGTTTTTAATCATTACCCGCGCACCGCCTAGGCAGGCGACGCACGCGCAGGACGGCTGCGCGATCGCCAGCCGCTCATGCGCGAACGACCCACGCCAAACGTGCATGCGCAAATGGCCCACGCTGGACTGCATGTGTGAACGGCCCGGTTTGTCCCGGGAAAAAATATGCTCACCCTAATTATTGAGCCATTCATGGATAAATCACACCAGACACAAAGTTCAGGGAGATTAAATCTAGCCCAAAAAGGCTAAAAGACACGCTAGGACTGGAAGACTGCTGGAGAATGTTATACCCCCACAGAAAGATAACACACCATTTTTTTCACACCCTCCAAAATCTTTTTCTAGAATTGATTATATCTTTGCCAACACGCAAGGGCACAGCTACCAAAATCAAAAATGTAATTACATCCGCCCTAATGTGGGTAGAGTTCAACTTGAGTCAGAGGGCACACGGGGATAGAAGCTGGCGATTTCCATCTTGTACAAACAAGAACGAATAATTCAAGGCCTTTATTCTGAATGACTGGTACTTTTTTAAGGAAACTTACGCGACTCACTCCCATGAGGAAAGACTATAATGGGAAACCAGGAAGGCAGTTTTAAGAGGGAAAATAATAGCGTATATTATATAAATAATAGGAGGAAGGAAATTGAGCTGAAATTTGCCAAATCGAGCAAAGTGTTCTGTGAATTTAAATTAAATCCCACCCCCGAGAGTAGAGAGAGATACACGAGAGCCAAGGAAATATGTGCGGTTTGATTGCAAAGAAAAGCACAAAAGAAAATACAGTTTAGAGATCTAAACAGCCAGAAAGTAGAGAACAAGTCCTCCGGAGAGCTACACTTTTACAAGTTTGGACATAAAGCAGGAAGGTTGTTAAAGTAGGAAGCCTATGAACGCTAGCTATATTCTGAGAATCAGGAAAAGCTCGGGGGGCATGACTACTAATCCCAGAGAAATAAATAGGGTAGTTGAAAAATTCTTTAAAACCAGAGACATAACATAAAACACAGACAAAGCTCAGTGCACATCCAGAAAAACTTATATACGGTACAGTGCCTAAATATACATGTATAAATAACTAATAAATAAAATGGTCTTTTAGTTTAACATTTTGGCCAAATTGTTGTAAGCCCTTGAGCCAACTGCACGGCAGACCACGTTTCAAGGGTCCCTAACACTAATATAGATTCTTAATAACCTATGTATTACCAGGAAGAATGATTTATAATAAATCTGTCAATATTAGTTGCAAAAGTTCTAAGTCTGATTGAAGCTTTTATTAACCTGTACATTACCAGGAAAAGCACTCTGTATTAGATTTGTCACAATCATACTGCAAGTCAGCAAGTTCCCCCTGAGAGTGGGAGATGCCATGGAGCGAGCTTTTAACCATTTAAATGTGGGAGGGAGTGAGCTTCAATTAGGTAGGAGGTTGCCACCCTATTTGGGGGTTCAATATGAGCTTGTAGGTGTTCTGTAAGTTGAAAAATTCTACCAAAATCTCTATAGTAAAATATATATATATATATAAAGATGTAAAAGCGCATCCTCATTTTCTAGAAAAAAGCCAAGCTCCCAAAATGTGATAGAGAAGAGCTCCTGAAAGCTCCAATAGCTCCAATAGGTATTGAGGAGATAGAGGACACTATTAAAAGCCTCGGTCAGGCGGCATCACAGCCGAGGTTTTATGTAAAGAGGAATACATGGAGAAGGGGAAAACTGCTTTTGTTCATATAATTCACAAAGGAGGCAGCGACCCGACAATCCCGGAATCCGAGAGGCCAATTTCGCTATTGAACCACGACGCAAAAAGACTGTAAAGAATATTGTCCAGTAGAGGCGCAACAGTCTTACCCACATTAATACACGAAGATTGAAAATAAATGGGTGTTTCTTTTGTTCTTTCGAATACCACAGGATCCTTGTTGTGTGAAAATACAGATCCCGACACAGGTTTCTTGCAGTCCCAATATATTTATTCCTGAGGCATTTTACAATATACGCTAAACCAGAAAAAGAAAACCCAGTTATAGGCACTTTGCCACCTAGCTGGATGATGTGTGAAATTAAATTAATAAAGTTTGTTTACAAAAATCGAAAATTCAAATATTGGGTATTAAAATCGAACAACGACGCGAAGATGACCCTATGTTCAGTACTAAGGTAGGTACTGGTATCAGGTAAGTATGTGTAGGAGATAAGGAATAACGTATAAACCGAACTCCTACAGAAATAGTGTACGTAAAAAAATCATATAATCCCACAAACATGTTGGGGGAGAATGGGAGAAACTGATAACCACTCTTATGTAGATAGCCTGATATAGCCCATATACAACACGTAGCTGTGTAGACACCCAAACTTCAGGAGCCTGTGCTACTGCTGTGAGTTCCGCTGCTCAGGGACGATATCTTAAGAACTTCGGACCCCCAAATGGTGAGTGGTAGCTCTGTAAAGAACAGGGCGGGTAATATCACACTATCTGGCTCAGAAGGTAGGGATCAGTACCCTCTAAGGTGATCTTGACACATCATAGCTCTGTAAGTATGGCACAAAGTGCAAGCGGCACATACAAGGCGTGAGGCCTCGGCAACTCAACTTAGCTTGACATTGCCGGCTGCAGGACTTGTCTCCATGGCAACGTGGCGTCAGGTCGTGTGATGTCACATGACCCCGCAACGTCATTTGACGCACGAGCACCGGGGGGAGGCAAGGCAGGGGGCGCAGCAACAAAAGTTTGCGCTCCCTTCAGTTAACTGACTAACATGTTCTCTATAGCCTGCAATGGTGACCAATATATGGCTGATATTGACGTAGTTAGATGAATATTCCTATAACCTCTACATAGGCACTGCCACCGGTAAATAGGTATAAGCAAATAGGATTGCTGTTAATACCGACAACCATAGGCTGCGGTCCCAGTTCATGCGCGCCCAGCGGGGTGGTGGCGCGTGCACAGCGCTGCACCTGCACACGCGATCCTGGGAGGGAGAGGTTGCGACGGGAGGGGGCGTGGTGGGATGGTTTGCGGGGGCGTGGCCATGACCTCACGCGGCTGGTTCGTCCTCATTGGCTGAACCGCCGGCGGGGGCGTGGCCACGGCTCCGTCGCAAGTTCCACGCACCATTTTTTTTGAGTGTGTGGAATCTTGCAATACAGCGCGGCGGCTGAATGTGCGCCGACGCATGTACTCGGCCCTGAGTGACTGGGGGGCCGGTGCTTGTGCGCATAGCGCACGCCTCGGAGTCACTGGGACCGCAGCCATAGGGATCAGTAGCCTCTACGTAGGTAATCAGGTGCCCTACGTAGTACTGAGACCAAGGCTTCTTTTCCTTGTTTAGTGTATCTCGTTACCCTACACCAGAGGAGCACCGTCACCACCCACGCATTAGTTGTAGCTGAAGCGGGGATACCCATTCTAGCGTTTTACAATCGCAAGCTTCAGGTAGCAGGAATAAGATGTTCAGGTTACAGGCGGAAAGCAGTGTTTTTGGTTCTGCTCTGAGGTAATTTTTCTTGTGGCTTTTTCTAACTATAAATTAACCTTTGCATTTTGTGCTCGTTAGTATGGAGAGACAAAGCACAAAGCATACATTCATTATTGAAGGTCGTATATCTGCTGTCAGCGTTCCCGGACCTTCACTATCTAACTCCGGTATACTCCCACAAACACCAAGAAACACCAAGAAAATATGTTTCATTTCCCCGCTGTGTCGATTCTTGCCTCAGCATTTTCTCCAGTGCATGCAACATTAACCCTTTAAATTACTTCTTCTAAATAAAATCTATCTACAAATCCTCTCTCCGTGCATTGGCACTTTTGGAGTTACAATAGAAGATTTTTCTTGGGACTTGTGGGCCTCAGGAGATGAGCTGTCAGTATTTCAGACAAACGACTTCAAAATTACAATACAAATCTAATTGAAAAGCAAACATTACTATTGTACTTACTAATAAAGCTATGATTGGAAGTATCATAACATTTTAACACACTATTGGCTGTAGGACTGAAAGGCTTTCGAACCGGGATAACTTTGCATCTTTATGTAATTCGGAGGGCTTATCAACTATTTTCTCCCTGTCGTGCATAATTGTTGGATGACATTGGTTCGATTGTGCAAACGCCCCTCCAACCTTAACATAACATTACAATTGGTTGACCATTGTTTCAGTTGTCCTGTCATCCTTCTGTGGAGTGTCTTACTATTTTATATTACTTGTTTCTAGGCATTTCGTTGTCTATTGAATTCATTCATCTAAGGCTAAGGATCCAGTGCGCGTGCGGCACCTATTGGTGCTCGTTCCCGGCAGCAGCGCGACCTGGTGGACTCCAGGCAGCGCGCGACAAGGAGGCGCGGAGAGGGCACGGCCAAGACGTCACGCGGATGGTTCGCCCTCATTGGCTGAACCGCCGCCGTGACGTGGCCAGCGCCCCGTCGCCACTAGCAAAGAGAAAATCCTTGTCTTTGCAAAATGCGGTCACGCATCGCGCATTGTGCCAGGGCGCGCAGGCAGCTACTGGGGACTTCCCCATAGAGAGCCGTACCTTATGTGCGCCGGACACGCCATGGCAGCCGCGGCCACTGGGGACTTAGCCTAAGGCCTCGGCCATGTTATCTGCTTGCGTGCTGATGCGCGCTGAGGCTCAGGGAAAGCGGGTGCTTTCCCTGGCCTTGCGGTTGCTTGCCCTGCGCGCCGTCAAGGGGCGGGCCAGTTACATCACGGAGCTGGTACGCCCTCATTGGGCAAACCGCTCACGTAACCGGCCCTGCGCTCCGGCAAGCGGTTTATTTTTAAAATTACCTAAGACCTGCGCTTGCGGAAGCGTAGGCAAGCCCCTACTAAAGCCGCTCTAATTGCCGCTGTAGGGGCTCAGTGCCAAGCATGAGCGCGCGTCAGCACACTTCAGCGAGCAAGCAGGTAACATGGCCGAGGCCTTAGACTCATAGTAGCACCTCCTAATATGGTGGTTGTAGTGTCACTTTTTGTTCTCTATGATTTATAAAAGAAATACCAAGTGTGAGCCACGTTTGCATGGACTGCACTGGAAATGCGGTGTATGTTGAACAATTAGCATATTTGGAAGTAACCAACCAATCTCTAGGGTTCATTTTCCAAGTAACCCATGTGCATGTCACCTCCCTTGCTCGTTGTGTGGGTGTGTATAACTTAATTTGTATTGGAGCTCCTTCTGTAAATGGTGATTCGGCCAAAGTAACATTATAGCACAAAAGACAAAAGGCCCAGTGCTACATCTAATTTGACATTATACTTAAATACTTAAATACTTCCCTGTATCTCTTCTCATAAGCAAGGGTCATTTAGTTCAATTCTTTTGCCAAAATATTTTAAACCTAGAACCCAACCCACTTACAGTAATATTAATATCTTCATGTTATCTCCCTTGTTCCATGTTACAGATAATGTGGAATTCACTTTCCCAAACTTCCCCTAGTACAGGGGAACAGTAGTATTGTACCTAAGGACTGAGAAACATTTCATTCGTTTTCAAAGACACTTGTACCTAAAAACATGTGCCATCAACGCTGATACTTGTTATTGGGTATCATGTGAGTGTGCATAAATGAGTGAAAAATCACATAATACCCATTTTATCTGTCATTGTCCTTAAAGAGGAGACATTGTCTGTCTGGTATCGGAAGGTCCGCTTCCCGTGATACAAGTTGGTGTCGTAGTCCAAATTATCTCTGGTCTCGGCTCACAAAGTAGTCTTTCCATTTTTGGAAGAAGTGGTTGTCGCTCAGAATTTGGTCTTTCATCTTTGGTCTTTCTGTAGCTGCTTTTGGATATGGACATCTCTGGCTCCCAAACGAGTCTCAGATATGATGAACCCGTAAAGACACACTGAAGCTTGTGTTATAGGACCATCCAGAAGAAACCACAGTGCACTAGTATTATCCCCCGCCAGGTGCCTTAAGGTGGACCTCTCCTCAAAAGCTCATGCTTAGCACTTTGACTACGAAATGCCTCACGCTGGGTTCCTTTTAGTTCGTTCCATGTTCACTGTTCTTTCTGCAGAAGCTGCTGTCCAAGAAACCTCGTGTCAACCCCGGTGTCACCTCCCGTGGCACAGGATTTAGACGGTAAAGTCTCAAAACTTCCTTGTATAATCACCGGATCCTTCTTCCTTAGGGTCTTTGATCGAGAGACCACGTACTCACAATAATGATGAACGATGAGGGAATTGGAACTCACCCCTATAAAAGGGGCTCACCTACAATCCCCCCGTTTGTGAGTTATGTGGGTCACATGATAATAAAAATCTATACTAATATTTGTTGTCCCACTCTTGGGAAAATAAAAATGATTAACAAAGCAGCAAAAATTTGAATTTCATAAGAGTTCATTTTATTTTATAACAACTTAATACTTCATAATGCATAAAAAAATGATAACATGCATTCCTCTTGCGTTACAGCCAATTTCTTTCTGAATTGCCTAGATATACTTTAGAAAGGGAGGGGGAGTTGGGTTCATATTCAATATTAACCCGTGATTTATCGTACCTCCTTGAAAATTATTTAGGAACTATATATATATATATATATATATATATATATATATATATATATATATATATATATATATATATATTATCCCTCACATGTGTTGTCCACATGTTGAATGCCTTTATATGCTCACTGTATATTTCCCTGTATATCATGAACTCTGTCCTTCGTCAGTTTGACAGGATGAGACAATGTCCTCATTTTGGTTTCTGGATCTATGGGTGGAATAATACTGGGAATTTGAGAGCAGGTGTTTTTGGCTTAGCGACAAATGAAAGAGTGGTAGGGGAAGCAGTATTGTGGATCGTTGCTTGTTCCATACACTGCATCCTTTTTCTGCAATGTCTTTTAAAAGTTTTACATGGGATCTTTTTTCTTTTTTGGCAGATCTCCCCCTGTACCCGTTGTTATCATTGTACGGGAGCATGGTGGACCATACTGTTACTTGGTCTCTTAGAAACAGACTATCCTGACCTTCAGTTGATCTAATTTCTTGCTCATAGATTAACACCATCTTGGACAAGAGCAGAAATGTATCTTTCTCTTTATGGGTATCAAATTTATTTTCATCAATTTGTTTGAAAACATCTATAACCCGTGTCCAAAATGTTCTCCGGTTATCCACACGCCCTGAATCTGTGGCAGGACAAGAGGGACCTTACATCTCTTAGCCTGCACATGAATAAAATCTATCCTTATTCACGGAAAAACTTTTCAACCTATTGCAGCAAATAATTGAGTAATACCAGGTTACTTACGTACACTGAAGTTTGTATTACAGAGCGAGCCGGCCAGAGGAAAATACTTGTGACAGGGTTTGTAAAAGGCAGAGCCTCTGTTAAAAATATAAGAAAGGTCCTAACAGCTAAACATTGGACTAAAACTAATCTGCATAGCAATAAAAATAACATCATAATTTCAGTGGATGCCGAAAAGGCCTTTGATAATGTAGGATGGGAATACTTAATTAATATTTTACAAAGAATGTGAATTACAGGAACTTTCCTTGGAACCATTAAAGCTATGTATAAGAATCCCAAAGCAATAGTAATGGCAGCAGGCCTACTTTCCCAGGAGAGTAGCTTATTTAGAGGAACTAGGCAAGGATGCCCGCTATCTCCGTTGCTTGCTAATATTGCTATCGAACCACTGGCAGAATATTTTAGAAATATGAGGGAGTTTGAGGGGATCAAAATAGGAGAGAAGGAAACGAAGGTAGCCTTGTTCGCAGATGATCTATTAATGTTAGTGTCAAATCCGGAGAGAGATAGCAGTAGAAAAGATATATAAGACGTTTAAGCAGTTTGGGAAATTTTCAGGATTCAAGGTCAATGCATCTAAAACAGAGGTGTTAATTTTGACGAACAAAAATAATTGGAAATGGGAGGATGCATCCATTTAAGATTACTAGGAAACCACTTAAATACCTGGAAGTATATATATTGACCCGGAGTTAAAGTATTTGTATAGAAATAACTATAGTGTAATTATCTCCAAGGTAACCGCTGAATTATAAGGATGGCAACATTTGCCGTTAAATCTCTCGGGCAGGTTAAAATGATTCGTTTTTCCAGATTGATATATCCATTGCAGATTTTACAAATATTATTGAAACACTCTGACAGTAAATTACTGAATAGAGCAATTACTACATTTATTTGGAATAAAGGGAGGAACAGAATAGCCATTAAAAAAAATATATAATTGAGAAAAGAATTGAGAGGACTTACCTTACCAAATATTCAAAAGTAGAATTTGGCCTGTGTAGCAAGACACCTAGGGGACTGGATGATGGGAAATAGCCATTGCTCATGTTTAGAGCTGGAGGAACGGGTGGTATTTCCTAGGAGCCTCCAGGACATTTTACATGCTAAATGGGGAGAATTAGCCATAGGAGACAAGGAGAGCCGGCTAATAAATACACAGAGGCAACCTGGAAAATATTGCGGCAACAGTTTGGTGCATCATATAATTCCTCAAAGTTTCTAACCATTCTCGGAAACTTGAAGTTCCCCCCAGGACTGAAGCAGGCCTCTTTCCAGGTATGGAGAAGTAAGGGTATAAATAATCTGAGCCAGCTGGTAGATGGGAATAATAGAAAGGTTGTTTTTTTTAACGTTTCAGGAACTAAAAGAGCAAAAGGGACCTAACTCAAGCACGTCATTTCCTGTACCTACAAGTCACGCATTTCTGCAAAAGTATGGGGAGTTATAAAAAGGATCTATTGAGGAAAAAATTAGTTCGATGATTTCTTTGAATGACCTAATAGCACTAAATACTCTATCTCAGATCGATATGACTGGGTCAGGGGTAAAGACGGTGAAAAAGAATGAAAAAAAAAAAATGGGGTTAGCCAGATGGGTTAGAGATTTGCCAGAAATAGAAAGAATTGTTGGTCTTCTGGATGGAATGACCCGAATAAGTAAAATCAGAGTTCCCGAGAAGTGGAGAGAGATGCAGTATAAGGCCTTGTTTATAGTGGCAGCGATGGTGCGCGCATGCGCACAAGCCTCTTCTCATAGAGGCCGTCCATAGAGCTTGCGACTGCGCAAGCGATTTTCGGCAAGACAAAGCATTTTGCTGGTGTTTGCGCATTCGCGGGAGCATGCGCAGAGGTTCACGCGAAGCGGCGGCCATTACAGGTTCACGCATGCGCAGATAGAGCTCGCGGTGGCCATTACAATGTCTCGCAGGCGCAGTGAAGCAGGCGCACGTGGCCCCAATAGCAAGGGACTACAACTCCCAGTCCCAGCAGCCCCAGGGGCTGGAGCCCAGGTGACCCACAGAAGCCAATAGGGCTGGGAGATTCCCCTGCAGAAAGGATACATTTCGTGTGCAGGGAAGAGGAAGTGAGTCAGAGCTGGGAGCAGGTTAGGGAAGGGTGTGTGCAGGGAGCAGTAGCCCCTGCACTAGGCCAGGTTTCCCCCCTAGGCCCCAGATAGGCCCTAAGCCATACCATAGATTGTGGTTGCTACAGAGACTCAGACATCACTCAAGATGGAGACTATCTTCATGGTGGGACTGTCTGGCGGGACAGCACCCCACGTAGTGGAGGCGACGTCGTGGATCACGCTTTCGGATCCATCATCCAAGTACAGGATTGTATGTGGTATTGAACCTAAAAATGTACTTTTAATAGACACTTAAAGAACTGTACACAAACTCAATGTAAAATCAGTGAATCCAGATGCCTTTGCATGTAGTGTGGGGGCGCAGGTGCTATATAGGGTTGGGGGTTAGGGTCTATTAGCTCAGAACAGCAGTATTGCGTGAGGCTAGCTGATACTGAGTAAGTGTGCCTGCAGCTGAATAAGGCCAGGTCCTCAGTGGCCGCTGCGGCGCACGCTACGGCGTGCACGGCGCACACCAGATACACACCTCTATCAGGCAGGCCCCAGTAGCTTCTTGTGTGGGCGCTCACGTATCGCGATGGCGCGTGCACTGGCAGGGAAGACAAGAATTCTGTCTTCCCGTGCCGCGACGCGATCACTTGGTCAGCGAGCAGCCAATGGAAGGGAAGATATGCCCCATCATGGCCGTGCCCCCTGTCATGGCCGCGCCCCCCGCGCATCCCATCGCCCCTCTACAGGCCGCAGATCGCGGCTTTTATCTGTGCACGTGCCGCCTGGTCGCCAGGCGCGCGTGCAGCAGTAAACACGGGCTGTAGCCTAAGGCTGAGCTTATACTGTGAGCGTTTCCGCCCGTGCGCGCGCGCCAAGCACAAGGTGCAGGATCCCTTGAGGCCGCTCCTACTGCGCATGCACGACAGAGCAACCGCGTTTTGAAAAGACAAGAAATTTGTCTTTTCAAGCGGCCACGTCACGTGTGCGGTTCAGCCAAATCACGGCGAACCAGCTCCGTGACGTCATGGCCATGCCCTCACCACTCCTCGCACTCTCGCAAGCAAGCTGTGACGGCGCTCGTCTCCGATCAGGAAGCGGACCCGCAGGGCTGAGGCAGGGATGCAAATTAACCGACCAGAGCCCAGGGACAGAGTCCTGTTAGAGTATCCGTAGTCGGCAGGCAGGCAGGGGGTCAGGGCTGGCGGCAGTGATGCAAAGTCCAGGCAACAGGCAAAGGGTCAGGGCAGGCGGCAGGCAGCGAGGTCGGGGTCACGGTCTGGGGTCAGCAACAGGGATTCCAAATGAACGGACGTCATCATCCCCCTCCCAGCCAAGGAGAAGACTAACCAATGGGAGGGCTCAACGTCATGCACAGCTCCCCCATTTGCATGCTGGGAAATGTAGTTTTTTCACAGCTTTGCAAGTGGGAGAGAAGAGTTCAACGCTGTCCCTGCCACCACAGGTAAGATACCAGGAGGGGGAGAGGATGAAAAAGGAGGATGAGGGTGGTGGTGAGGAAGGAGGGGGTAGTGGTGAGGAAGGAGGGTGCGGGGTGAGGAAGGAAGAGGGTGGTGGTGAGGAAGGAGGGTGCGGGGTGAAGGTGAGGGAGGGGGGTGAAGGTGCGGGAGGGGGGTGAAGGTGAGGGAGGGGGGTGGTGAAGGTGAGAGAGAGGGGTGAAGGTGAGGGAGGGGAGGTGAAGGTGAGGGAGGAGGAGGGGGGGTGAAGGTGAGAAAGGAAGAGGGGGTGAGGGAGGAGAGGGGGTGAAAGTGAGGGAGGAGGAGGGGGAGTGAAGGTGAGGAAGGAGGAGGTGGAGGGGGGGTGATGATGAGGACAGAGGAGGGGTGGTGATATGAGAGGATGAGGGGGGGAGAGGATGAGGGGGGTTGCAACAATCTTGGAAGTAGTGGGAGAGAAGCATTAAGATCAGTATAGCTCGCTATGTATTACTGCAGGTGTGTTATTTATAAATTATCTGACCGTTATGTCATTTTTTTTTCTTCATTTCACTCCACGTGTGCACCAATTTGCTCCATTTCATATTCCATTTTGTAAAAAATGCTGGGAGGGCGCTCAATCCCCAAACCCCTCCCAGATTTTTTTACGACATAGAATATGAAATGGTGCAAATTGGTGCACACGTGGAGTGAAATTTAGAAAACATTCCGTAATGGTCTGAGAATTTCTAAATAACACACCTCCTCACCGACTTTTCCAGCACGTCGCATTTTTCACCGTCGTGTCCAGTAGTTTTTAAGAAGCCACCTGGGAACCCTATGGATGACCCAAAGTCGGACGGACACAGCGTTTTGGTTAATATAAGATATGGGGAGATTTCTGAGACCATATGTTTATAAAACACAGCAGAGTATCCATCTTGACCTGAAGCCTTAAGCGTTTTAAGTTGCTTAATTGCCACAGTGACGTCCTCCGAAGCAATAGGGCAGTTACATTGGGCCTTTGCTTCCTCAGATCTTTGGGAGATGTCGATCTCTCCAAAATTCGTTATTTTTTATCTGCATCAATAGCGGGCGCTTTGTATAATTTGGGGTCAAATGTACATTAATGGCGCTATATAAATAAAGACATACAATACAATACAAAATGTCAGTAATAAGTCTGCGATTTTACTGGGAGATGAGTAACTGTTCGCTGTGTGGTCCCTCAAACAATAAATATTAATAGCAATAAAGCAAGACATGCAATTATAGGAGGCAGTGACATGATTAAGGGGTCAGTCCCCCAAGGACCAAAAGTGCACTAATGGCAGTGACATGTTTAAGGGGTCAGTCTCTCCTAGGGGCAAAGTGCACTAATGGCAGTGACATGTTTAAGGGGTCAGTCTCTCCTAGGGACAAAGTGTACTAATGGCAGTGACATGGTTAAGGGGTCAGTCTCTCCTAGGGACAAAGTGTACTAATGGCAGTGACATGGTTAAGGGGTCAGTCTCTCCTAGGGACAAAGTGTACTAATGGCAGTGACATGGTTAAGGGGTCAGTCTCTCCTAGGGACAAAGTGTACTAATGGCAGTGACATGGTTAAGGGGTCAGTCTCTCCTAGGGACAAAGTGCACTAATGGCAGTGACATGGTTAAGGGGTCAGTCTCTCCTAGGGACAAAGTTTACTAATGGCAGTGACATGTTTACAGGGTCAGTCTCTCCTAGGACCAAAGTAAACTAAGGGCAGTGACACGTTTAGCGGCCGCATCTGGGTTATTGATGCTTTTTTACCAAAACCTGACACAATTATTTTGTAACCATTTCTTTGTCAGTATATAAATGTCGTGGACTGAGACTTTATCTCCTCGGGTTGATCCCTTTTGTCTGAAGTCACAGTGCTCCACAAGAGTTTGCACAGGGAAAGCCCCCTCTCTCCCCTCCCTTATATGTATAGGCTCACAGGACAGGGTGGCATAAGGGTAAAGAAAAAAGTCGATTGACAAACACTCTCCCCCCCCCCCATTTCGCCCCCGCCCCACCCAAAGAAATGCAATTTGTCATTCATTTCCAGAGAAACCACGTGGACTTTTAGGGCACACGCGCTTTAGCAGCAATTCAGCATTCCCTCACTTTGTTACAGTTGCAGGATTGAAGCCTGGGATCTTCGGAGCTGAACTGTGTTAACTTCAGCTGCGGGGACCCCCCGCTTCCCGAGATACTCACCTCCTAAGGGGTTGCTGGTAGCAACTCCGGCTGCGCTGTGTGGGGCTATCGAAATGGCGGCTTGAATGTCCCGCGTCACGTGAAGCCGTGATGTCATCCCTTGCGGCTTTCTATTGTCCCGCGTGGACCTGGAACGGTGGTGCTGCTACCGGCACCCATTACAGAGATCTGTATCTCGGGAAGCCGGGGGTCCCCGGAGCTGAAATTAACGGGGTTCCGCTCCAGAGACTCTCCTCTTCCCACCTATTAAAAAAGAACAACAACATACGTTGTGATGCTATAAGCGAAGGGCCAGCATGAAGCAGGGGTGATGTACACACCCAGTATGATCACTACTTTTTAGTAACACTGCTCTTTATATTCAAACCCTTGGGCAGCGCCACTATTTTGTTACTCTTTTATTAACAAAGCTGGGTACCAATGCTCTTTGTATTACCAAACCTGGAGTATCAGTACTTGTTTATTTTGCAAGCTGACCATTCCACTTTGCTTGTATGGGGAAGGGGATTTATTTTACACAATCTTTTTTTTTTTTTTTTTCTCTCCATACTGTTTCAATGGCAATAGGGATCAATTGAGTACCTTTAACCCCTTATGCTGCCAGGAGGAGAGAGGGAGGGAGAGGGTGAGAGATAAAGGGTGAAGGGGAGATGGGAGGGGGTGATGGGGGAAGGTGAGAAGGGGGAGGAGGTGGAGGGGGGATGAGGAGGAGGGGGGATGAGGAGGGGGGTTGAGGAGGGGGGATGGAGGAATGGGGGGTGGAGGATGGGGGGTGGAGGAGGGGGGGGTGGAGGAGGGGGGATGAGGGAGGGGGTGATGGGGGAGGGGGGAAGGGGAGATGGAGGAGGGGGAAATGGAGGAGGGGGAGATGGAGGAGTGGGGGATGGAGGAGGGGGGAAGGGGAGATGGGAGTGTTCCTTTAAGTTATATGCAGGCACAGCTCATGTGATCAGAGCAGGCTATTTAAAGAGCAGTGCTGGCTGCTGCAGTCAGAGCGCGGTGCTGCTGTTGCCCTGAGTGTGAGCTGCACAATGGTTGAGTGTTTTGTAGGAACGTGGAATATGCAGGAAAGCAATCAGTTTGATGAATATATGAAAGCCCTTGGTGAGTATGTTTTATTTATTTAATAAGGGAGGTGAAAGCGAGGTGTGTGTGTGTGTGTGTGTGTGTGTGTGTGTGTGTGTGTGTGTGTGTGTGTGTGTGTGTGTGTGTGTGTGTGTGTGTGTGTGTGTGTGTGTGTGTGTGTGTGTGTGTGTGTGTGTGTGTGTGTATATATTACACACATACACGTGTCTCTCTCACAAACGGGGCGCCATATACCGGGGTGAGGGGACAGGAGGGCGGGGGAGAGCTATATACATGGCAGCTTTAAAACCGATGTAGACATTTATAGAGCGCTGTAGACAGAAGCGGATTATGGAGATAGAAGGGCGCTATATGGATGGATGTAGTCGGGACAGGGCGATGTGGAGGATTGTGGGAGGGCCGTGATAGACGGATTTATGTGGCACAGGGATTCAGGAAAATGTTGGGTGGGTCACTGCAGAATTAGAGGCGCAGGGGGAGGGGAGTATGGGAAGGGGGCTGGGGGGGGAGTATGGGAAGGGGGCTGGGGAGGAGTATGGGAAGGGGGCTGGGGAGGAGTATGGGAAGGGGGCTGGGGAGGAGTATGGGAAGGGGGCTGGGGGGGGAGTATGGGAAGGGGGCTGGGGGGGGAGTATGGGAAGGGGGCTGGGGGGGGAGTATGGGAAGGGGGCTGGGGGGGGAGTATGGGAGAGCACAGGGAAGACGGTGTGGGGGAACATGGGGGGGGGGGCGGGGGTTTTGGGGCTGGGGGTACTGCGCGGGAGGGGGGTGAGGGGTACTGCGCGGGAGGGGGGTGAGGGGTACTGCGCGGGAGGGGGCAGAGCATGGATACATACTCCGCCCATAGAGCGCTTTCCAGCATTGAAGACACGTGAAGAAAAATGTCAGTAATCACAACCGTCTCACTGGCCTGCAATGGCCGGGTAACATTAACCCCTCTGCTGCCAACAGGGCCGGCTCCACCAGGCACCCCTGAGCCTGTTTAGTTTTACTGTACTATCATATTAACTGTTTTATTTGACATATGTCCATGTTGCAGTGTTTAACAATGAGCCGGATAAACAGGTTACCCTCAAAGGGGTCTGTCATGCAAAGTGACCTAATAATGTCACATGTCTTAATGCCTATTATTAAACCTTCAATTT
The DNA here is from genome assembly GCF_040206685.1 of Ascaphus truei. Classification (NCBI taxonomy): domain Eukaryota; kingdom Metazoa; phylum Chordata; class Amphibia; order Anura; family Ascaphidae; genus Ascaphus; species Ascaphus truei. The sequence continues at coordinate 31,408,416 of NC_134488.1, read as the reverse complement.
CAGAATTATCCTCACCTTGTGACATGAAGCAGCGTTTTATCTGTCCTTTTCCTAGCCGGGTAACATCTGCATTATCAGCGCTCTATCTGCATTATCAGCGCTCTATCTGCATTATCAGCGCTCTATCTGCATTATCAGCGCTCTATCTGCATTATCAGCGCTCTATCTGCATTATCAGCGCTCTATCTGCATTATCAGCGCTCTATCTGCATTATCAGCGCTCTATCTGCATTATCAGCGCTCTATCTGCATTATCAGCGCTCTATCCAACTAGGGTGGAGATATAAAGATTCAAAATGGCTCCCTCAACCCATTCAAAATCACTGTTTTGTAAACCAACATGTTGAACCCCTCAAATGAGGTCTTACAAACTTAGGTGGTCAAAAGCCTTGCAAAATGTTTTTATTTATTTTTAATGGAGCTTTTGATCAATTTTCAAAAAACAATGGATGCACCAAAACCCCTCTCCCTTTTTCTAGAACTGGTGGGTTTGGTGTATTTGGATGGGCAGATTTTATAAAACACTGTTCAAATAGCTTTGCCATGTCAAGCGTGTGTAATATGTATGTGACCTGTGCGCACAAACACACATTGGCATACGGTGGATACACATGACATTCACGCGTGTCCATATAACAGATCCCTGCATCTGTCCTTTGTGCTTTCGTGGCAGCAATGGCTTTAACATTCTCCCACTTCAGTGGCTGTGCTTTGACACACGGCATGGCAGGAATTTGGTGAAGCCGTTTTGTTGGCTCTTGTAAGCTGTGACCTTGGCGTGTAAGAACACATGTATGGAGTTAATCATTTGGCTTTCATTTCCCCCGGAGCTGCCTCAGCGCTGCTATGTATTTTGTTCTAGTACATACTATATACTATTGAACTGATGCTTGCAGCATTTGAAACCACTGTTAATCGGGGGGTAGGCCCCCCCAGGTCTAACTCCACAAGAGCCACTTGTGCTGAAGCAGGGATATCCTTAAAACCTGACCTGTTGGTGGCCCCGGGCGACTGGAGTTGCTCACCCCTGATTTTAAAATGTGTACAGTATGTGTGTGAACGCCTGCTCTGCTAGTTTTTTGGGGAACTCAGTTTGGCATCTCTATTTTGTACCTTATTTTTTTTCCCAGTATGATCGTACTCCGTGCATGGTAATAATGGCCTGATTGGGGCTAAAATTGACTGGGAGAAACTCTACATCTACCACTATTTACTGACTTATTGCATTTAACTTCCCTTTTTGTAGGGAAGGGTGCCACAACCCATAAACAAACCACTGTGCATATGTACCTGGATATCGGTGATAAAGTGTTCTATACAATATACCTTTACATACCAATTGTTAAATACAATTTCTCTGAAACTACTTTTATACCTCTGCACGGAGAAAAAAACAAATCCCTGTGGGGTGGGATAGAAAAATATGGCGGCTGTCGCTGCCCACACTTGGGAGTGACGAGCGTATAAATGGGGAGGACCAGACAAGCAGGGGGGGGATTCTGGGAGACTGAATGCCAATCGGTTGTTTATACAGTGACCGATCCTGAAAGCAAATACTAATGGTCAGTCAACTTGGTATTTTAATTTGGAAAATGTTACTTTGTTGCCAGCCAAAAAACACCTTGTAAAGAATCGACCTAACTGGCTCCCTTAAACAAAACTAACAATGCTTGCAGCAAAGATTTGTCCACCTTCAATTTTTGGGATGTTAATTACAAATTGCATTTGTTTGGAGCCTCTGCATAACTTTCTCAAAGTCTCTTTACCCATATTCCATTCTGTCCTTACTGGGGGAGTGGGGCGAAAAGATTCTGTCTGCGCAAACTCCTTCTTGAACACATGGCCTTCAGAGGTAATCCAACCCCTCCCATACCTCCGCTCACCAGGTTTACAAACTAACGTTTAAAGACACATGTTGAAATGCTTCTAGCTGTCAGATTTGAGTAAATCTCAACCACCCAGATGGGACCCCTTAAACATGTCACTGGTTGCAGAGTATCAATTAATTCTAATCCCCTTTTTCATAGCGTGATTACTGAAGTTTGATGCATGTATATGTATATGTATAATTTTATTTTTCATTTTTTTTTTTTTTAATGGAGCTGGATTAAGTAGAAATAGCTGGTTCGGTTGCGATAGTATAGAGTAAATGAGTATTAGGTGACACCTTTTTATATATGTTTTATAAGACAAGCTTTCAAGTTCTTTCTCAGGTCAGCAAAACTGATGTACAAAGATTCCACCAGTTTAACACAGATGTAAAAACCAAGATCACAATTGCTGACCTGAGGAAGAGAACTCCCGAAAGCTTGTCTTATAATTATTAGTCATCGCCCAATACTAATGGAACTGGGAAATGTATGCCCAAATGGAAACCATGTCTGAACAGCCCACCTCAATGGTCTTCAAAGAAACGATGGCGCTATCTAAATACTCTGGGCCAAGTTGTGTTGAGGGGAACCAGGAAAACTGAATTTGTTATAAGGAACAAGGTGGAGGCTGGCTGGAGACTGTCATTCCCTTCCCCCCCACCTACTTTTTATTTGATTTGTTTGTTCTTTGCCTGTCCCCTCCCCCCTCCTTCCCCCTGAAATGGAGAGATGGAGAACTTTCTAAGAAGCTCTTATACTGTACATTCTAGTTGGACAAGTAAGGTATAACCAATATCATGTTGGCCAAGATGCAGTGTTTGCTGATCTCCTATGAATGAGGGATTGTTATTGTGACACTTATGCCACATTTAGCATTGGTATTGGCCATATCGGTTTTATTTTCTTTGGTGTTTATCTACATTGATGTGATAGCACTGTACTGTGTGCATGTGATGTGATAGCACTGTACTGTGTGCATGTGATGTGATAGCACTGTACTGTGTGCATGTGATGTGATAGCACTGTACTGTGTGCATGTGATGTGATAGCACTGTACTGTGTGCATGTGATGTGATAGCATTGTACTGTGTGCATGTGATGTGATATCATTACTGTGTGCATGTGATGTGATAGCACTGTATGTACTGTGTGCATGTGATGTGATATCACAGTACTGTGTGCATGTGATGTGATAGCATTGTACTGTGTGCATGTGATGTGATAGCACTGTACTGTGTGCATGTGATGTGATAGCACTGTACTGTGTGCATGTGATGTGATAGCACTGTACTGTGTGCATGTGATGTGATAGCACTGTACTGTGTGCATGTGATGTGATAGCACTGTACTGTGTGCATGTGATGTGATAGCACTGTGTGCATGTGAACAGCTTTTTGTATTTTATTTTTTTAAATTAATATTATCGCTTGTAATAAAGAAATGTATACATTTCTGGTCCTCTTTGGCCTTAGAGTGACCCTTTAACAAAGGAGGCAAGTTTGTGATAAAGGGTGCTACGCTAGGTCTCTACATCACAATTTATTGAGGATTCCTAAATCTTGTCAAATATAAACTTTAGAAAAATTGATAATGGTGGCACAGGTTCTGAGTATGTTGTCAAGGGTATGTATGTTGGTAGATTTGACCTATCCTTGGTGCCAAGAATGCAGGGATCTTGTTTGCCAAATAATCACATGTAGTGTCGGGCATGACATTAATTTCACTATGCTTTTGACCTTGCGCTGAAGGTCGTGAGAACAGGGAGTGAAGGTGATCTGCTATACAAGGGTTTCTTTTAGTACTTGTGACACTTAAAGAGCTGACATTTTACTGATTTATTTTTTTATGATTTGGAAGACAAAGAATAATTCCATCCACAATTTTATTGCTCAAGCCAAACTGGTTGAAAGCAAATCAAGATTTAAAATGACCGTTTGCACTGCCTTTATTTTTTATTAGGTTAAGAGCTCTTCTTGCCTTTCCCAAGATTTTTGTTTTATAAATCTGCTTTGTTCAGGAGATGGAAGCGTTTAAAATGACGCTCTCCCGGCCACTTGATATTTCAAACTTGAGCCTGTCGCCTTACATGGTAACTCTCAGAAGCTAGATATGATATTAAAATGTTTTCTTTTCTTAGAGGGGGGGGGGGGGGGAAGCAGGATATACTCTGTGGGCGAGGTGCAAATACGAGTAAAATGTATAGGGTTCTGGCAGATTACTACTTTACTTGATATATATTATATATTTTTTTTTCAGAATTTGGTTGTTTGGAAATAGATGCCATACACAGTGTTGTGATATCGCACAAGAAACACACCCCTCCCACGACGTGGCTCACAATGTTTATAATTTAAAAATACTTGTAGGTGTCGGGTTTTGGTAAAGCGTCAACTCCCCCCCCCCCCCCCCAAACATGACCCCGTAACATGTTGCTGCCATGACTAGCAGGGAGTGCCCCTTTAAATATTTTTTTTTTTTTTTTTTAAATAGTCATTTCAGAAAATGGATCTCAACCCTTCTCCCCTTTTCCCTCCCTTTCGCCCCCTCAGGTGTGGGTTTTGCTACCAGACAAGTCGGTAATATGACTAAACCCACCTTGATCATCTCTCAGGATGGGAACAAGCTGGTGGTAAAGACACAAAGCGCCTTTAAGAACACGGAGATCAGCTTCGAACTCGACAAGGAGTTTGACGAAACCACTGCAGATGATCGAAAGTGCAAGGTGAGATGGTCTGCAGGAGACCCCCCCCCCCCACCCCCCTTCATACCCTTTCAATTCCCCTTGACACTTGTTCATGATATATATACTTTTGCAGCCAATGGCATCTGCAATGGCTCACAAAACTGTGCTTAAGCTGCAGCTGAGGCTTCTGGGTAGTGCCATGTAAATGAGCACCCTTTTTTATTTTATTTTTGTGATTTTTATCTAATTAAACATGTACGTAATTTAGTTACTTTGGTCCTACACAACTGATCTAATCAGTGACCACTATCTTAACGGGTTACAGGGGCTGTCCCATGCAGGAGCAAAGTGTCCTAAAAATGCTTAATGGGTTAAAGGGTCACTTGGACATTATATGGGACTGAACTTTTAGCTCAAACATCAGTCATTGGCTGACTGCTCCTATGTGGGACAGGCCCTTTAAAAATTGGTTTACTTCGGGGTTAAAATGGGATCGGAGTAAAGGTGTTTAACATGCAGTGCCCTTTGTCTTGATAAATGACCCCATGTAACCATTATCAAAGTGCCTTAAAATTTTTTGTAGGCATGAGAAGCCATTTAAACATCAAGGCGCAGCGTCGCATTAACTGGTTTCTGTGGCACGTTGTTGGAAAATAATTTTGCGGAACGGCAGGTTTATTAATACATTGGTACCCGCAGTAGAACACTACTGCCGACACTGGAAACACAGCAGTGCCATGGTCCCTCTGCTAGGGTACAGGTCCGGTAAGTGTTGCCAGGACACATTTTATCCTGTGAGGCGATGTGCTAAGAACGCAACAGGACATGAATTGCTAACAGGCTTTAAAATAGCTTCTCTCCAGAGGATAAGCGCTGGAAACATTTGCTGTTAAGAACGTTTTGGCATACGCTGTGATGCAGCCATCGTCCAGCTTTTTTGGCTTAAAATAAAGTTTCCAAAATGCTGTAGCTTCTATATTTGGCTCTTAAGATTATTCATTGCTAGTTTTGTTTAATGGTTTAATAGTGCAATCCCATACATGCTGCCAGAAACAGTTTGTAAACAATTGAACTCTAGTTGGCTTCCCTAAACAAATGTAACCATGCTAATAGCCAAGGTTTGGCTGCTTGCATTTTTGTGGGGAAATTCCACTTGTAATTCGTTTCTTAGGGGGGCACTCACTGAGGAGTATTGGTCAATAGTGTTCAGCCTTGTCCCACCCTGTCCTGATCAGAGGAAGTCAAATCGCTCCAAGTATCAGCGACCCCTTTAACAAACCTAGAACTTGACCACAGATGAGAACCACATGGTCTACCCACTTTCCGATATGCCCTAAATCCTCAGACCATCTTGTCCCCAGATTTCTTTTATATTTAGTGTAGCTTTGTCTACCCAAGGCATTGTTGAACTCCCTATCCGCCTCTGTTGGGAAGCTGTTGCATGAATGCACCACCCTTTCAGTGAAGCCTGGTCCCTGCCATTCATTCACTTTGGTCTGAAGGCTGGTTGCCCCAGTAATCAGGATAACGGTGTGAGGGGAGAAGGGGGACTTTAGTCCTATGTTGTTGGACTGACCCTTAAAACCATTAAACACGTGACTGCCATTAGATCACGTTGCTCATACATGATCTGACCCTTTACCGTGTGTGTTCTTAGTCCTTGGTCACCCTGGATGGCGGCAAACTGAAGCATTTGCAGAAATGGGATGGGAAGGAGACCACGCTGGTGAGAGAAGTCCATGACAACAAACTAGTACTGGTGAGTATCTTTTTATAAAAGTGGAGGGGGGGGGGAAATCTGCCGTCCATGCAAATTCTCTCATTCTAATCTCCCCAAAGTCAGTGGGGGATCAAACACCCTGTATTTGTCTCAAATCTACTAAAAGAAGCTACAATGTTGGGCTAGAAAAACTTGACCTTGTTCACCCTGTCCATAGTTGAGGGGCAAAAAGATAAGAAGTGGGGATGAAGTATTTTCCTGTGTACCCCCTTACCTGCTCTCTGGCATTGGCATCATGTGACCTCACGCTGCCGGAGAGCAGGTAAGGGGCAGTTAGAGGCTTCGCTTGCTCCCTCGGTATTTTATGTTGTAGGGAAGAGCGCGGGGCCTGTAACTGCCGGGCTCTCCCCAGAAAATCTCACATACCCCCCCCCCCCCCCCCCCCCATTTGCGCATTCTTTGTCTACATTATTATAGACAACTAGCCAAAAGTGTTATTTTTTTTAATTATTATTTTATTTTTTTTAACCAAACATTAGGCGCCTGTCAATGTTACCTTATTTTGGTGCTGAGTGAGACCCTTTCAATGCTAAACTTTTTCCATGTGCTCTTCTGACCCATTCTTGTGTGCTAAAAGGCCACATCCTTACCCAATGTGAAACTGCTCCTGCATCGGTGCACCCTGCAGTGTGTGCTTGGCTGACTACGAGCTTGACCTTCTGAAGGTCGTCTGACTTTCCGTTGACTTAAAACAATGACTCTCCCGTGTGTGTATATACACATTCCTGTCTTGTTGATAGATCTACAGTGAGAGAAATGCAGCAGTGCAAACTAATTCATGCCTTGCTATTCCTAAACTGCTTCACTTTCCTGCTCAACAGATTAGACCAGGGGTGGCCAACTCCAGTCCTCAAGCGCCACCAACAGTAATTGACTGAGCCACCTGTGCTGAAGCAGGGAGCCTTAAATCCTGACCTGTTGGTGGCCTTTGACGACTAGAGTTGATCACCCATGGTCTAAACCTATTGACTCACGAAGAACTGAGATTTGTGATCAAGAAGCCAATTGTATTGCTGCAATTTTACACATATGTACTCCTAAACAAAGATAATGCATGTCATTTGTATTCAGCACCTAAAACGTCAATCTCAATATGGTGCTACAACTATTTTATAGAAACGGTATTTTAGGAAGAATCTGATCAATGTCATATATAAATGTGAGGTTTTTGTATGTCCAATATAATGTATCGTTTGCCTTCTGTAGCCTTGTGTAGTTTTACACCATCCCAGTACATTATCCTTATCAGATCTAATAAATATGAGGGCCGGAGGGTTGCCTGTAAAAAAGTCTTGTTGAACACATAGTGAGCAGCTAGAGGAATCCCAGATTCCCACTTGCCATTTTTAAAAAATAAATAAATGTAAAAAACAAATGGCAGTCAGATTTTAGTTACAGCAAATAAAAATATCACTTGTGAGCACGTTCACATGTCAGACAGGTCTGCAAACCTGCTTTCCCCCATTCTCTTGGCATAGTGATTTCACTGCAGCAAGGGATTCTGGGTAATGACATGCAAATGAGCAGTGTTACCTTTTGGACCTTGCCAATTTGAACATGGACCCCTATAAGCCTGTTCCTGCCGTATTACAGCTTGGTAAAGTGCAGAGATGGTAAACCTGTTCACAGCTATCTGAACCTTTTTGGTCTCCGCTGTGAGGGGCTGTGTGTTTTTTTTAGTAACAAAATTGCATGAATCGCCCAAATACTATAGAACCTTTAAACATGTCGCTTAAACTGGTTCACTCTGTACCAAGCGATGTGCAAAACATTTTGCACAATTTCATGAAATCTGGCTATTTTGCTTGCGATATGAGGGCTTTGCCAGACATTAAAAATCAATGTACATTAAACATTCTCCGGTTTTTGCTTTAGTGAATATTTATTACACCCGTATAGAAAGGCAACATCTTCCCCATATTCTTTAAATCACACTCTACCCACATTTTATTATAATGCAGCAAATAACCCCAATTTGGCATTTGTCAGATCTGCAACCCAGGCTGTGCTGAAAAACCTGGAATACGGCAGGCATGCGCTTATAGAATCCCATGTTAAAATGGAGCACTAAGGAGTGACACTGCTCGTTTGCCTGTCATTACCCAGAATCCCTGCTGCAGTGGAAGCATTGTATGCTAAGATGATGGGGGGAAAGCAGGGTTGCAAATGTACTTGAGTGGTATGTTTTTTATTTACTGTAAGGCAGCGGTGCGCAAACTAGGGGGCGCGAGACTGCTGGCGGGGGGGTGCGGGGTTTACAGAGGCCCAGCGTGCTTCCTGAAGGCACTTAAATTAAGTGCCAAGGGAGCTGCAGGGCCTCTGTAAACTTTCACTTACTTAGGCTCCGGCGGCTTCCTTCCTGCGTCGCCATGGCAACGTGGCGGCAAAATGACGCCGCGAGGTCATGTCGCGTTGCTATGGCAACGTGACGTCACGACGCCGGAGCGCAGGTGAGTGGGCGTTAGGGGGGTCGCGGGAGTGAGGGGACCACCGGTAGGGGGCCCCGGGGAAAAACTTTGCGCCCCCCCTGCTGTAAGGGGTTGTGATTTTTTGTTTTGTTTTTTTTTCCTTCCAACCCCATCATAACTTTAATGGCTAGGCATAGCTTTTGATAAAAAAATAACAAATAAATGATTAAACCTGCACTTGAAATTATATTGAGCAAACAATGTCTTGAATTCCCTTTCTTTGCAGACTCTCACCATGGGGGATGTGGTCAGCACACGTCACTATGAGAAAGCATAAGGAACACCGTGCCTTCCTCACGATGCCATTTGTGTGTTTTTTTTTATTTGTTTTTGTACCAGTTGAACATATGATTGCCTTTACTGCTTTGTAAGCCAACTGAAGCCTTACCAAAAAAGGTTCCCAGCTTTACAACCAGTCTTGCCTATGATGGTAGGATTCAGGGTTTTGGATGCATTGAATTCTGCATCCCTGGAAATGTATTGGAAAGTTGTCCTGTATCTGTCATTTGAATCCACAGAATATACTCGGTGTAGATTTAACTGCTGTCAGTGGTGCGTTGGAGCAGAGAATTGGTAAAGATCTCTAGAAATAGCGCTGCTGGCAGCTGTTCTTGGGAGCAGGAAAAGGACTTAAGTCCTGTGTGCAGATGACAAAGCATGTCAACAGGGAGGAGACGACACTTCATTTTAGAAGTAGGGAAAGCTAACCTACAGACATCATTCATGTACCAAGAAGCACCTAGCAACCCATTCAAGGAACAATATGTTATGGCAATATATCACTTAGGCCAGGGGTTCTCAATTCCAGTCCCCCGTCGCCGTCGCCCCCAACCCTCATCAGCTTTTCATGATATCCCAGCTTCAGCAGTTAGACTGAGCCACCTGTACTGAAGCAGGGATATCCTGGAGGGGGTGTGTAGGTCTTGAGGACTGGTATTGGCCATCCCTGAAGTCACATTCCCCCTCAGTTGTTTTTCCACTTAAACTACAGTTTGGCACTACATGCATGAGGACTGGGGATTGTAGGGCTTCCTGCATTTATTCAGTGTCCTAACACCTTTTTCTGACAGCCTCAGAAGACCTGCTCTGGCTCTGAGGAACATGCGAAGGTCACTTTTGCCTGCCAAAAATCTTCCTTTTTTTGGAGGAACCAGTAAGTTTGAGGCTGGAAGTTGCAATATATTTGGCATCATTGCCACCTGTAGCATGGGCATTTAAACGCCTTCCCCTGCAGTGCAGCGGCCCCTCTGGTCAGGAAGGGGTTACGTTGAATTTGTTAATTGGTAAAGTGCTGTCTTGTTGAAGGCTGACAATTGTTCCTGTAACTTTTTATTTTTTTATTTTATGCAGAGTTGTCTGTTAAATAAAGTTGTTGGAAAATGATTTTTGCACTCCTTATACGTTGTATTTATTTATTTTTATATTCAAATGGGTAAGGTGGGTACAGAAATAAAGGAACAACCATTTTATAATTCTCCCCCCCCCCCCCCTCATACATTAAATGGTTTTCACATGCAGGCTTAGGAATGTGTATTGTTTCTAGCCAAATACCCAGGGAACCTTCCCTGAGGGGGTAATGTCTCAACTCCCATACCTCGCCGCTGTTGCCTTACTTCTACTCTATCCTCCATCCGATGGTTCCCATGTCCTATAACAATTCTTGGTGTGATTTAGGAATGAGTGGAGTTTCTCTATTAGCTGAACTTCATTTATTCTCCTAATTACAGTACTACTTTTTCTAGAGGGAGTTTTTTCCCCCACGCTGCTGTCGCAGCACACCTAGCTGCCTTTAGTATATGTCATATTCATTTGCACCTGGACGGGGCCGTGTATGTTCCCTGTGCAGGATCCCTAGGTGGCCCATGCGTAGCCACCACTCTTCTCCCAGCATCCATATCCAGGGCTGTGCTCTGGCCCCTGCACAGCTAATGCTCCATTTCTCTCCTCGCTTTCCCCTCCTCCCCCTTTCAAACATAGTAGTTGGAGTTTGTGATCTGCAATATGCTAGAAGTTGGGTAGTTGGTTACAACACAAGGCATTCAGCTAATGTTGGTTTCTTCCTGGTTGACGCTGCAGGTATCTAGAGCTGTGGCCCTGGGTTCTTACTTGCCCCCCTGTATGCGCACGTTTTTATAAGCACCGCAAATATTTTTGCCGAAGACCACGGTGCCTCTAGGTGCAGGCCTGAAAATGTTGTACAAAAAATAAATAATGCAATACGTGTCAGATTTGGGTAAAGTTAGGCTTGGAAGGGTGTAATATCTTCTGGCTGCTCCCTTGTATGTATGTCTTTATTTATATAGCGCCATTAATGTACATAGCGCTTCACAGTGGTAATACACGCGACATAATAATAACATAAATAACACAAAGGGGAGAAGTGCTTCAGACATAAAAGTAACATTAGGAAAAGGAGTCCCTGCTCTGAAGAGCTTACAATCTAATGTGTTGGTAGGAAGAACGTACAGAGACAGTAGGAGGGCGTTCTGGTAAGTGCGTCCGCAGGGGGCCAAGGTTTATGTATGAGCTGTTAATTACTGTGTCTGCCACTGTTCCGCAAGTTCTTCAACAGGCAGAGTTCCCACTATCTTTATTGAGTCTGAGGACAAGGTGGTGTAAAGGTAAAGAGAGCAAATAAACACCCCCTCGCCCCCATGTTTAAAGGCCCATAAGCCATTCAGCTGGCTGTGGACCTGCACCTTTTAGTGTAAGGCCTACAACTGCTCCTTGCCTAGGTAGCCCAAGGTTAAATGTTGATGATTAACACCCTTCTGTATGTAAATATACTTTATTTTTTTTAAATCTATATAACCTTTGTCTTATCACAAGATTAGGTCGTTTGAAGCATTATTGGTTTACAATCATCCACCAAAGATAAGGGGAAGTAGAATGAGTGCCAATCTATAGCTGTAGAACTAACTATATAGTTTTACACACGGTGGATGTTTTACTTTAGGGTGTAATTAAATCTTTCTGAAGAAGCCGATTGCATTAAGTCAGGGGGTGCTGAGCTCCAGTCCTCAAGACCCCTCAACAGTTCCGGTTTTAAGAATATCCCTGCTTCAGCGCAGGTGGCTCAATCGAAGACTGCGCCACTGATTGAGCCACCTGTGCTGAAGCAGGGATATCCTGACAGCTTGACGTGTTAAGGTCTTGAGGAATGGAGTTAGGAACTCCTGACTTAAGTTGTATACAATCGCAGACTACCTGCTGGTTTGTACTTTCTTTTTCCTGATCTGGAGATATCCTGGTTGCGTGTGTGGGCCAAACAACATGGTGGGTGATGGCCAATAAACCCAGGCCTATTGGGAGGTGACATTCGCTTGGCTTTCCCACTGTTGGGGTGATCTTGCAAAACAAAGTTTAGGTTATGGGCAAGAAGCAGGAATTCTATGAGAAGTATGTTGAGGATAAGCCAATGTTTTGTTTTTTAAACCACACCCGTGAAGTGTGAAATTCTCAAGCTTTCTAACCATTTCTGAGAATGCTGGGGTTCAACATCCATCCAAAGGATTAAGAGGTGAAATGGGGTGCGTCTGCAAATTAGATTGTCCTCTTTAGCATGTAAGAAAACTCACAAATCTGTACCTCCATCCTAACTGGTGTTACTCCAGTCCTTAGGGCAAGTCACTATCTCCCTGTGCCTCAGATGCCAAAAACAATACAGCGTAAGCTCATCAGGGCCGGGACTGTCTGTAAAAATTCCTGTGTGCTGCGTACCGCACACTATACTTGTGTATATAGGGTGGCCAGGTGGCTGCTCCAAAAATACTGGACACAATGGTGAAAGGTGCGACTTGCTTGACACACCCCTTCCTCTCTCCGCTCCAAGTGGTTTCCTCCTCTCCTTGGCCCCACCCTCAGACGCCTGACACCTCCTCCTGATTGGCTGCATTACCCAGCAGCAACCAATCAGGATAGATGAAGCTGCCCCGCCCCCCTACAACAGCCCTGCTCAGGGAAATCCCGCGGCCCACCAAGCCAATCAGGTCACTATGTCCAGAGAGGTAATTCCGGTATACACGTACACGCCCAGAGAGATAATACCGGTATACACATACACGCCCAGACAGGTAATACCGGTATACACGTACACGCCCAGAGAGGTAACACCGGTATACACGTACACGCCCAGAGAGGTAATACCGGTATACACGTACACGCCCAGAGAGGTAATACCGGTATACACGTACACGCCCAGAGAGGTAATACCGGTATACACGTACACGCCCAGAGAGGTAATACCGGGCGCACGCATGTCCAGTATTACCTCTCATTTTTTATTGGACAGTGTGTCAAAATACAGGACAGTCCGGTTCAATACTGGACACCTGGCAACTCTAATTGTGAAGCACTTTGAGTCCCATTTGGAGAAAAACGCTATATGAAATAAAGTTTATTAGTGCCACACCAGAAGTGAAGTGTTAATATGGTCCTAGAAATGACAATGAACCGTGTCAGAACTTGTACTGATAGGGTTGAAAAGTGTCAGAAAAAAAATTAAGAGCTAATACTGGACATGTATGTGTCTGGTATCACCTCTCTGGACATAGTGACCTGACCGGCTTTGAGGGCTGCAGGATTTCCAAGAGCAGGGAGAGGGCAGGGCTGTTGCTATGGAGCTGGGCAGCTTCCTCCATCCTGATTGGTGGCTGCTTGTCATGGAACAAGAATCACATTCCTGCCCGACCCCCCTTCTGCTTGTCAGCTCCTTAAGTTCAGCTGCAGGCATTGGCTCCACATACACACACAGTGCCTGTGTAACATGCAACAACGTTGCATTTTTTGCCTCTGAGCACATAATCAGTGAACTGCTACTGCAGCTTCTCCAGTCCTCCCAGTTAATGGACTTTCCCATGTTCTCCCCTGTCTTTTGCTGACAGTTAGTGCAGTCCCACTCAACCTTTAGTGTGACCCCTGCCCCTCACTTCCTTTCCACCCTAGATTACAGTGAGTACAGACCTGTCTGCATCCACCCCTGGTAAGGCCTTTCTCTCTTACCATAGTCCAACCTCATAGAAGCATCCCACATAGAGAAGCACTCTCTGCCTACACTACACCCACAAGTTCCTGTGTTTTCTAATCCAGCAATAAAATTAAGAAAGACATTAAGGACTTGTCATGCTTTGGAAGAGGGAGGACATGAGTTGAGCTTACTGGAACTAATCATACATCATTCGTGACCCTGGTTCCAGGAAAGTAAGAGAGAGACCGTGTATTAGAGGTCTACGCAGAAGCTATCACTCACAGCCTTCATGCTACAAAAGTGCAGCTCTACACAGCTATACAGCAAACTGCTACAGCTTTCTGCAAAAACAAGCAGCAGTTTAAACAGAACAGTAAAAAGAGGACCGTGTGCCTTGGGAAATACACACAGAGGAGCTGCTACCCACAGCCTTTATGCTAAAGATACAAGCGAGCAGCTTACGTAGCAAATAAATAAACAGCAGTCTCTCACCACATTGTACAAGCACGTTGCTACACAGAGCCACAAGCCTCTACACAGCAAACTACCACAGCTTTATGCAAAGACAGTGAGCAGCCTTACTTTGCTAATACTACACAAAGGAATCACACAGCAGCTACTACTCAAAGACTTATAGACGGATAGCTTCAGAGGATCCAGTCCAACGCACTGAAGACTACGTCAGGAGCCTCTTCAGTGTAAACACCAGCGCACCATCTCAACACGGATGGAGCGACTCCACAGATACCGAAGACTCGCTAGGACCACGAGGAGGAGACGCTGCTCCATCAATGGCACATGCTGCCTGGGATAGCCACAGCCACAAGAGTGATCCACACGCCAGCGCGCACACGGATGCACCACCACAGGCTCGCAATCCAGGTACACCCACGCGGGAGAAAACAGCCCCTCACACTAGCCAGCAGCCATCACGCGTCCGCGCCAAGGAAGAGGCGACCGCACAGACCGTCCCAGCAACTACCTCAGAACGGGGCAAACGCGCCGATGTCTCAGGTCTGACAGACATAGCCAAGTACATGATCCGGCGCGACTTGGTGCACGCAGGACTCATCAGCTTCGACGACCGCCCTGAGAACTACCGGACGTGGAAGTTCACGTTCAAAGACGCAATCGACAGCTTGGACTTCTCAGCAAGGGAAGAGCTCAACCTGTTAGTCAAGTTCCTGGGGAACGTATCCAGGGAGCAAGCGCAGAGACTTCGGACGGCAAACGCACATCAACCCCAAGTAGGTCTGGACCTAGTGTGGGAAAGGCTAGAAGAGACCTATGGCAGCCCTGAAGCAGTCGAGGATTCACTCTTCAAAAGAATCGAGAGCTTCCCCAAGATCACGAGTAAAGACTACTCGAAGTTACGAGATCTTGGAGACCTGCTGCAAGAACTGGAGTTCGCAAGGAAAGACCATTCCTTAATAGGTCTCAACGCCCTAGATTCAGCTCGTGGAGTGAGACCCATCCTGGAGAAGCTACCTTTCAACCTCCAAGAAAGGTGGCTTTCACAAGGTTCCAAATACAAAAGGGAGAAGCAGGTTGTCTTCCCCCCATTCTCATTCTTCGTGAGCTTCATCTGCGAAGCGGCAAAGACAAGAAACGATCCCAGTTTCATCTTAGGTGCGCAAACCACATACAGTGCAAGCAGCCCGAAGAACGAGAGACCAGCGACGAGATATGGTAACCCCCAAACACCCATCTCGGCCCGCAGGACGGACGTGCCTCCCACGGCCCAAACTACTCCCGATCAGTCGGTCGCCGGAGACAAGGAACCAAGGGACCCAAACAGGGAATGTCCCATACACAAGAAGCCACACCCACTCAACAAGTGCTTTGGGTTCAGGATGAAGTCCCTAGAGGAACGCAAGAGGTTACTTGGAGAATTCGGAGTTTGCTTCAAGTGCTGCGGTTCCACGACCCATCTAGCCAGGGACTGTAAGGAAGAGATCAAATGCACAGTGTGCGAGAGTGACAAGCACGTGACAGCGTTACACCCAGAGGCGATGACACTCCACCAACTCAAGAACCCATCCTCCATAGCGGAGCATGGCGGGGAGAAAGAAGAAGGAGAGTCAACATCCGTCACATCTCAGCGCACTGAGGTTTGCGGAAAAGAAGGTGACAAAATGTCCTGCTCCAAAATATGCCTTGTCGCAGTGCACCCCCAGGGACAACCTGAGAAGGCTATTCGGATGTACGCAATCCTCGACGACCAGAGCAACCGATCACTGGTCAGGTCAGAGTTCTTCGACATGTTTAACATACAAGATGGTGCCTTTCCTTACACTTTCAGAACGTGCGCAGGGCAAATGGAGACCACAGGGAGAAGAGTGAACGGCTACACCATATGCTCAATAGACGGCAAAGTGAACATGCCCCTTCCCACACTCATCGAGTGCAACCACATGACCACAAACAGGGACGAGATACCCACACCAGACGTGGCACTCCATTACCCCCACCTCAAAGGAATAGCCAACCACATCCGGCCGGTGGAACAAGACGCCAAGATCCTGCTGCTGCTCGGTAGGGACATCATGAGGGTACATAAAGTCCGTAAACAGCACAACGGACCCCACAACGCGCCCTACGCCCAAAGACTCGACCTAGGATGGGTGATAGTGGGCAACTCGTGCACTAACAGAGAGCACGGGCAAGACTACGTTGATGCCCGCAGAACGGAGGTGACAGAATGTGGACACACATCTCTCTCTGAACCATGTCTTGGCCATCTCCAATTGACCGAAGGGCCAAGTGAAGAGGAAAGACAAGGTCATACCCCTGAGACCAACAAAGACATCCTCACGCCGATGGGATGCGACAATGGCTTAGGATGCTCAGCAGTCCAGACAGCCAAGGATGATGAGTCGACTCCACCGAAGGAAGAGAGTAACCTCCCAAAGGTGACCGATAAAGGGATCGTCCTAAAAACAACAAACAATCAGACAATACTCCCGCGAGCAAGGGCACAATTAAGACGTACAGTTGTTCCTCTCCACAGAGTATCAAGCAACAGAGCAACCAATTGCCACGGCTGGCATAGCCGCAAAAGATTGCGCCCCACAGGCGAAGCCACAGTGTCAAAAGGACTGTTCGTTCAAACACGTAAAAGGGGACAGTTGCAGAGACATTTCCCAAAAGGATTTACAAGGACAAAAGAGACTGTTCTTCGTCATGTCCAGGGAGAAAACAACCTCCCGATGGCAGTCAACAAAGAAACACAAAAGCGTTTCAACAAACTACGCGGAGATGTTCTCGTGCAAGAGAAATGTACCGATGAACTACGGTGCACAGCGTTCCAGACAACAAGGAACGATGACAAACAAACACCCTCGAGGGAAGATAGAGGATTCCCGAGGTTAACTGTCAAGGAGCTCTCTAAAGACGGACTAAGCAGTCGGGTGACTCCGCTACCATTCCGTTCACCAAGGAGGCGCTTCCCAAACAATGGAGAACATGCCATCTCTAGGTTCACCTCGCACCTCTGCGGCCCACAAAGGGAACCAGAGACCAAAAACAACTTTGTGGTCTTCATCCAGAAGATATTCTTTACCGGCCACGCAAAGCCAGCACCTCTAATGGAGGAAGGCAAAGAATGTCGGTACCTCCAATCACCTGGGGCCTACCACCCTCAGGAACCCGATCAAATCCGGGTAATGTTCAACCCCAGCGCTCAGCTTCAGGGAGTCTCCCTGAACGACGCCCCCTTTATTGGATTACATTCGACAACCAGTTTTCCAGGGACAGTAATCCGCTCCCACAAGGAGCCAAAAGCCCTCTCCTTCTGCCAAACGCCAGGTGATAGAGCAACAGGCTGCCACGGCTGGTATACCTACAAGGGGATACACTCTGTGGGTGAAACTACAGAGACAAAAGGACTGTTCTCTCACAAGACTAAAAGGAAACAGTGCCAGAGACTTTTATACAAAGACATTGTGGTGCAACCAGCAAACCTGGAGCTGTGCATCCACCCTGCATCCTTTGCCAAAGAACCTTGGCCAAGGGACCTTGATACCAGTGATACCGGCCGGTGTCACATCGCTATGTGGACATGGACTCTTGCATTGTTTGAGAATGTGATGTTATCTTTGTTATGCATTGCACATATGTTCCACATATTCCAGTTATATAGTGGTATCTCCAGATACCAGACGGGGAGTGTCATGGAACAAGAATCACATTCCTGCCCGACCCCCCTTCTGCTTGTCAGCTCCTTAAGTTCAGCTGCAGGCATTGGCTCCACATACACACACAGTGCCTGTGTAACATGCAACAATGTTGCATTTTTTGCCTCTGAGCACATAATCAGTGAACTGCTACTGCAGCTTCTCCAGTCCTCCCAGTTAATGGACTTTCCCATGTTCTCCCCTGTCTTTTGCTGACAGTTAGTGCAGTCCCACTCAACCTTTAGTGTGACCCCTGCCCCTCACTTCCTTTCCACCCTAGATTACAGTGAGTACAGACCTGTCTGCATCCACCCCTGGTAAGGCCTTTCTCTCTTACCATAGTCCAACCTCATAGAAGCATCCCACATAGAGAAGCACTCTCTGCCTACACTACACCCACAAGTTCCTGTGTTTTCTAATCCAGCAATAAAATTAAGAAAGACATTAAGGACTTGTCATGCTTTGGAAGAGGGAGGACATGAGTTGAGCTTACTGGAACTAATCATACATCATTCGTGACCCTGGTTCCAGGAAACTGCTGGTTAATGCAGCCAATCAGGAAGTGTCAGGAGCTGGGGGTGGGGCCAAGGAGAGGAGGAAACAGCATGGAGTGGAGAAGGGTATGCGTGTGTGTCTCAAGTGCGTTGCACCTTTCACCATTGTGTCCAGTATTTTTGGAGAAGCCATCTGGCAACCCAATGTGCCGTTAAAAACTGCAGCAAGCAAAGACGTTGTGAAACTCCTATGTAAGAAGTCTGTTACACTCAGAGTTGCCACCGTCTGCTGAAGGCTAACCAGGAGATAAATGTAAAAAATGTTATCTCTTACCGGCAGCGGTGTCTCTGGCATCCTCCAGACATTCTCCTGCAGCTCCTGTCACAAGCGACCCAGATCCTGTACTTGTCTGGACTGGACCATGTTGTCATCAGAGGATTCAGATGAAGATCAGTGCAGGATGCTTGAGAAGGAACCCGAGCCACCTGAAGAGGATGACGGAGCGGATGAGTCATCTTTTGACCTCGATCTGGTTGAGCCACTAAAAAAAGGCAGTTAAAAAATATTTGACTAATTAACGATAAAGATCAGTCTTCCGACATCAAAGATCGTATGTGTGGAGGACGTCAAAGAAAGTCAAGGACGTTTCCCGTCCACGAGGTGATCAAGGGGATCATAAGAAAAGTGGGACCTGCCTCATTGAGGTATCAATCAATAGAAAATGTACACGGATGTATCCTTTTGAAGCAAAGGAGACAGAAGGATGGGATAACCACCCAAAGGAGACAGAAGGATGGGATAACCACCCAAAGGAGACAGAAGGATGGGATAACCATCCAAAGGAGACAGAAGGATGGGATAACCATCCAAAGGAGACAGAAGGATGGGATAACCATCCAAAGGAGACAGAAGGATGGGATAACCATCCAAAGGAGACAGAAGGATGGGATAACCACAGAAGGATGGGATAACCACCCAAAGGAGACAGAAGAATGGGATAACCACCCAAAGGAGACAGAAGGATGGGATAACCACCCAAAGGAGACAGAAGAATGGGATAACCACCCAAAGGAGACAGAAGGATGGGATAACCACCCAAAGGAGACAGAAGGATGGGATAACCACCCAAAGGAGACAGAAGGATGGGATAACCACCCAAAGGAGACAGAAGGATGGGATAACCACCCAAAGGAGACAGAAGGATGGGATAACCACCCAAAGGAGACAGAAGGATGGGATAACCATCCAAAGGAGACAGAAGGATGGGATAACCATCCAAAGGAGACAGAAGGATGGGATAACCATCCAAAGGAGACAGAAGGATGGGATAACCATCCAAAGGAGACAGAAGGATGGGATAACCACAGAAGGATGGGATAACCACCCAAAGGAGACAGAAGAATGGGATAACCACCCAAAGGAGACAGAAGGATGGGATAACCACCCAAAGGAGACAGAAGAATGGGATAACCACCCAAAGGAGACAGAAGGATGGGATAACCACCCAAAGGAGACAGAAGGATGGGATAACCACCCAAAGGAGACAGAAGGATGGGATAACCACCCAAAGGAGACAGAAGGATGGGATAACCACCCAAAGGAGACAGAAGGATGGGATAACCACCCAAAGGAGACAGAAGGATGGGATAACCACCCAAAGGAGACAGAAGGATGGGATAACCACCCAAAGGAGACAGAAGGATGGGATAACCACCCAAAGGAGACAGAAGGATGGGATAACCACCCAAAGGAGACGGAAGGATGGGATAACCACCCAAAGGAGACGGAAGGATGGGATAACCACCCAAAGGAGACGGAAGGATGGGATAACCACCCAAAGGAGACGGAAGGATGGGATAACCACCCAAAGGAGACGGAAGGATGGGATAACCACCCAAAGGAGACGGAATGATGGGATAACCACCCAAAGGAGACGGAAGGATGGGATAACCACCCAAAGGAGACGGAAGGATGGGATAACCACCCAAAGGAGACCGAAGGATGGGATTACCACCCAAAGGAGACCGAAGGATGGGATAACCACCCAAAGGAGACAGAAGGATGGGATAACCACCCAAAGGAGACAGAAGGATGGGATAACCATCCAAAGGAGACAGAAGGATGGGATAACCACCCAAAGGAGACAGAAGGATGGGATAACCACCCAAAGGAGACAGAAGAATGGGATAACCACCCAAAGGAGACAGAAGGATGGGATAACCATCCAAAGGAGACAGGAGAATGGGATAACCATCCAAAGGTGGACGCAGCTGGTAGCAGAGTCGCAAGGAAAATGACATTGCTGGTATAATACCAAATTGCTCCTATTATTCCCATTTTGGCTGATGTTTCCTCTCTCAAATCGTTTCACAATATTTTGTTGCCAGTGAACTCTGACCACGCCCGCCAGAGAAGCTCACATTTTAACCTTGTATCAGTGGTTACATATGAGAGTTGTTCCTTCCTCATAACCTCCCATATTCTCGACTCCCATTGTCCTATAATGGGTGCATCCAGCTTCTCCCAGTTGGCAGCGATAGTACATCTTGCTGCATTCAGCATACAGTTGTGTGAAAAAGAAAGTACACCCTCTCTGAATTCCATGGTTTTACATATCAGGACATAATAACAATCATCTGTTCCTTAGCAGGTCTAAAAATTAGGTAAATACAACCTCAGATGAACAATAACACATGACATATTACACCGTGTCATGATTTATTTAACACAAATAACGCCAAAATGGAGAAACTATGTGTGAAAAACTAAGTACACCCTTACTGCTTCCATATGAATTAAGATGCCAAGTAGCAGGTAGGTGCTGCTAATCAAATGCCTTTGATTAATTGATCATCAGCAAGTGTGACCACCTCTATAAAAGCCAAAGTTTTAGCAGTTTGCTGGTCTGGAGCATTCAGGTGTGTGTTAACACAATGCCAAGGAAGAAAGACATCAGCAATGATCTTAGAGAAGCAATTATTGCGGCCCATCAATCTGGAAAGGGTTATAAGGCCATTTCCAAACAATTTAAAGTCCATCTACAGTGAGAACAAGTATGGTTTGTTTGGAAGGGTTGCCAGGAGAAAGCCTCTTCTCTCTAAAAAGGACATGGCAGCACGGCTTAGGTTTGCAAAGTTGCATCTGAACAAACCACAAGACTTCTGGAACATTGTCCTTTGGACAGACGAGACCAAAGTTGAGATGTTTGGCCATAATGCACAACGCCACAGCGAAAACCAAACACAGCATATCAGCACAAACACCTCATACCAACTGTCAAGCACGGTGGTGGAGGGGTGATGATTTGGGCTTGTTTTGCAGCCACAGGACCTGGGAACCTTGCAGTCATTGAGTCAACCATGAACTCCTCTGTATACCAAAGTATTCTAGAGTCAAATGTGAGGCAATCTGTCCGACAGCTAAAGCTTGGCCAAAATTGGGTCATGCAACAGGACAATGATCCCAAGCACACCAGCAAATCTACAACAGAATGGTTGAAAAAAGAAAAGAATCAAGGTGTTACAATGGCCCAGGCAAAGTCCAGACCTCAACCCGATTGAAATGCTGTGGCTGGACCTTAAGAGAGCTGTGCATAAACAAATGCCACAAACCTCAATGAATTGAAGCAACGTTGTTAAGAAGAGTGGGCCAAAATTCCTCCACAACGATGTGAGAGGCTGATAAAGTCATACAGAAAACGATTACTTCAAGTTATTGCTGCTAAAGGTGGTTCTACAAGCTATTGAATCATAAGGTATACTTAGTTTTTCACACATGGCTTCTCCATTTTGACTTTATTTTTGTTAAATCATGACACGGTGTCGTGTTGTTGTTCATCTGAGGTTGTATTTACCTCATTTTAAGACCTGCCAAGGAACTTGTTTTTAAGACCTGCTAAGGATTGTTATTATGTCCTGATATGTAAAACCAAAGAATTCAAAGAGGGTGTACTTTCTTTTTCACACAACTGCATGTATTAAGAGATTTCCTAATTCTGTGCCCCTTGACCACTTCCCTGTTCAGCAATAAAATACTGGAGTCTTTTGGGATTCTAATCTTGGTAATGTTGAACATCTGCTCCACTATCACATCCCAAAAACGCTTTATTTTCTTACACTCCCACCACATATGGAACACAGAATTAGTGTTTTATGTAGCAAAACAGAACAATGGAGAGTTAAAAAGTTTTTTGTAAAATAAACAAATAAAATTTTTTAAGCAATAAATAAAATTGTGTGGTTATTGAGCTATTTGTGTGCGGGTCGAAAATGTCAATGTCAATTGAGTAAATACAAGATTGGAACCATACAACGTGTAATTCGACTTGGGGGTAAGTGAAATAAAAAGAAAAATATGTGGTATATATGGGTGACTAGCGGGCTTCTATGTGTTTGGATAGCCTGCTGTTGGTCGTACTAGACTTTGCAAACCAGCCTTACTACCCCTTTAACCCCTGACCAACAGCAGGCTATCCAAACACATAGAAGCCCGCTAGTCACCCATATATACCACATATTTTTCTTTTTATTTCACTTACCCCCAAGTCGAATTACACGTTGTATGGTTCCAATCTTGTATTTACTCAATTGACATTGACATTTTCGACCCGCACACAAATAGCTCAATAACCACACAATTTTATTTATTGCTTAAAATTTTTATTTGTTTATTTTACAAAAAACTTTTTAACTCTCCATTGTTCTGTTTTGCTACATAAAACACTAATTCCGTGTTCCATATTATTTTATCTCAATTTCTGAGCAAAATCCCGTGCGCTGACCAACCCTCCACCTCCACTGCAACTACAAGAAGATTCCGGGCTTTATCTTCTCTACTGGTCCAGCTGCAGAAAACAACAAGGGCAAGTATACACTACCCTTTCTTTGGTTACACATTACCACACAGGCAGTATCACAAGCCTTAATAAATAGGGAGCGCCCCAGCCTTTTCTATTTTTGTCACATTACTCCCACCACATATGAAGCATTGTTTCCACCTCCCCACATCTTCTCCAGCACGTATTAGACGTTCCTGGGTAGCATTCGCTTAGTTTTTGTGGTGTATAATACCCCCTGTACATTATCTTATACGCGTTTTCTAAGATATTCGTTGACATCGAGGAAGACCTGGCATTACTCCACATCTGTGTCCATTCCAGCGCAGAATATTCCCTACCCAGCTCCTTTTCCCAAGCTAATACAAATCCTGGCTTAGGTTCAGCTTTGATTTCCAATGTTCTGTAGATATACTATATATCGTGCCCACCTGCACCCAACGATACCAACACCGTTTCAAAACAATTCAACATCCACAACGTGTTTTTTTTTAAATTGGTGTTTATATAGTGAAAAATTTGCATATATTAACATCTCTCACCTTCATTAAAATCAAACCGGTCCTGGAAATCTTTAAAACATTTAATTTCTCCCATTTCCATCAGATCTCCTAGTCTAACTAGACCCACACGGCTCCACTTATTAAATATTCTGGAGTCCAGCCATGGGGGAAAGTCGGGGTTCCCACATGTTGGAGTGAGATGGGATAGGAACGTAAAAAAACTCTCTCATCCTTGGATATTTCATCCCATGCGCATAGAGCTGCACCGATAGTAGGTTGTTCATAAAGATCTTTAGGATCTGTCCTCCTGAGCCATGGAGCTTTATTTGTGTCTATATTTTTGCAGTAATTGTTTTCAATTTCCACCCAGAGTTTATTTTTAGTACAGTGAAACCATTCAAAAAGAGCATTCACTTGTGTAGCAAGACAATACTTGTTGATATTAGGCAGACCAAGTCCACCTTGTGATTTATGCCTCTGCAGTGTTTTAGTATTGGTCCTTGGTTTTTTAAATTCCCAAATAAATGTATTAATTTTACTTTGGAGCGTGGCAATATGCTGCTTGGAGACTTTCACAGGGATAGTCTGGAACAGATACATAAGGCTTTGGTCCCGCTGCGTCCGGCGGCGCTTGCGGTCGCGTGCGCGTTCCTCACGAGCAGGGGTATCCTTTCCTAGCCGGTCCCAGTCCCCCCTCGCTGCACGGCTCACTACGCGCTATGACGTGTCAGCCGCCAGGGGATGCAAGAAAATTGTGATCCCGAGTGGTGACGCGTCACGTGGTGCGCTGATGAGCCTATCAGCGGCGGGGGCAGGAGCTGTCAGACAGCTTCCTACACAAGGTAGGGGGTGGTGTGTGTGTGTGTGTGTGTGTGTCAGCGTGTGTGAGGAGGGCATTTGTGGGGGAAGGGGGAGGGAGCGGGAGCTGCTTACCTTCCAGCAGCCCGCAGCAGCTCCCTCCTGCAGCCCGGGAGACCGAGCCCGTGGAGGGAGGGGGGGGAGGGAGTAGCGGGTCCCTCAGCTCAAACCGCGCCTCCCCCTCCCACTCCCGCCCCCCTTCCCGCTCTGGCTCCTGGCTCCCTACAGACCGCATATCGCGGTCTGTGCCGGTCAGCACCCCGCCTGTCTGCAGTGCGGGCGCGCTGACTGAGGGAGCGGGGCCTTAGCCTAAGTCTCGGCAGTTAATACAGTTAACTCTAACTATACACGAGATAATATTCTTATTCCAGCTTTTTAAATCATTTTCTATTACTTTTGCTAACGGGGTATAATTAGCCTGGAACAGGTCCTCTACTCTTGGCGTTATATTTGTACCCAAATATTTTATACTTCTATTCTTCCACTCGAAAGGGACATTTTCTTTTACTTGGTCAGCCAACCCTGCTGAAAGATTTATATTAAGAGCCTCTGCTTTTGTTAGGTTGATTTTGAAATTATGCAGGAGATAAGGGGAGCCCATCCGACAATCGTGGGTGGAAGACTCCAATATTTTCGGGAAACATGGGCTCAATCCATCACAGATTCCTGGGTCCTCAGTATTATCAGGTTATTTTCTCGAATTCAGGGAACACCCAGAGAAAAACAGTTTTTATACTTCAGAGATTCCAAAGAACATAGAAGCAGCTCGAGCCCTCAGGCAAAGTGTACGAGACCTGTTAAACAGCAGGGCTATTAGACCGGTGCCTTGGAATCAGAGAGGACGTGGAATGTATTCAATAATGTTCCTGGTCCAAAAGAAAAACGGCACCAACAGAGCTGTGTTGGACCTAAAAAGGATGAACTCATGTCTCCGAATAGAGAAGTTCAGGATGGCATCACTGAGCCTGCTGACTGCCGCAGTAGATTCGGGAGATTGGATGGTGTCCGTAGACCTTAAGGACGCCTGTCTACATATTCCTATTGCAGGATCACACTAAAAATACCTAAAGTTTGCAGTTGACCAGAACCATTATAAATTTACGCCATTACTTTTCGGGCCTTGCGACTTCACCAAGAGTTTTCACGAAAGTCCTGATAACTTTGATAGCAGAAGTCAGAAGGGAAGGAGTCTGTATATTTCATAACCTGGACGACATCCTTATAAAGGCCAAAGACAGAGGCATTTTATTGCAGCACCTCCCGTAGAGTGATGGATCTGCTAAAGGAACATGGTTGGCTCATCAATCTGTCTCAAATCTTAATGTTCCTGGGTGTAGAGTTCACTATGGCTCGAGGCCTGGTGTTCCTTCCAAAGGTCAAATGAAAGGATATAAGAGAGACAGAGAAAGAGAGATATCACCAGAAGCAAAGATTGCCTTCAAGCACGTAAATGCATGACTATCATAAGTTCCCATAGACCATACAGGTCGTACCATGGGCAAGATGGCACATGAGAATGTTTCAAGTCAATGTCATCGAGCAAATGGGACAGTCGGCACAAGGATCCGATTCAGATAATATGGATGATTCCAGAAAAATGAAAGACGTCCTTACAATGGTGGAAACGAGACCACAATCTAAAGCAAGGTTGTTCACGGCAAGATCAGGAATTGGTCACGGTCACAACCGACGCAAGTGGCAGAGGATGGGGAGCCCAATTCTGGGCAAAAATAGCTCAGACATCTTGGAGTTAAAGGCTATAATTCAGGCAATCATTGTGTTCGCTCAAAATCTAGAGGGAACAAACCTACTGATTAGCTCAGATAACTCCACAGCATTTGCAAATATATCAAATAGCAGAGGGGCACAAGAATCTGAAGCATTCTGGAACAATGTTGTCCCATTTTCAAGTGGGTCGTGAGTCACTTGCGAGATATAACCCCTATAAATATCCCATGGAGAGACAATCAAGTTGCAGATTTCCTAAGCCAAAATACGATAAACCTACGGCAGGGATCAGCAACCAGCGGCTCCTGAGACGCATGCGGCTCTTTCAGCACCGTCATGCGGCTCTCCTCCGTCCGCAGGTTGCTGCCTCCCTCACGGTCTTGCCGGTGGCTGGGGGGGCGGCCCAGCTGGCGCTGGTCAAGCCTATTCCTATTGTTGCCACCGGGCATCTCCCAAGCTGCTGGCCTGCCCCCTACACAGTCCCACGCTGGTCCTCTAAATGACGTCGGCATGCGCCGGAAATTGCAGCGCGCACCGGCATGAGAGACCCGGGGTGGGATAGTGTAGGAGGCAGCTGGGTGTGGGATAGTGTTTGGGGGATGGGTAGTGTGTGTGTGTGTATTTGGGGTGGGAGGGTAGTATGTGTGTATTTGGGAGGGTGGGGGGGTTGTGTGTGTATTTGGGAGGGGGTAGTGTGGGTGTATTTGGGGAGATAGTGTGTGTGTATTTGGGGGTGTAGTGTGTGTGTATTTGGGGGTGTAGTGTGTGTGTGTATTTGGGGGTGTATTGTGTGTGTATGTGGAGGGTTAGTGTGTATTTGTGGGGGTAGTGTGTTTGTGTATTTGGGGGCGGGTAGTGTATGTATGTGTGTGTGTGTGTATTTGGGGGGGTAGTGTGTATTTGTGGGGGTAGTGTGTTTGTGTATTTGGGGGGCGGGTAGTGTATGTATGTATGTGTGTGTGTATTTGGGGTGGTAGTGTGTATTTGTGGGGGTAGTGTGTTTGTGTATTTGGGGGGCGGGTAGTGTATGTATGTATGTGTGTGTATTTGGGGGGGTAGTGTGTATTTGTGGGGGTAGTGTGTTTGTGTATTTGGGGGGCGGGTAGTGTATGTATGTATGTTTGTGTGTGTGTATTTGGGGGGGTAGTGTGTATTTGTGGGGGTAGTGTGTTTGTGTATTTGGGGGTCGTGTAGTGTATGTATGTATTTATGTGTGTATTTGGGGCTAATGTGTATTTGTGGGGGTAGTGTGTTTGTGTATTTGGGGGCGGGTAGTATATGTATGTATGTATGTGTGTGTGTGTGTATTTGGGAGGCGGGTAGTGTATGTATGTATATGTGTGTGTGTGTGTGTATTTGAAAATAACAAATCTTTTGCACGGAAAAACAATGAAAAAAACAAAACAAAGGGACTTATTATTGTGAGATGCATTTTATTCCCCACATATTTTTTCTTTTCCCTAATTCTGATTAAAGTAAGTTTGTCGTATGTTAATGCTTATACAGTATATACCTATTAGTGTTACAGTATATGCATGTGTTTGTGGGGGTCTAATATTCATGCATGTGTTGCGGCACTCTGAATATTTTGGACAAATATTTTTTTTTTATAAAATGGCTTTTCTTCCTTGAAACGCTGCAGACACCTGGCCTACGAGAATGGGCCGTATGGGATCAAGTGTTCACGCAGCTCGTGCGGAAATGGGGCCTCCTACAGGTAGACCTCATGGCCACGGCCTCAAACAGCAAGGTACCAGGGTTCTGAGAATGTCATCCAGCAGCAGCCTACATGGACGCTCTCGCTACAAAGTGGGACTTAACCGGGCATATATATTCCTTCCGGTACACGTTTCCTAGGGTTGTAAGAAAGAGAAGAAGGGAAAGAACAGAAGTGGTGGCAATAATTCGATTCTGGCCTCGGAGGACTTGCTTCCCACTGCTAATCAACATGCTACAAGATCAGCCATGGCGATTGCCCGACCTTCGATCCC
Source organism: Ascaphus truei (assembly GCF_040206685.1). Lineage (NCBI taxonomy): Eukaryota > Metazoa > Chordata > Amphibia > Anura > Ascaphidae > Ascaphus > Ascaphus truei. The sequence continues at coordinate 31,380,064 of NC_134488.1, read as the reverse complement.
AGGCCCGATTCAACATCCCAGTCCGGAGAGATGGTCTTTGATGGCTTTGTGATTGAGCGAAGCATGTTGAAGAGAAAAGGATTATCTCACAGGGTCAAAGAGGCCCTGAGGGGAGCAAGGAAAGCAAATACACCCGGAGCTTATTACAGCGTGGAATGGCTTCCACGTATGGTGCAACCAGTCCACGGTTGATCCACCGGTGTCATCTATTCTAGAATTCCTGCTGTTGCGTAATCCTGTTCCGCCAAGGGACTTACCATTCATCTTAGTTGCAATGACAGAGGGTCCATTTGAACCTCTTCTGCAATCTTCAGATATGGATCTTACCTTGAAAACAGTTCTTCTTGTAGCAGTCACTTCAGCACGAAGAATAAGCAAACTACAGGCATTATAAATGAAAGAACTTTTATATACAGAAACCTGTCTCCCCGCCGCCTCTCCTGCTGCTCTCTCCAAGGGTGGTCTCTCCCTCAACTACACACCCAGACCAGGGAATAGACAAGGCGGAGGAGTTGGCATACAACATTCCCCACATCCAACTCCATCCTATGTAACACTCTCCCCTCCCCCCAAACCTTAATGGTTTCAGCTGTCATAATCTAACCAGAGCCCCACCTTATCCTACAATAAGCAGCCATCTTAGCTTCGTTTCAACATAAACCCTCATTCCCTCTAGAACAGGGGGATCTCAAACTCAGTGCTCAGGGGCCACCAACAGGCCAGCTTTTATGGATATCCCTGCTTCAGCTCAGGTGGCTCAAAGACTGCACCACCTGTGCTGAAGCAGGGATATCCTGAAAACATGACCTGTTGGTAGGGGGGCAGCTTAAGGTCTGGAGTTGAGCACCACTGCCTTAGAAAATTAGCCCTTATAAAGCCACCCTGAGGGTTAAAGGGCTGATGTAACAAGCTTGCCAGTACGGTCTGGTGAGCAGGAAGAGGTGGTGCCTGTCAGCTGACGGTCCGTATGGAAGGCCACTGAGCTTCCTTTAGTTCCGCTAAAGGAACAGAAGCGCAGCAGGAAAGATATCCTGCACATACTGTAGGCAGCTGGTGCAGGAGCAGCTGCAAAGTCCTCACAGCCGACCTGCCTCGGCCATGCTCAGTCCCAGTCTTCTAGCTGGTAACATTTCGAAGCGCCTCGCAAGGTGTGCGAGTTCACTCTGCTGCAGGGTGCGGTAACAGGGTAATCCCTCCAAGGGCCACAGAGCCAGTGACTTGTTCAATGGGTCACGCCAGGGTGATTGATGCAGTTTGCCAACGTCGGACGCGTAGAAAGTATTTAGAAATTATTTTTATAGCTTGTTTGTAAACGGGGTGAGCGGAGATGGGGGGGGGGAGGGGGGAGGAGTTTTGTTCCCACTTGTCTCATATGGAGTGTTCAACAAGAGTTTGCATAGTCAGAACCCCTCCCCCCCTCTCCCCCTTCCCAACGAAAAACAAATTCCTGCTTAATGTCCAAAGATAAAGCAGCCGGATATTTACTTTTAGCATGGTTACATTTGTTTAAGGACGACCGTTGCGCTGCCCTTTCTATTTAAGTTTCGTAATATCACACACTTATAAAAAACAAAACATAACTAAAAAGGACCATTTCTTGTCCCCACGGAATTGTAAACCCTCAAAGCCAGGGGAGGCCAACTCCAGTCATCAAGGGCCACCAACAGGTCAGGTTTTAAGGATATCCCTGCTTCAGCACAGGTGGCTCAATCAGTTCCTGCTTCAACACAGGTGGCTCAAATCAGTTCCTGCTTCAGCACAGGAGGTTCAATCAGATATATACTTAAAACCTGACCTGTTGGTGGCCCTTGAGGACTGCAGTTGGCCACTCCTGGTTTAAGCGCCTTCAAAAATAATACGTTGCCACGTATAAAGATGCCGTACAATTAATTTTAAGACAAAACAGAAGAGATATCGTAATGTGCAGACGGAGACGTGGATTCTGTGCTGCGTACCTCCTGCGTACCTCTAAAGCAGCAATTTCCTCTGAAATAGGGTGGCAAGTGGGCTAATTGTGAGGTGACTACTTCAAGCTGGCTGAATAATAATAATAATAATAATAGCATGTTCTTGTATAGCGCTGCTAGTTTTACGTGGCGCTTTACAGAGACATTTTGCTGACACAGGTCCCTGTCCCGTGGAGTTTACAATCTATGTTTTGGTGCCTGATGCACAGGGAGATAAAGTGACTTGCCCAAGGTCACAAGGAGCTGTCACCGGGAATTGAACCAGGCTCCAAACTCAGTGCCAGTGCCTTTACTCACTGAGCCGCTCCTTCTAGAGGTAACATGCTGGCCTGGACAAGCAGGAAATAAGACAAGGACTATGCCAACTAGCAGGGGGAGGTACAGCTCAACTCACCAAGAAAAAAAAGGGGCGTTGCCAAGGCAACTGGCTGAGAAGCCAACGAGGGAGTAACAATGTTGCAATTTACACCTTGGAGTGCTAGCAGCCTTAGAACAGGGAAACCATACAGAGAGGTTCCAGGACACATAAGGTCCCAGCAGTCACACACCATCTCAGCGGCTCATCCCAGTGGCCATGCTGTCCTACCCGACAAGAAGTGGTTCCAGGGAGATGTAACTCAAATCTCAGGTGTTAGCAGCCCACCACCCCCGTCCCCAACAACCAAGTAACAAAAACAAATATTAACATAGAAATATATTAAACAAGCAGCAGCTCGGGCTGCTCATTCTGGAGAGATTTGTAACCCACCTCCCTATACAAAGTGGCCACTAGTGTCAGCCTCACTCGGTGTCATCGGGAGGGGAGGGTGGGCTTCCCGTCGGTGACCACCCTCCCCCAGCAATAATTTGTGTCACATTTCAGCTACAGGAGGCAGCTTCCCATTGACTTTTATTTTTGTTTTCTAAAGGATAATAACCGTAAAGTGATGATGGTTTTCTGTAGGACTCGCGGAATGATAGCAGGTTGGCACGGAATCTGTATCTTACCGCTGTACGGCAGGCAGCACGCAGTAGTGTGGGGGGCGCTCTCTGCCCCCTGTATTTTACCAATTATTCTGACCCACCAAAAGACAGATCCTGAATCTTCATACCATGTGGAGGCCCAGATCCACAAAAGGGGGGGGCCCCAAGTTTCAGCCCGGCCTGGCTCCCGTACATATGAATGGTAGTAAAGACGACCTAAAGCTTAGCACTCTTTTGGGGACGTGGACCTTACCAGGTCAATGCGCTTACTCTTGCTCAGCTAGTGTCCCTGCCGGGCTGCAGCAGTTACAGGGTTAAAAAGTGCATTTAATCTTAGGCCGAAATTGAGGCGATGGTCTTCACCACCCTGGACTTAATGAGCCGTGTTTAAAATGGTCGTACAACTGCGTATTTAAATATAGCTATATTGCACAGTGCTGTACCTAGAATTCGGTAACTGCATAGACTCTTAGGCACGCGACGGAGCGCATGGCGTCACACGCGCCTGTCAGGACGAGCAGTCTGTGGCCTGTGATCCACAGCGACAAGGAGGCGTGGCCGTGCTGTCACGTGAGCGGTTCAACCTCATTGGCTGAACCGCCCACGTGACAGAAAATTGTTTGTCTGCTCTAAAATAACACGCTCTATGGCCTGCCTCAGAGGTACTGCCTTTCGTTCGCGTGGAGTATGGACGCGGCCTAACAACCTCTCTTTGCCAAAGGCACCAAAATAAAGCGCCTTGCCCACAGTGATCCGACACTGGGAATCAAACCTGCTTCACCCAATTCAAACCAATCCATTACTATGGAGCTCCAGTAGTACTCCGCCATCTAATGGTGAGTGCAGCATGCTGCATGACAATTACAGCCCAAATCAGTGTCACACTTTCTGCTCCACTCCAGTTTCTTCTTCGTGCATCATTTAAAACCGCAGTAAAGAGAGTTGTGATAGACAGCTCTGGCGGGTGGTGATATTTTATATGCCGTGCTTGTAATCCCAATGTATGCTCACGCACACAAAAAAAAAGTGTTTTTTTTTTTTTTTTATTGAACAGGTTGATTTTGACGCCCACAGAGTGAATGCACATTTATCCAGCAAATAAACTGCCAGTGGTTATAATTAAACAAAAACACACACACACACACACACGGGTCTTGATAACTAGTATGGAAAAGATCCAAAGCAAGTCACATGTAAAAGGACATTATCACATAGGGATACATGGCTTCCACTAGGAATGAACACAATATATTGTAGAGCACGAGTGGCCCACTCCAGTCCTCAAGGGCCACAACAGGTCAGGTTTTCAAGATTTCCCTGCTCCAGCACAGGTGCATCATGAAACACCTGACCTGTTGGTGGCCCTTGAGGACTGGAGTGGGCCTGCCCTGTTGTAGAACAATGCTTTGTGCTCATGGCTCTCCGTAATGACTCCTTCACGTGTCCTGCAGAAGGGTGGAAGAGGAGGAGTGGGAGCAAGCCGACCCTAATGAGTGACAGGTTTATTGGGTTAAATGGCCAGTCCCATCTAGGACCCCAGGGAATGAATGTGTTTAATTACTTCAATGTACATTGGCACTGAATATTGCCATCGCTTGGATCAGGTTTTTACAATTGATCAAATCCTTTCCGTGCAACACCCTCTGGTTCCCCCTCCCCCTGAAATGTAGGGGTTCATTCTTTAACATCTTTGGCCAATGACGGCATCATAATTACTTTGATGATAAAAAGGGGTCATTTATCAAAGTCTCCCGGCTGCAAATCCAGGGCAAATTTTTTTTGTTTTTTACCGATTTATCAAAATCAAGAAACTCATTGATTTTAACAAGAATGAAGTTTCCTCATTATACCAGGTGCAGTTTTATTTTAACCTGGTTATCAGCCAGAAGACTGATAATGACACCCAAAGAGAGAAAAATTAAAAGACAATAATTAGGTTTGAAGCGTCAATTTTTTACAGGACAATTTTTTTTTTAAAACTGTGTTAATTGAATCTTTCATAAAAGATATTTTGACCTCTGTAGGACTGCCCCTTTAAATAGCTACTTAACCCTATCGCTGTCAATGAGGCCAGCCGCAGGGGTTAGGAGCCACACAGAGAAATAACCGTACACTGCAGCCGAGGCCCGTGGCGCTTAGTCACCCTTTGCGGAATCTTTGCGTTTGCGCTTCTTGTGTTTCCGCTTCTTTTTCTTGGCCGTCTTCTTGCTCTTCTCCGAGTGTCTTCCCTTCTTTCTGGCCGGCCCGGAATCGGAGTCGTCGGAATCGGAACTGGCGGAGCTGTCCGAATCGGAGGAATCTCTCTTCTGCTTCTTTTTCCTCTTCTTTTCCTGGGGACAAAAAGGGATGTGCAGTGAAGGATTTCAATTCCAAGGTTTTTAAAGGGTCAGCCCCATGCAGGACCAAAGTGAACGAATGACAGTGATGTGTTTGATGGGTTATGGCAGGGGTACTCAACTCCAGGCCTCAAGCGCCCCCAACAGGTCAGGTTTTTAGGATAGCCCTGCTTCAGCACAGGTGGCTCAATCAGTGGCTCAGTCTTCGCATGCACCATCTGTGCTGAAGCAGGGCTAAGACTGAGCCACTGATTGAGCCACCTGTGCTGAAGCAGGGATATCCTGAAAACCTGACCTGTCTGTGGCCCTTGAGGACTGGAGTAGTCCGCCCCAGAGTTACTGGGTAGCACGGCAGACCTGGGAAGGGTCTGTGTGTTGGGGCTCCTCAGTTCTAAGGAAGGTCTAACGTGGACACAGAAACTCAATGTCACTATACATGGCCACTTTAACCTCAACCAGCAAGGGGATTACCAGGGAGAGAAGAGAACTACAGATTTGCATGGTTTCACCCCTCCTTAGTACAGACCCCATTTAAATGTCTGCTCTTCTGTTCCATGCACCACACCCCAGAGAAGAGGGGCGCTCACTTTTACTGTGCAATTTCTAAGACGGATTTTCCCCTCGCTTACCTTCTTTTTCTTCTTGGTATCCAGGTCTGCAGCTGGCCTGGGTTCTGGCTCAATGTCTTCATCTTCCTCTGGTAACAAAGTGTACTTGGTGCCACCCGGCTGCACAAAACAGTCTTTGGTGAAGTGACCTGTGAAAAGTGGCACAGCGGTGAGGGGATCACTTCATCAAGATAAAAAAAAAAAAGGTGTAAACCGAGGTAGTCAGATCTGAGGCTCTGCATCCAAAAACGGCAATTTAACGTGCTGATTTTTAGTGAGACGCCAAAGCGCAAACCCAACCCCCCAAAAAAACAGTGAAACGCACAGAATATCCAAGTAAGAGGATATAGAAAAAACTTTACAGCATGGGTGGGCAAGCACCTAAAAGGGACTGTACATCATGTATTGCCGCATATAACCCTCCCTATACCTCCTCCTATTGTCCCATATAATGTATGTATGCATATCTTTAATTATATAGTGCCAAAAGTGTATTCAGCGCTCCACAAAGAATACAGTACGGGGAATTAGAGTAATACAATAAGCGCAGCAAAATCAGACAATAGGAAAGAAAACCCCTGCCCCGGAGAGCTTACAATCTAAGAGGTATGTTGGGAGACAGAGACAGTAGGTGAGGGAATTTGTGCTGTAGATGGCAGTGCTTGGTCACAATGGGTGGTAGGAGCGACTGTGGGTGGGACAATAGCCGTGAGTGCAGGCGGTTGGGATGTTTGGTTTGTGAGGCGGGATTTAAGGTTTTGTGTCAGTATTAACCCCATTAGCAGGAGAAGAGGTGTCAGGGAGGCGCGGGTGGGAGCAGGTGTGTATATGGCTGGGTCCAGGATTAGGAGAGAGATCCCCAGCAGCAGGAAGGAGTAGCTGCTTCTCTCTCCCTCCTATGCTGATCTCTTCCCACCCTTTATCCCTCCGTGTCACAGGAGGGTCCATGCTTTTCCGGCTGTGCATGTCGCTCCACCCCTCACATGCTCCCAAGACAGGATGAAAGGAGGAAGGGACCGGGAGAGAGATGAGTTACAGCCACACGTGGCGAGCATAGGGCACTGTATAATGATACCAAGTATCTCTTTACACTTCCAGACTCTTACAGTCTCAGAGATTTCAGGACCTCCATCAGTCTGCAGTGCCACTATCCTTGAAATGTCAACTTTGCACCTTGCCTGCAGTAACACATGGCCCAGTAGGCGTTACAGAGCCGAGTGCTTGCAGCTCCTTTGCGCCCGTGCACATGGTGGGAGAACGGGTGGGCACCCACCTTTACAGCCGCACTTCTGGCACACAGTGTTCAGCACGGCTTCCAGGGTGATCTTCTGCTTGCTGTAATCCCTGAACTCCCGCCTCTTCCTCTCGTCCTGCCTGAGGGAGCAGATCGGGCTCAGTGCGCGTCGGTACCGGCCTCCTTATTACTACCCCTGTCTGTGCCAGGGAGACCAGCAATGCATGCAATGAGTAGGAAGAGGTTCCTCCGCTGGGCACTGCTGGTCTCCCTGGCACTTAAAAAGGGGTTAATTAAAGCCGGCAATGGTTTATGTTGCACTCTTAAAATCAGTTAATATATTTATGCTGCTTCTCTTCTCCTTAAGTGATGCGAGAGCTCTGCCTGTGATTAAGTGGAACAACTTATGTGGCTAATAAATGCAATGAAAGTGTATGAAGGAAAGGTACTGCAGACCAGCAAGAAACCTGGCACCATTATACAAGTGGAACAAAGGATCAGGGCTCCCAGCAAGCCAGGAAAAGAAAGATAAGGGTGATCGGAGCTCGATCAAGGGTTCATTGCCATTTAAGAGAGAGAGAGACACAGAGGAGAAAGAGAGAATGAGCAGCCACCTACTCCAGCGCAACATTGTTTGAGTCGAGGTCTTTCCCGGATCCCTGGTTCACGACCTTCATGGACAGGGAGATTTTCTCCTTCCCATCTTTTGTCTAGAGAGACGAGCGTTGGAATTGGTTAACCCATTGACCCAGTGGTACCCCAACTGTTTAAACGTGACTCGCTCAACCAGATTTATCTTGCCCCTTGGTCTCTCGATCTGTATTCAGTGCACAAAGAAATTCCCATTTAAAAAGAATAAGGACTATATCAATTAGGTTACTGATGCAGGAAAACAGCTCTTCTTCCCATTGGTCACTCTTCCCTCTCCTGTATCTATATCTCCCCCCCCCCCCTTATATCACTATAAGCTCCCCTAGCAAGTATCCAGAGACCCCCCCTGGTTACAAATCCCTGGGTTAACCCTTTCGCCACACAGGAGTGAAGATGGCATCTTGCCTACCCACCCACAAGTGTTAATCTGTTAATATGTTTGCTCCTACCTCACGGCCAATAACTTTCACCCACACCCTCTCTCCGACATCTACCACTTCTGCCGGTCGGTCCACCCGGGAGGATGCCATGTGTGTCCTGTGCACGAGGCCTGGGGGGGGGGGGGAGGGGGAGGGAAAAGGTCAAAATAATAGACGCAACATTCATTACAGTGAATGTTTGTGATGTTGCCCAACCCCTGAGCAGCCTGCAACGTATGGCTGAGCAATGTGGAGTCAGGCGTGCTAGTTCCTGTTACAGGGTTGTCTATTCTTACATAGCGCTCACAATGTGCGTAGCAATGTAGAGTTCTGCAGGCACAGCGAGTCCCTTCCCCCAAAGAGCTTACATTCTAATTTGCCTGATGAGCAGGGAAACAAAGTGACTTCTCCCGGTCAATCAGATCTCCCCTTACAAGTTAAACACTTCACACGTTATATCATTTAATGCAGTTGACTTTGTTAAAGGGTTGCTTCACCCTACTGTACGGTGCCTGTTTCCACCTCATGTTTTCTCGCTGCTCACCGAATTTTTTTAAAAGCTGTATTTTATGTCAAAAAATTATTTTTTTTGAATCAATGTAATTGTTGGTGCCTGGTCACAGGGAGATCAAGTGGCTTTCCCAGGGCCACAAGAAAATGCAGCACTGGCATCTCCACCAGGCCCAGTCGCTTCAAAAGACAAATGGTTTTACCCCTTAGTACTAATACAGATTACACTCATGGTCTCAATGTGTGAGACACAGCATACCTGTCTACTGATCACATGACTGACCATGCATTTACTAGAGGATTACAAAATGAATGATGGGTGGAATTGTATGTCAGTCACTCACCTTGCTTCCTGCAGCCTGGGATTTTAATAAATGCCCCATATTCTGTCACGTTTGCAACCTGTGAAAAGATCCAGGAGAATTAGAGATCGGGACATTGGAGTTACCCGATCAGTGCCGTGAAAGAGCAAAGTGACCTAATGATAGTGATGTGTTTAATAGTATAAAGCAGGGGGGCACAAACTTTTCTGTTTGCGCACCCCTGTCTGCTCTTCCCCCCTGCTCGTGCCCCCCCCCCCCTTATGGCTCTCTGGCATTGGCGGCGTCACGAGACGTCACCATGGCGAAGCGTCACCAAAGAACCGGCTGAGAGCAACTTAGAGGCCTCGCGCCTCCCCCGGCATTTAATTTAAATGTTGTGGGAAAGAGCGAGGGGCCTCTAAGCGCCGCCCCCCCCCCCCACCCCTCCAGGAAATCTCACGCCCCCCAGTTTGTGCACCCCTGGTATAAAGGGTCAGTCCCACATAGAACCAACGTGATTTTAGGACAGTGACGCGTTTATTGGGCTGAAGGGTGATAATTACTGCTTTCGTTACAATTTTATCCCCATTAATAAGCTGTAGAGGAATGCAGAGCACAGCAAAGAACAGACAAAAATCGGGCAAAAAAATAAATGAATGAAAAGTCCAGGGCAACTCTAGTACTGAGATCAATTTATTGTAAGCTCAAGCAAGATGGTGAAGCTAGATGACACGCACCTACGCGTTTCGTGCCTAAGCACTTTATACAGTCTCTGGATCTCCTTATCTACAGACGCACGCCCTGGATGTCTTGGAATGGTGCAACAAATTGACAGGTAACAGACGTAATTGTCAGTATTGCCTGGTCATTACACGAACTTTATACTGCTACATTGTATTGGGAATATATCACTGTGTTGTTCTTTGTGGGTGATTAAGTGGACACCACTAGACACAGACCCTTTCTTGTGTTTTATTACACATATTGCTTATTGGACATCCATATAACATCAAGGAACCTAAGAAATGTCATATGAAATAAAAAGAAAGAGTGTTTTTCTCATAGAGCCACATGTGATTATATGAGCACTATTTTCTATACCACAACCACTGTATCCCCATTTATAGTAAGTTTGCCTATTTAAATTTGCCCAGCGTTACACGATTACATATTCTGCTGTGGCTCTAACATCTCATTCTTACCTCACCCTTCATTTATTCAACCGTTAATATGTACAGACTGAATATAGGTCACATTCTTAATGTTTCTCTCTTATTGCAGAAGAGTTCAAATAATGTAGCACAACCAGTCTTAGGCTGAGTCCATAGAGAGGGGAGCACGCTCCTCCGCGCTGACGCTCGCCTGCTCGGTCAGGAGCGAGTCCATGGACTAGCAGGCGAGCCAGCGTACGCGATCGGGAAGCGGGGCAGTGACGTCGCTGGGCCAATAGCCCGCGAATCGCCGAGGTCACGGCGTCACCGTCATGTCGCTGCTTCGTGCTGATTGGGTGTTTTCAGCCGACAGCGCGCTGAGAAACAGGTTCTGCTGTCGGCTGAAAATCCCAGCGCCTCAGCACGCCTGCGGACCCTCACGGGAGCCCCCTCTCAAGACATCCTCATAGAGGATGAAGGGGCTCATCGCGGAGCGTCTGCATGGCTCAGTGCGGCTCCCCCCTCTATGGACGTAGCCTTAGGCTGGGATTATGGTCCATGTGTGGACGCGTGCGCGCCTGCAGCCCAATAGATTTGTGAACTTGGCTGCAGGAGAACGTAGACGCGAGTCGGGGGCGTCACAAAGCTGGTTCGCCCTCATTGGCTGAACCAGCTCACGTGCGCTGACGTCACGCGCAGGTACTGGGGTAATTTGCATAGCCCACTACAGAAAGAGTGCTTGCCGGACGCGCGCACACAAGCAGCGACACCAGCACCATAATCTCAGCCTTAAATAAAACGCTTATTCCTTTTTCTACATGTCAACGTTTCAGTGTAAATTCACTTCTCGGGACAAGCCCAGGTGAAGGTGTGAATTAACACAGAAAAATGACTAAGCATTCTATTTAAGACTGGTTGTGCACTACATTATATTTGAACTTGCATTTCTTGCGGTGCAGTGGCTGCAGAGGTGAGCACCCAGCAAGATAAACAGCTGGCATGTTTGGACTGCGAGGGCTGGTAAGGTACATCTGTAATTATGGACCATTTCTGATCGGATTCCGTTCTAAACGTTGTATTTCAAAAACATTATTAAAAAAAATATTGAATGATTACAAATGCTGAATACTCTTTAATATTTAATTACACATTGTCCTTAAATGGACAGCCTGTAGATATTCAGGCCAGAGGGGGGGTTTATTTTTGATTATTTCTTTACCTCTCCCTTGAAGATTTCATATAACTCTGGTAAATTTTCCATGGTTTCCCGGCTGTGGCACGGCACTCACGGCTTCGTGTTATACGTAATTATCCACTCTGTGAAAATATGTGGAAAAAAAGTTAGCGAATATATACACACACACACACACACACTTAGATTGTAAGCTCTTTAGACAGGGGCTCCTTATCTTAATGTTACTTTTATGTGTGAAGCACTTCTTCCCATTATGTGTTAATTATAATATGTGTTATTTATGATTGTCACGTGTACACACCGAGTGAGAGATATACACGCAAAGTACATACTGATTAATACACCGCAGTATGAAGTCGCACTCACACATCTGCACGCTCCCTACATCACGTTTCCATTCCGCACGGCACTGGGCGGTAGAATGAAGAAACCCTGATATAATCCCATTCCTCCCTCACACAACCTGCTCTCTGGCTGGTTTACCTCACACTGGGCGCCATTTTGAAGGCAGTTCCCCTGCGCACTGTTCCGGCCAATCACAACGCAACACCGGCCCAATCCGCCAATCAATGTGTGAGGTGGAAAATTGGTGGACCAATCACAGCAAGGAACGGGTTCTCCCTCGTATCACCGTCCTATCAACAGCAGGAAGCGGGTGGAGTTGGTGGACCAATTACAGCACACAAAGCATCTACGTCACTAGAGGCGTCGGAGCTACCGACCAATCATTCCCAGTGCGCCTATTCTATACGTCATCCGTACCGCGCCCACATGAGAGACCATGTGACTTCGCAGGCCAATCAGCGTGTTCTTTTTTTTTCTTTCAAAGTGCAGGGATGTAAGGTTGTTACGTCACTGCCCCGCGCCGGTTTCCTACAGGAAGCTGGGAAGTAGCAGCGTGAGAGAGGTCTCCGGTGTTTATCTCTGAGCTGGGACCCCGACAGTGACCTGCCGGCGCCATGATTGAACAGAACAAGCGGAAGGGGCAGGAACTGGTCCTGGTGCCGAGCAAGAGGCCGCGAAACGATGTGGTGGTGCCGGGACAGCAAGTGAGATGTGGTGGTTGGGTGGGGGGGAGAGAGAGCGGAGGAAGTGGGGGGGGAGAGAGAGCGGAGGAAGTGGGGGGGAGAGAGAGAGCGGAGGAAGTGGGGGGGAGAGAGAGCGGAGGAAGTGGGGGGAGAGAGAGCGGAGGAAGTGGGGGGAGAGAGAGCGGAGGAAGGGGGGGATAGAGAGCGGAGGAAGGGGGGGGGAGAGAGAGCGGAGGAAGGGGGGGGGAGAGAGAGCGGAGGAAGGGGGGGAGAGAGAGCGGAGGAAGGGGGGGAGAGAGAGCGGAGGAAGGGGGGGAGAGAGAGCGGAGGAAGGGGGGAGAGAGAGCGGAGGAAGGGGGGGAGAGAGAGCGGAGGAAGGGGGGGGAGAGAGAGCGGAGGAAGGGGGGGGAGAGAGAGCGGGAGGACGGGGGGGAGAGAGAGCGGAGGAAGGGGGGGAGAGAGAGCGGAGGAAGGGGGGGAGAGAGAGCGGAGGAAGGGGGGGGAGAGAGAGCGGAGGAAGGGGGGGGAGAGAGCGGAGGAAGGGGGGGGGAGAGAGAGCGGAGGAAGGGGGGGGAGAGAGAGCGGAGGAAGGGGGGGGGAGAGAGCGGAGGAAGGGGGGGGGAGAGAGAGCGGAGGAAGGGTAGGGGGCGGAGAGAGCGGAGGAAGGGTAGGGGGCGGAGAGAGCGGAGGAAGGGTAGGGGGCGGAGAGAGCGGAGGAAGGGTAGGGGGCGGAGGAAGGGTAGGGGGCAGAGCGGAGGAAGGGTAGGGGGCAGAGCGGAGGAAGGGTAGGGGGCAGAGCGGAGGAAGGGTAGGGGGGAGAGAGCGGAGGAAGGGTAGGGGGGAGAGAGCGGAGGAAGGGTAGGGGGGAGAGAGCGGAGGAAGGGTAGGGGGGAGAGGGCGGAGGAAGGGTGGAGAGAGCGGAGGGAGAGGGGGGGAGAGAGAGGGGAGGGAGAGAGAGCGGGGGAAGAGAACGGAGGAAGGGGGGGGAAGAGAGTGGAGGAAGGGTAGGGGGGAGAGAGCGGAGGGAGAGGGGGGGAGAGAGAGCGGAGGGAGAGGGGGGAGAGAGAGCGGGGGAAGAGAACGGAGGAAGGGGGGAAGAGAGTGGAGGAAGGGTAGGGGGGAGAGAGCGGAGGAGGGGGAGAGGGCGGAGGAAGGGTAGGGGGGAGAGAGCGGAGGAAGGGTTGGGGGAGAGAGCGGAGGAAGGGTAGGGGGGAGAGAGCGGAGGAAGGGTAGGGGGAGGGAAAGGGGGGGGGGAGAGAGCGCGGAGGAAGGGGGGGAGAGCGAAGGAGGAAGGTATGGAGGAAAAAGGAGGGGGAGAGAGTGGAGGAAGGGGGAGGGAGAAGAGAGGGTAGAGGAGGTAAAGAAAAATATCAGAAGAAAGGAGAGGCCTCGTATCACTTCTCAGTCATTGGGGTGGGAGAGTTATCGCACAGGGGACAGATCATAACCCCTCCCCAAAAATATAATCTCTGTTAATCATAGTAAAAGGTGCTGGATCTCGGTTCCCCACGAGAATAACCCTTTATGTGCAGTACGTTCAATCAGAGAGTGACAAAAAAGGAACAGGCAGTGACGGGAACACACACATTGTTGTAATGTCCGAGAGCCTCTCACACTTCGCTTCCACTGAATGGGGTTGATGCATTTCAGGGTGAAGCGTCCCTGGCGTTTTTACAGCACGGTAACGGGACAGTGCTTGTGATTTTTTAAAATTATGTGCCGCAGGCACCAACATTGAATTGTAAGCTCTACAGAGCGGGGGACATATGTCTGGAATAATACAGTGACAGAGGTGCAGCAGAGGAGACAAAACAGGAACCGCCGCTGCTATTAATGTGATTCGCGCGCTCATCTTTTTCTTTGTGCGTTTTTTGATCTCCAGGGTCCTCCCAGAACATCCGGCCTACAGGCTCCGATCATGCTCCTCTCGGGCCACGAGGGAGAAGTTTACTGCTGTAAATTCCACCCCAATGGGGTCACTTTGGTATCTGCAGGATTCGACCGTTTGATTTGTAAGTGCCTCTCACGTAGTGATATAACTGCACTTCAAAGGACCCCGTGTTGTCTGCATGGAAGACAGCTTTGTGCTGCTTGTACTGGAGCACGTGATAATAAGCAGCAGGCTTTGCCATGTGGACACTATTGCAGGTTCTGGCCTTTGATTTTATGTTAATTTTTATTTACAAACAACTAGGACAGATACATGTAAATAAGGTTGGGGAGCTACTTGGAAAGGCGTCACACAGAGGGCACTTTCAAGAAGACAACTCCACTGTAATCTTGCCACCCTTTAAAAGTACAGTCCCAGTTTAATGCCTTCTCTGTCTTCCCAGTGCTGTGGAATGTGTTTGGGGAATGTGAGAATTATGCGACATTAAAAGGCCACAGCGGGGCTGTGATGGAGCTGCATTACAATACTGATGGCAGGTAGGATATGCACACGGTGCCCTGGTTTTTATGTATCTTGATCCCCACTCGAGGTGCAGTTTCAATGTTTATTTATTTTACCTTTTTGTTTAAAGGTCTGTTCCCACATACTGTACGATAGTCTATCAGCTCTTTCCCCCCCCCCCCCCTGTCTTTTGTGTCAAATGACCCCAAAGCATATGAATATGGTAGCTATGCCCCTCTTAGTGGCATCTGTAGACTTAAAAGAACATTGCCTTTGTAGTCTGCATTGAAAACAGCTTTGTGCTGCGTGGTAAAGTGGGAATTAACAGCATGTGTTGTCATGAGAATACTCTACCGCAGCCTTTGGGCCTATTTAAATAACAGTCAAAAACTTTAAAAAAATACATAGTTAAGTTTTGTGATCTACCATAATCATTGAGGTTGCTTTCAAAGTAGTGTTGTTTCGGGGGTGGGGAGGGAGAGAGCTGCACCGTTAACAATGTCACTTGCTCATAGAGAAAGGTGACGTCCTATCACAGCTCGGTCAGAAGTGTAAATAAATAACCTGTTTTTTTTTTTTTTATATATATATATATCTCAGCTTGCTATTCTCTGCTTCTACTGACAAGACTGTCGCCATATGGGACAGCGAGACGGGGGAGAGAGTGAAGAGGCTGAAGGGACACACCTCGTTTGTGAACTCCTGTTACCCAGCTAGGCGCGGGCCGCAGCTCATCTGCACAGGCAGCGATGATGGGACAGTGAAGGTTGGTAATGATGGGGGAGCATCAGCTGAACAGATGCCTCTAAACGTCAGAGTATACATACAGATATAATTGGGGGGGGGGGGAGAAGGGAGAGGAGGGGACCGCTTGTAAGAACGGTGTGTGGGCGCTGGAGAGAGAGGTGGTGACAACGACAACAGCACTGATCACATGAGCTTGAATTAGGCTGCGACCGTGTGCCACAAGAACAAGTCTGTGGCAGTCAATGAGGGCGGCCATAGTGCGAAGCGGAGCGACCACGCGGCAGAATTTCAAACTACAAATGATTTTGTTTTTTCGTGTCGTGTGAATGGTTCAGCCAATGAGGGCGAACCAGCCTGGTGACTGCGTCCGCCGCACCTCCCCAATCGCCTCCATCTCCGTTCACCCATTGCTCGGGTGACAGGTGCGCACAACGCCATGCGCTCCGCTGCGCGCGTCCCTACTATAATCGCGACCCCAGTTTTTTTTAGTTAACATCCTGTGGTGCTCATCTTAAGATCGCAAACTTTAGAAATATCTGTGATGTTTCAGGGATATATAAATGTCTATCATTACCTTTTTTAATAAGAAATGATTTTCTTTCATGTCCATTTATGATTTATAATTGGCAATGAAAGATACAGAAAGTGGAGTATTACAGAGGTTGTCCCTCCTGTTCCGGGAGTTACTGCTGTTTTGGTTCCCGCTGTGACATGTCCTGTCTCTCTCAGCTCTGGGACTTCAGGAAGAAAGCGGCTGTGCAATCCTTCCAGAACACATACCAGGTGCTGTCTGTTACCTTCAATGATACCAGTGACCAGATCATCTCCGGAGGAATAGACAATGACATCAAGGTGTGTGTGAGCACGGAAGGCTTAAGGCCTGTGTTTGTCTCTGGTTGCCTTGCAGGCGGGTAACCTACCAAGGCGGCATTGTTGGATATAGGTTCAGTTCAACCTGCTAGTGTTTGTCTGCAATCCTTAAACAGCAAGGCTTCTTCAGGCAAAATCTCAGCTATCATTACCACCTTAAGTGTTCTCATCTTATAAGTGGGACTTCACTGCTGTGTGTGTATGTGTGTTGCTCTCAAATTAAATATGGTCACAAAGACATTTCACAAATGTCTCTATATTTTGGGGGCCTGACGGGGACTGAGACCCTCGAAACGTGTCTTCTCTGAAAAAATAAAGATACATTTGTAAAATGTCCTTGTGACATATCTAATTTTTGAATGCAATCAACGCAATGCTTTGTCTTATTTAAAGTGGGTTGGTGAAGGATTCCATGTTGGACTGCACGGCATGCTCAAGCAAGATGCCATTTTGTGTAAATGACACCATGAGCCCGCAGTTTTGATGTATGTTGTATGAATGTGTCTCTCACACGAAAAAGGAACATTCATTTAGGTTTAAATGAAGTGATAGAAATGGCATTTGTGCCTCCTGTGAGTGTCCATGCCCAATCCTTATTTCGTGATCGCTGTATGGAGCAGCTTGTTCAGGCAGCACTACATTTTCCTGAGATTTCCCCCCGGTACCCTCTATTTGCCAACGATCACTGATGGCGCCCACACGTCGTAGCGTGATGACGACATGTATGACTCCATCCGTGATTTTTGGAGAATAGAGGGCACCGCCTACAATGTTCACTTTTGCTCACTTGATTGTAAGTTTACACACACACACACACACCGAGAACACAGAGCGAAGCGCGTGTGTGCACACTTCTGTGTATGTGTCTTTAAATGAGCCGTGACTCGCAGTATGAAGTTTGTCGGCGTGACGTTGTCTCTCAGGTGTGGGATCTGCGTCAGAACAAGCTGATGTACACGATGAGGGGACACGGGGACTCTGTGACCGGGCTCAGCCTCAGCTCCGAGGGCTCCTATCTTCTGTCCAATGCGATGGATAACACAGGTAACACCCCGGGCTGCCTCCCTCCAGCACTGTAAGGGTTACAGTGCTGCTGGAGTATGTAGGTGGGGTAATGGGGGAGGCGTGGTCTGCTTTTTAACCATTTCCCTGCCAGAGGGGTCGGCAGCACATTGCAAAGCTGGGTGGAGGAGAGGTGTAATGGATAACATAAGGTGTTTGGCTGGGTGGGGGTGTGACGTGGTGTAGTGGATAAGTGCAAGGCGTGCTGCAGCGAGTAAGGTATTGTATAGCGGCAGGCGCAGTACAGCGCAAAAAGTATTCGTCTGTGCTGAGTGGCTTCGCGATGTAGCAGATAAGACCTTGTTCTGTCTGGAGGAGCGGTGTAATGGTTAATGTCCTCTGTTCTGTTTTTGCAGTCAGAGTCTGGGACGTGCGACCCTTCGCCCCCAAAGAGCGATGTGTGAAAATATTTCAAGGGAACGTGCACAACTTTGAGAAGGTGAGTTCCCTGTTCTCCTTTCAATCCCTGCCGACCGAGTGAGTGTGTCCCTGCCGGCACAGGGTGTTCCCGCGTGTGTGTCGCTGCCGGCACAGGGTGTTCCCGTGTGTGTGTCCCTGCCGGCACAGGGTGTTCCCGCGTGTGTGTGTGTGTCGCTGCCGGCACAGGGTGTTCCCGCGTGTGTGTGTCGCTGCCGGCACAGGGTGTTCCTGCGTGTGTGTGTCGCTGCCGGCACAGGGTGTTCCCGCGTGTGTGTGTCGCTGCCGGCACAGGGTGTTCCCGTGTGTGGCTGTGTGTCCCCGCCGGCATAGGGTGTTCCCGTGTGTGTGGCTGTGTGTCGCTGCCGGCACAGGGTGTTCCCGTGTGTGTCTGTCCCTGCCGGCACAGGGTGTTCCCGCGTGTGTGTGTCGCTGCCGGCACAAGGTGTTCCTGCGTGTGTGTGTCGCTGCCGGCACAGGGTGTTCCCGCGTGTGTGTGTCGCTGCCGGCACAGGGTGTTCCCGTGTGTGGCTGTGTGTCCCCGCCGGCACAGGGTGTTCCCGTGTGTGTGGCTTTGTGTCGCTGCCGGCACAGGGTGTTCCCGTGTGTGTGTGTGTTGCTGCCGGCACAGGGTGTTCCCGTGTGTGTGTGTGTGTGCCGCTGCCGGCACAGGGTGTTCCCGTGTGTGTGTGTGTGTGTGTGTGTGTGTGTCCCTGCCGGCACAGGCTGTTCCCGTGTGTGTGTGTGTGTGTGTGTGTGTGTGTGTGTGTGTCGCTGCCGGCACAGGCTGTTCCCGTGTGTGTGTGTCGCTGGCGGCACAGGGTGTTCCCGTGTGTGTGTCCCTGCCGGCACAGGGTGTTCCCGTGTGTGTGTGTGTGTCCCTGCCGGCACAGGGTGTTCTCGTGTGTGTATGTCGCTGCCGGCACAGGTTGTTCCCGTGTGTGTGTGTGTCGCTACCGGCACAGGGTGTTCCTGTGTGTGTGTGGCTGTGTGTCGCTGCCGGCACAGGGTGTTCCTGTGTGTGTGTGGCTGTGTGTCGCTGCCGGCACAGGGTGTTCCCGTGTGTGTGTGTGTCGCTGCCGGCACAGGGTGTTCCCGTGTGTGTGGCTGTGTGTCGCTGCCGGCACAGGGTGTTCCCGTGTGGCTGTGTGTCGCTGCCGGCACAGGGTGTTCCCGTGTGGCTGTGTGTCGCTGCCGGCACAGGGTGTTCCCGTGTGGCTGTGTGTCGCTGCCGGCACAGGGTGTTCCCGTGTGGCTGTGTGTCGCTGCCGGCACAGGGTGTTCCCGTGTGTGTGTCGCTGCCGGCACAGGGTGTTCCCGTGTGTGTGGCTGTGTGTCGCTGCCGGCACAGGGTGTTCCCGTGTGTGTGGCTGTGTGTCGCTGCCGGCACAGGGTGTTCCCGTGTGGCTGTGTGTCGCTGCCGGCACAGGGTGTTCCCGTGTGGCTGTGTGTCGCTGCCGGCACAGGGTGTTCCCGTGTGGCTGTGTGTCGCTGCCGGCACAGGGTGTTCCCGTGTGGCTGTGTGTCGCTGCCGGCACAGGGTGTTCCCGTGTGGCTGTGTGTCGCTGCCGGCACAGGGTGTTCCCGTGTGGCTGTGTGTCGCTGCCGGCACAGGGTGTTCCCGTGTGGCTGTGTGTCGCTGCCGGCACAGGGTGTTCCCGTGTGGCTGTGTGTCGCTGCCGGCACAGGGTGTTCCCGTGTGTGTGTGTGTGTGTGTGTCACTGCCGGCACAGGGTGCTCCCGTGTGGCTGTGTGTCGCTGCCGGCACAGGGTGTTCCCGTGTGTGTGTGTGTGTGTGTCACTGCCGGCACAGGGTGCTCCCGTGTGTGTGTGTGTCGCTGCCGGCACAGGGTGTTCCCGTGTGGCTGTGTGTCGCTGCCGGCACAGGGTGTTCCCGTGTGGCTGTGTGTCGCTGCCGGCACAGGGTGTTCCCGTGTGGCTGTGTGTCGCTGCCGGCACAGGGTGTTCCCGTGTGTGTGTGTGTGTGTGTGTGTCGCTGCCGGCACAGGGTGTTCCCGTGTGTGTGTGTGTGTGTGTGTGTGTGTGTGTGTGTGTGTCGCTGCCGGCACAGGGTGTTCCCGTGTGTGTGTGTCGCTGCCGGCACAGGGTGTTCCCGTGTGTGTGTGGGTGTGTGTCGCTGCCGGCACAGGGTGTTCCCGTGTGTGTGTGGGTGTGTGTCGCTGCCGGCACAGGGTGTTCCCGTGTGTGTGGCTGTGTGTCGCTACCGGCACAGGGTGTTCCCGTGTGTGTGTGTGTCGCTGCCGGCACAGGGTGTTCCTGTGTGTGTGTGGCTGTGTGTCACTGCCGGCACAGGGTGTTCCTGTGTGTGTGTGGCTGTGTGTCGCTGCCGGCACAGGGTGTTCCCGTGTGGCTGTGTGTCGCTGCCGGCACAGGGTGTTCCCGTGTGTGTGGCTGTGTGTCGCTGCCGGCACAGGGTGTTCCCGTGTGTGTGGCTGTGTGTCGCTGCCGGCACAGGGAGTTCCCGTGTGTGTGTGGCTGTGTGTCGCTGCCGGCACAGGGTGTTCCCGTGTGTGTGTGGCTGTGTGTCGCTGCCGGCACAGGATGTTCCCGTGTGTGTGGCTGTGTGTCGCTGCCGGCACAGGGTGTTCCCGTGTGTGTGGCTGTGTGTCGCTGCCGGCACAGGGTGTTCCCGTGTGTGTGTGTGTCGTTGCCGGCACAGGGTGTTCCCGTGTGTGTGTGTCGCTGCCGGCACAGGGTGTTCCCGTGTGTGTGTGTGTGTGTGTCGCTGCCGGCACAGGGTGTTCCCGTGTGTGTGTGGCTGTGTGTCGCTGCCGGCACAGGGTGTTCCCGTGTGTGTGTGTCGCTGCCGGCACAGGGTGTTCCCGTGTGTGTGTGGCTGTGTGTCGCTGCCGGCACAGGGTGTTCCCGTGTGTGTGTGTTGCTGCCGGCACAGGGTGTACCCGTGTGTGCGTGTGTGTGTGTGTGTCGCTGCCGGCACAGGGTGTTCCCGTGTGTGTGTGTCGCTGCCGGCACAAGGTGTTCCCGTGTGTGTGGCTGTGTGTCGCTGCCGGCACAGGGTGTTCCCGTGTGTGTGTGGCTGTGTGTCGCTGCCGGCACAGGGTGTTCCCGTGTGTGTGTGTCGCTGCCGGCACAGGGTGTTCCCGTGTGTGTGTGTCGCTGCCGGCACAGGGTGTTCCCGTGTGGCTGTGTGTCGCTGCCGGCACAGGGTGTTCCCGTGTGGCTGTGTGTCGCTGCCGGCACAGGGTGTTCCCGTGTGGCTGTGTGTCGCTGCCGGCACAGGGTGTTCCCGTGTGGCTGTGTGTCGCTGCCGGCACAGGGTGTTCCCGTGTGTGTGGCTGTGTGTCGCTGCCGGCACAGGGTGTTCCCGTGTGTGTGGCTGTGTGTCGCTGCCGGCACAGGGTGTTCCCGTGTGTGTGGCTGTGTGTCGCTGCCGGCACAGGGTGTTCCCGTGTGTGTGTGTGTCGCTGCCGGCACAGGGTGTTCCCGTGTGTGTGTGTGTGTGTGTGTGTCGCTGCCGGCACAGGGTGTTCCCGTGTGTGTGTGGCTGTGTGTGGCTGTGTGTCGCTGCCGGCACAGGGTGTTCCCGTGTGTGTGTGGCTGTGTCACTGCCGGCACAGGGTGTTCCCGTGTGTGTGTCGCTGCCGGCACAGGGTGTTCCCGTGTGTGTGTCGCTGCCGGCACAGGGTGTTCCCGTGTGTGTGTCGCTGCCGGCACAGGGTGTTCCCGTGTGTGTGTGTCGCTGCCGGCACAGGGTGTTCCCGTGTGTGTGTGGCTGTGTGTCGCTGCCGGCACAGGGTGTTCCCGTGTGTGTGTGTGTCGCTGCCGGCACAGGGTGTTCCCGTGTGTGTGTGTGTCGCTGCCGGCACATGGTGTTCCCGTGTGTGTGTGTCGCTGCCGGCACAGGGTGTTCCCGTGTGTGTGTCGCTGCCGGCACAGGGTGTTCCCGTGTGTGTGGCTGTGTGTCGCTGCCGGCACAGGGTGTTCCCGTGTGTGTGTGGCTGTGTGTCGCTGCCGGCACAGGGTGTTCCCGTGTGTGTGTGTGTGTGTGTGTGTGTCGCTGCCGGCACAGGGTGTTCCCGTGTGTGTGGCTGTGTGTCGCTGCCGGCACAGGGTGTTCCCGTGTGTGTGTGGCTGTGTGTCGCTGCCGGCACAGGGTGTTCCCGTGTGTGTGTGGCTGTGTGTCGCTGCCGGCACAGGGTGTTCCCGTGTGTGTGTGTGTGTGGCTGTGTGTCGCTGCCGGCACAGGGTGTTCCCGTGTGTGTGTGGCTGTGTCGCTGCCGGCACAGGGTGTTCCCGTGGCTGTGTGTCGCTGCCGGCACAGGGTGTTCCCGTGTGTGTGTGTGTGTGTGTGTGTGTGTGTGTGTGTGGCTGTGTGTCGCTGCTGGCACAGGGTGTTCCCGTGTGGGGGAGAAAGAGGTGACGGTTTTCCCCATATCTTGCAGAATTTACTGCGCTGCTCGTGGTCTCCTGATGGCAGCAAGATAGCAGCAGGATCAGCGGACAGGTAACCCTGCCACTACGGTGTCTGTGTCCTGTGAAGAGCAGGGAGTGTGGCTACTAATGGTGCAATGCCCCCCACCCCCTTTCAGGCTGTGTAGGTTGTGATGCTGTATCCTCTCTGTAAATGTAATCTTCGCCCCATCGTTATCTCCGTCCGCAGGTTCGTTTACGTTTGGGACACCACGTCCCGCAGGATCCTCTACAAGCTCCCCGGCCACGCGGGGTCCGTCAACGAGGTGGCGTTTCATCCAGACGAGCCAATCAGTGAGTGTCTGTCTGCCCCGCTCCACCCCTTCATTGCTGGAGATGCTGGCACCGTGTGCACAGCACGGCCATATCCTCCCCGCGCCCACGTAGGGCGTGATTGCTTCATTTAAACGGACATCAGCACTATACAGCGCTGCTGGGAGAGAGGTGCACCCAAATATTAGATTTTAAGCTCTAGGGTGCAAGGTTTTTGCTGTTGCCCTTTTATCTTCGTCACCAGACAGCCTGTTCAGACATAGACCTGGTTTTAAAACTCGCAGAAGCGATCTAACTGTTCTTTTTCTGTCTCCAGTTCTGTCAGCGTCCGGCGACAAGCGTCTGTACATGGGGGAGATCCAGTGAGCGGCCGGGCATAAGCATCGTGGGGATCCCCCTGCCGATGAGCGCGTCCGAAATGCACTGTATGCCATTCTGGCAACACCGGGGTTAATCACCGTCACATATTTTTTTTAAACTGCTTCCGTACAACCTGAGAACTTTGCAGTAAATGTGACTTGGATTGGTGGCTGCAGTGGGATCCAATTCTGTTTTTTTATTTCTAATTCCTC
Source organism: Ascaphus truei (assembly GCF_040206685.1). NCBI lineage: Eukaryota > Metazoa > Chordata > Amphibia > Anura > Ascaphidae > Ascaphus > Ascaphus truei. Next base: position 31,356,915 of record NC_134488.1, on the reverse strand, counting down.
CCCCCCAGTAGCTCTGGCGCCTCCTGCTGTTGCACAGCTCCTGCCTTAAACATTGGGAGGGGCAGACAGGCTTGTGCTGTCCGGTGAGCCGGAGGGAACCTGTGCGCTGCAGCTGCCCAGTGTCACCGAAGGCAGCGCTAATCCAGGATGTCAGAAATAAAATACCTCTTTTTTTTTATTATAGATTTGGACTAATGCCTAATTTGTTTATCATGTAAAAAAGATGTAGCCCCCCCTTTACAGGGTCAGTCCTTGCGAGGATGGAAATATCAACTAAGGGCCGTGCCAGTTATTTTTATTTATTTTTATAACCTTTAAACAAAATGATTTTAAAAGTTGTACGAATTCCACCGTGGATTAAAGCTTTGCAGAGTTTTTACAATCTTTATCTAATTTATTTGGCCGGTCAGTGTCAGTCCTCAAACTCAAAAGTAGCGTGGCCCTTCCTGTTCTGTTCGCTGTTGGCAAAGTAATTTAGGAAGCAGTTATCAGTGAAACGGATACACAGAAGCAGCTGGAATTCAGTGTTTCCAGAGGGAAACAGCATGCATTCCCAGGATATGGTTACTGGGAGGATTGCATCTTTCTAAGGCCTCGGGCATGGTCAGCGCATAGGCGCTGACCCGTGCTGAAGTGCGCTGGTGCTTATCAGTGAGCCCCTACAGCCGCAATGAGAGCGGCTTTAGTAGGAGCTCGTCTACGCTTCCGCAAGCGTGCGGAAGCGTAGGTCTTATACAAATTTTAGATTTGGCGCTCGCCGGAGCGCAGGGCCGGTCACGTGAGCGGTTCGCCCAATGAGGGCGAACCAGCTCCGTGACGTCACTGGCCCGCCCCCGGACGGCGCGCGGACCAAGGCCAGGGAAAGTACCCGCTTCCCCTCAGCCTCCGCGCGCCTCAGCACGGGAGAAGGCACCCTGGATGCAGCCTAAGGAGGCAAATGATACTGACCAGTTAACATTTTTGTGTTGGCCTGCTAAGTGGTACTGACCCCGTATGGGGAACAACCCTCTTTCCAGAGGGATCTCTAGGCTAAGCGCATCCCTTCCCATCATACATTACCAGGAGCCCAGAGAAACCTCGCCGTGACGCAGAAGATAACATGCGTGTAACATGTCCTCTCCCTTTGGCAGTGAGGGGTTTAAAGATGTATCCGACCAAAATCTCAGTTATTCCTAATTTGAAGTGCTTGTGTCGAGGGTTGTTTTCTTTCTCCCCATGCATGTGTATGCCGACCCTCTTCCCACGTAAACATCACTCCTATTTTATGAGAATTGGTTAATTTATGGGATAAATTAGGCTGTCTTACACATGTGACCTGTCTGTGTTTGGTAATGCGCACCACTCAATCGTCATCAGTTCTCTTGACAATCACACACACACACACAAGCATCGGATAAGCCCTGCCTGGCCCACACCGGCGGCCCATTCTGCTACATTCTTTGAAGCCGCAAACCCCATTTGATCACCAACTTTCCCCCCCATATTTATGGTGCCTTTCTGTAGTGTTAACGGCCCCTGTTTCTATTGGGAGCCTCTTCTCTGCACCGACGACCCTTTCTGCGAGAAATTTCTTCCCATAACCACCAAGCCCTCAGCTGCAAAACCCGGGTGCTGGTTCTGACCATTTACCCCGTTAAACACATCACTGTACGGTCACTTGAGTACAATGTGGGACTGACCCTTTAACCCAATAAACGGCGCTGTCATTAGGTCACTTTGCTCCTACGGGGGCCCAATCCTTTAACCCATAGCCATGACCAAATGACCGTGTCGGGCATTAGGTCACTGCTCCTACCTGAGACTGACCTGTTGACTCATTAAACGTGTAACGGTCATCAACTCACTGATACCATGTGGTACTGACCCTTTAACCCAGTGATTCCCTTCTCCAATCCTCAAGTACCACCAACAGGTCAGGTTTTAACGATCTCACTGATTCAGCACAGGTGGCTCAGTCATTTTGATTGAGCCACCTGTGCTGAAGCAGGAATATCCTTAAAACCTGACCGGTTGCGGGCACTTGAGAACTGGAGTTTGGAATCGCTGCTTCAACCCATTTAAATGTGTCACGGTCATTAGTTCACTTTAGTCCTATGTGTAGCTGACCCGTCACCCCTTAAACACGCCACTAATTATGTCACTGCTACATCGGACTGAACCGTGTAACTGTCATCAGATCACTGATACTATGTGGTATCCTGACCCTTTAACCCATTAAGTTCCACTGTCAGGTCACTGTTCCTACATAGGACTGACCATTTAACCTATTAAACATGTCACTGCCATTAGTCCATTGGTACTGACCCTTTAACCCTGCCAGAGGGGGGTCAGTGCGGTCATGTGACCACGGCAACGCTTTTGAAGGAAGAGGCGGTAGTCTCCGTTTCCTGACTTATTAGATCACTACTTGCACTCCAAGGCAACGCAGGACGCCATGTAACCCAAGGACGTAGTAACTGTCTAGTGGCACTCACAGGGTTAAACCATTAAAGCCAGCTCGATTTACCCAATTCAGGGCCCTAGGCTGGGAACCAGCCCCCCCACCCCAAAAATACATTTCTCATCCACACCACCTCTAAACGAAAGCGGCGCTGTTATTACAGAGGCCTTACCAGCGCGCCACACGCCACCATCATCCGGCGGGGTTTAAAATTAGGGTTTGTAGCTGGGGTTTAATGAAGAGCTTCTGATAAACATCGGCAGCCTGCAACAATGAAAAAGTGCGCCGATTACGCTGTCGGCAAACTGCCCCCGACGATTACATAATTTGCGCCGATTTATGTCGCTGCTGATGCTTTGAGTTCGACAAGCCATTGGGCCGGGCCCGGCCAGGGGCCCCGAAAATTCAGGGCCTGACCAGCCTTTAGGGACATTGGGCTCTGATTAAACATGTCCCTATCATTAGGTCACTGCTCCAGATGGGACTGACCTTTCAACCCATTAAACATGTCCCTGTGATTAGGTCACTTTGCTCTTTGACGGAACTGACCCTCTAACCAATTAAACATGTCCCTGTCATTAGGTCACTATGTCATCTATGCTCCTACATAGAACTGACCCTCTAACCCATTTAATGTGTCATTAGTAGGTCACTTGAGTCCTATGTGTACCATTCTGTGAGAGCCAAGTCAGAATGCTCTGTCACTGATTATATGACATCATATGTTGGGCAGAAAGTGTTAAATCTTGTGGATGGCCGCTGATGACAGGATTTTATTCAGCATGTAATATTTATCTCCTCGGATACACAGGCTCGTCTGTAAATGTATGATGTACATTATTCCTCGCCTGTCATATTAATTATTTACCTGGAAGGTGCAGAAAATCAAAAATACGCTTTATAGCAGTTCTGCTCATATGTAATACAGTTCTACATAATGTGTGTGTGTGTGTGTGTGTGTGTGTGTGTGTGTGTGTGTGTGTGTGTGTGTGTGTGTGTGTGTGTGTGTGTGTGTGTGTGTGTGTGTGTGTGTGTGTGTGTGTGTACACACTATATTTATATACATACATATACACACACATTTGAAGACACATTTGCAACACACACACACTATAGTTTTTCCTAATATGACAATTCAGTATAACGAAGGTTAGGATGCTTTATGGATTACAGGGTCCGCCCCATGTAGGAGCAGTGACCTAATGACCGTGGGGTGTTGAATGGGTTAAATCTTTGCCTGATTCCTCCTGCAGAATAAATGAAGCCAGACAAATATTTGTACATCTTTATTTGAAGCTCTGGGGTTGAGGTGGGTGAGGGGGTGTGGGGGTCCCCCCCCCCCTGCCTCCTACACTTGGATGTAACCAGTACCCAGACTGGCCAGGTCTGTGCGGAGATCCCAGCACGTTCCCGCAGGGGTTGCAGGCTCTATCACTGCTGAAGACAAAGGAAGATGCCTCCATCCCCTTGTTATAATAACCTATTAAACACATCGCTGCTGCTAATCCAAAGGGAAGAGAGAGCTGGGGGTGTAACGCGGCCATAAAGATGTCACAGGAGAAGCTGAGTCTCCAGCTCACAGTCACAGGCTTTGCTTTTGTTGTTACAGAGTAACAAAGGAGATTTCGCAGCTGCTACACATACCCCAGAGAGGGCATTGAGTGGGAGGGGAGGAGGGGGAGTAAGGGGAGGAGGGGGGGGGGGGTAAGGGGGTGAATCCCCCCCCCCCCCCATCTTGCCTTATCCACACCCAGGACTGACATGACATACCCCTCTCTCCCAATGCCCTCTCTGGGGTAAGAGAGGGGGGGGGGGGGGGTGTTAAGGGGGTGAATCCCTCCCCCCCCCTCCACATCCTGCCTTACCCACAGCCAGGACTGGACAGGAAGCAGAGAGCACCATGATTCTTACTCCAGGAGAGGGGAGGGTGAATCCTAATAGGGTGTGTGGCTTATCCTCTCTGTGTGCCACTCCTTATCCTTCATACACAAGGCACACAATAGAGCCACACAAAGCACACATCTCCACTGATGCCCTTCCTGGTGGGGACGCAGATCTGGGGGGGTGTGAGCCCACCCTGAACATGGCCCTTTAACCCGGCAGGCCTTTGTACGGGGAGGATGCAGAATTGGGCCAGCTGAGACACGCTGGGCTCAGGAGCTGACACTCAGGCGATCACTCCCGATCACAGCGGATCCTGGTGTTAATAGGATCAGATCTGGCCAGCATGGGGAAATGCAGCGGCAGGTGTACCTTGGTTGGGATCTGCTGCCTTCAGCTGGTGAGTAACCTCTTTGGTTTGGGGGATTTCTAGGGACATGGTAAGGGTGGAAACCCAGTGACACCTATATCTACCCCTAAACATCACTAGGATGCTCTGCACAACGTCTTTATTTTCTTTTGTGCTTTTATTGTATCAGCATTTCCTTTGTATTTAGAGTGCAAGCTTCTTGGATCATTGCGTTCAATGTCTAATGCCCTTATACCTGTATACTATCAATATGCTTTTGTATTTAGATTGTAAGCTCTGTGGAACAGAATATTATTTCTATTAATGTTTATTATATAAATGACATGTAATATATGTGCAGATAGGTGTGTATGTATATATATATATATATATATAAATATATATATATATAAAAATATATATTACACACAATGTGTGTATATATATACATATACATATACATATATATGTACACACAAACACACACATATATTAGGTTGATAGATATAGATGTGCATGTATATATATTTTTTGGTATGTTTTAATATCCCTTTTAATTTCAGTGTTTCATATCAGATCACCTGTATAATATCAATATAATATTGTGTGTGTGTGTGTGTGTGTGTGTGTGTGTGTGTGTTGCTCACAAGCTTTCTGACACTGACAGGTCAGGGTCAGCTCTTCATAGGCTAATAATTATATTTAATCATACTGGCTTTAATTTTCTTGCAATCCTTATTATTTGTATCCGTACTTGTAATTAAAGGACATTCTGGAAACATTTTTAAACGAACGTCCTTGGTTGGTATAAGGACTTGGAAAACATTTAAAGATGAGAACTTCTGCAAATCACACATGAAGTTGCACATAAATATGTATATTCAGCATAGTATATACACGTATAAACACAAGAAAATTATTACTAGTATTCAAAAATTAAGGGATATGATTCAGGGATAAATTAAATAGAGATTGGTGTAACTGAAGGGAATGGCAACAAAATATGTTATTTTAAAATGACTATTGTGTATTTTTAAATAGACATTCAAATGAGTGCACAAATATTAACATATGAATTAAATTAATATTTAATGAAGATAAAATCTTAATTAATACTTTAATGCAGGGATAAGGGCAGAAGTTGCAACATGTAAATACCTGGAGATATTTTGAGTTGTCCTGTTCAGTGTATAATGGTACAAAGCATCTTTAAAATAACCATTAAAAAATAAAAATAAAGTTTGAGCAAACCTCCCCAAGTTTTACACTGGGATATGTTAATGTTGACGAATGTTTTGACCCCAAATAAGGCATAATTGTGCGTATATGTTTATTTCTATAGTGCGGTCCTGGTACATAGCACTTTACAATACATGTGACATAATATTATATATAGCACATAATGGGAATAAGTGCTTCAGACATAAGACAATTGGAAAAGGAGTCCTTGCTCCAAAGAGCTTGCAATCCAAGCTGATCTTACCATAAAGCAATGAAACAGGCATACAGTGTGTGGGGTGGACTGGGTGGACTGGCAGTGTTCTCTGAAAATTAACTTTTGGGGTGGGGACCCCATCAAACATACATTATTCATGTCCTGTGGGAATTGCTAACTCCCCCAAACAACAGGAAATGTATCTTTTCATGGATGCTACTTCAAATATAGAACATCTTGTATAGGTTTTTTTGTTTCATAGAGTAGGATGTTTAATAGGTTTTTGAGTCCAGGCCCTAAGTCCTAACCCCAAAACACACCAGAACAAACCCCATAAGATATACACCACACGCTGCTTTCATCGGGGGGGGGGGGGGGGGTAGCTGGTTAAGGGGTCGGCCCTACACGATGTAAAAACGCTGCACTGATCCCAAATCTGCAGTGATCAGGGCTGAGACACAAGGCAGAATTCTCCCTCCGGCGGACATATTTAAGAGGACCTGCAGGAATGATCGAATCTCTGTGGGTTGGAGTCAGCGATGTTGGGTTTTGGGTTATCTGAACTGTTTAATGGGGATAGGTTTGGGGCAATAATAATGGTGGTGGGAGGGGAGTCTGCAACACTGCTGGGCTTTTAATTAGAAAATTTGTGGTAATCAGTGGGGCCTGACGGCTGGTCCATAGAAATAGCTTGTATTAATGTACGATGTGTTCTGTGTTTGTATGGCGGGCCTAATCGGCTTAATAATCCCGGACAGTCATTGCGTGGTTGCTATGGATACGCTGCCCGGCGCTAAATATCACATATACAGAGCCAAAATATCACATATACAGAGCCAAAATATCACGTATACAGAGCCAAAATATCACGTATACAGAGCCAAAATATCACGTATACAGAGCCAAAATATCACGTATACAGAGCCAAAATATCACGTATACAGAGCCAAAATATCACGTATACAGAGCCAAAATATCACGTATACAGAGCCAAAATATCACGTATACAGAGCCAAAATATCACGTATACAGAGCCAAAATATCACGTATACAGAGCCAAAATATCACGTATACAGAGCCAAAATATCACGTATGCAGAGCCAAAATATCACGTATGCAGAGCCAAAATATCACGTAGAGAGCCAAAATATCACATATACAGAGCCAAAATATCACGTATACAGAGCCAAAATATCACGTATACAGAGCCAAAATATCACGTATACAGAGCCAAAATATCACGTATACAGAGCCAAAATATCACGTATACCTAGCCAAAATATCACGTATACAGAGCCAAAATATCACGTATGCAGAGCCAAAATATCACGTATGCAGAGCCAAAATATCACGTAGAGAGCCAAAATATCACATATACAGAGCCAAAATATGACATATACAGAGACAAAATATCACGTATACAGAGCCAAAATATGACATATACAGAGCCAAAATATCACATATACAGAGCCAAAATATCACGTATACAGAGCCAAAATATCACGTATACAGAGCCAAAATATGACATATACAGAGACAAAATATCACGTATACAGAGCCAAAATATGACATATACAGAGACAAAATATCACATATACAGAGCCAAAATATCACGTATACAGAGCCAAAATATCACGTATACAGAGCCAAAATATCACGTATACAGAGCCAAAATATCACGTATACAGAGCCAAAATATCACGTATACAGAGCCAAAATATCACGTATACAGAGCCAAAATATCACGTATACAGAGCCAAAATATCACATATACAGAGCCAAAATATCACATATACAGAGCCAAAATATCACGTATACAGAGCCAAAATATCACGTATACAGAGACAAAATATCACGTATACAGACAAAATATCACGTATACAGAGCCAAAATATCACATATGCAGAGCCAAAATATCACATATGCAGAGCCAAAATATCACATATGCAGAGCCAAAATATCACGTATGCAGAGCCAAAATATCACGTATACAGAGCCAAAATATCACGTATGCAGAGCCAAAATATCACATATGCAGAGCCAAAATATCACATATGCAGAGCCAAAATATCACATATGCAGAGCCAAAATATCACATATGCAGAGCCAAAATATCACATATGCAGAGCCAAAATATCACATATGCAGAGCCAAAATATCACATATGCAGAGCCAAAATATCACGTATACAGAGCCAAAATATCACGTATACAGACAAAATATCACGTATACAGACAAAATATCACGTATGCAGAGCCAAAATATCACATATGCAGAGCCAAAATATCACATATGCAGAGCCAAAATATCACGTATACAGAGCCAAAATATCACTTATACAGAGCCAAAATATCACGTATACAGAGCCAAAATATCACGTATACAGAGCCAAAATATCACGTATACAGAGCCAAAATATCACATATACAGAGACAAAATATCACATATACAGAGACAAAATATCACGTATAGAGACAAAATATCACATCTAAGAGACAAAATATCACGTATACAGAGACAAAATATCACGTATACAGAGACAAAATATCACGTATACAGAGACAAAATATCACGTATACAGAGACAAAATATCACGTATACAGAGCCCAAATATCACGTATACAGAGCCCAAATATCACGTATACAGAGCCCAAATATCACGTATACAGAGCCCAAATATCACGTATACAGAGCCCAAATATCACGTATACAGAGCCCAAATATCACGTATACAGAGCCCAAATATCACGTATACAGAGCCCAAATATCACGTATACAGAGACAAAATATCACGTATACAGAGACAAAATATCACGTATACAGAGACAAAATATCACGTATACAGAGACAAAATATCACGTATACAGAGCCAAAATATCACATATACAGAGTCGCTGAGATCAGGGAACTGCTAAAATATCCCAAACACACGTTCTCACGCTGACACCCTATTCATTTGATGATAAGAGGGTTTTTTTGGGGGGGGGGCGGGGGTATCCTATAGATGTCTATGGGGGCAGCTGATGTGAAAGTATATGGGGACACTTACTCAAGAGAACCCGTTGTATAATGATACTGAGTATATCTATAAAAATAACAAACTTGCATGGTGCTAAAGACCAATGTACAGAAACAAAATGCCGTAATGTATAACAAGATGCTCTCATATAGTGAGCCCCGGGAGTGTATGGTTGGAATGAAGGACAGGTACTAGGTGTAGCTTGTCGGAATGAAGGACAGGTACTAGGTGTAGCTTGTCGGAATGAAGGACAGGTACTAGGTGTAGCTTGCCGGAATGAATGAAGGACAGGTACTAGGTGTAGCTTGCCGGAATGAATGAAGGACAGGTACTAGGTGTAGTTTGCTGGAATGAAGACAGGTACTAGGTGTAGCTTGCCGGAATGAATGAAGGACAGGTACTAGGTGTAGTTTGCCGGAATGAAAGACAGTTACTAGGTGTAGCTTGCCGGAATGAATGAAGGACAGGTACTAGGTGTAGCTTGTCGGAATGAAGGACAGGTACTAGGTGTAGCTTGCCGGAATGAATGAAGGACAGGTACTAGGTGTAGCTTGCCGGAATGAATGAAGGACAGGTACTAGGTGTAGTTTGCCGAAATGAAGGACAGGTACTAGGTGTAGCTTGCCGGAATGAAGGACAGGTACTAGGTGTAGTTTGCCGGAATGAAAGACAGGTACTAGGTGTAGCTTGCCGGAATGAATGAAGGACAGGTACTAGGTGTAGCTTGCCGGAATGAATGAAGGACAGGTACTAGGTGTAGCTTGCCGGAATGAAGGACAGGTACTAGGTGTAGTTTGCCGGAATGAAAGACAGGTACTAGGTGTAGCTTGCCGGAATGAATGAAGGACAGGTACTAGGTGTAGCTTGCCGGAATGAATGAAGGACAGGTACTAGGTGTAGCTTGCCGGAATGAATGAAGGACAGGTACTAGGTGTAGCTTGCCGGAATGAAGGACAGGTACTAGGTGTAGCTTGCCGGAATGAAGGACAGGTACTAGGTGTAGCTTGCCGGAATGAATGAAGGACAGGTACTAGGTGTAGCTTGCCGGAATGAATGAAAGACAGGTACTAGGTGTAGCTTGCTGGAACGAAGGACAGGTACTAGGCGTAGCTTGCTGGAATGAAGGACAGGTACTAGGTGTAGCTTGCCGGAATGAAAGACAGGTACTAGGTGTAGCTTGCCGGAATGAAGGACAGGTACTAGGTGTAGCTTGCCGGAATGAAGGACAGGTACTAGGTGTAGTTTGCTGGAATGAAGGACAGGTGCTAGGTGTAGCTTGCCGGAATGAAGGACAGGTACAAGGTGTAGTTTGCCGGAATGAAGGACAGGTACTAGGTGTAGCTTGCCGGAATGAATGAAGGACAGGTACTAGGTGTAGCTTGCCAGAATGAAGGACAGGTACTAGGTGTAGCTTGCCGGAATGAAGGACAGGTACTAGGTGTAGCTTGCCGGAATGAATGAAAGACAGGTACTTAGGTGTAGCTTGCCGGAATGAAAGACAGGTACTAGGTGTAGCTTGCCGGAATGAAGGACAGGTACTAGGTGTAGCTTGCCGGAATGAAGGACAGGTACTAGGTGTAGCTTGCCGGAATGAAGGACAGGTACTAGGTGTAGCTTGCCGGAATGAAGGACAGGTACTAGGTGTAGCTTGCCGGAATGAAGGACAGGTACTAGGTGTAGTTTGCCGGAATGAAAGACAGGTACTAGGTGTAGCTTGCCGGAATGAAAGACAGGTACTAGGTGTAGCTTGCCGGAATGAAGGACAGGTACTAGGTGTAGCTTGCCGGAATGAAAGACAGGTACTAGGTGTAGCTTGCCGGAATGAAGGACAGGTACTAGGTGTAGCTTGCCGGAATGAAAGACAGGTATTAGGTGTAGCTTGCCGGTTCGGTGACCAAACACGTAGTAAGTTTGAAAGTGAAGGTATAGTGTACAAACAGTCCAGAAACCGTAGCATGTGAAATCACCCATATCATACCTAATGTGTTATCTGTTATCTTCTCCTTTGTTTACTCTTGAGTATCTCTATACACTGATAATGAACACGCTGCACTGTATAATGATGCTGAGTATTTATACACTGATAATGAACATTCTGCACTGTATAATGTTGCAGAGTATCTATACACTGATAATGAACACGCCGCGCTGTATAATGGTGCTGAGTATCTCTATACACTGATAATGAACACGCTGCGCTGTATAATGTTGCAGAGTATATATACACGGATAATGAACACGCCGCGCTGTATAATGATGCTGAGTATTTATACTCTTATAATGAACAAACTACGCTGTATAATGTTTCAGAGTCTATACACTGATAATGAACATTTCACGTTGTATAATGATATAGAGTATCTCTATACACTGATAATGAACAAACCTCACTGTATAGTGATGCAGAGTATTCATACACTGATAATGAACACGCCGCGCTGTATAATGTTGCAGTGTATATCTATACACTGATAATGAATACGTTGCGCTGTATAATGTTGCTGAGTATCTATACACTGATAATGAACACGCCGCACTGTATAATGTTGCAGAGTATCTATACACTGATAATGAATATGCCGCGCTGTATAATGTTGCAGAGTATCTATACACTGATAATGAACACACCGCGCTGTATAATGTTGCAGAGTATCTATACACTGATAATGAATATGCCGCGCTGTATAATGTTGCAGAGTATCTATACACTGATAATGAATATGCCACCTTGTATAGTAAGTATCTCTATTCCAAGGATGAAAAAATCTCGGGCGCCTAAAAGTTTGCCCCGCGGCGCCTGTGCTGTGGCACTGTGCTGACTGACCTGTCAGGCGCAGTGCTGTATAATGATAAGGAGTATCTCTATACTATAATGATGATGACAGTCATGATTTTCTCTATACACTGACAATGACCACACTGCGCTGTATAATGGTAATGAGTATCTATGCACTGATAATGACCACACTGCGCTGTATAATGGTAATGAGTATCTATGCACTGACAATGACCACACTGCACTGTATAACGGTGATGAGTATCTATGCACTGACAATGACCACACTGCACTGTATAATGGTAATGAGTATCTATGCACTGACAATGACCACCCTGCGCTGTATAATAATGCCGAATATCTTCTCGCTGTGCAATAATGTCGGGCTGTGGGAGTTGCTGGAATGACTTCTCATGCTGAGTTTTAGTGACATTCCCAGGCTGCCGGTCACCTTCAGCCTCCCTTTTTCCCAAGCCGTGCCCCATGTCTGACCCTGGTCATCAAATAGGTCATTTCCTTCTCACTCTAACCACATCCCAATGCTAGTCATGAAAGAAATATTTATATATATATATGATCGCAAGTTATCTATATTACCCACACTTAAGTATTTGCTGCAGTTCCTCAAACGGAGGTTCTAGGCTTCCTGAGGTCAAGCGCCCATCTGGTCCCTGGAATCAACCCCTAGGGCTTGAGGCCCCAAAGGTCTATCCTTTGCTCCCCTACTCCCTGGGGGAGTAAGGGATAAAGGCTCCCACCCCTTCCGGGAGGGGATAGCATAACAACCCACTCCCTTGAGGGGAGAGGGTAGAACTAACTAATTTTTAGACCTGCTAAGGAATAGATGATTGTTATTATGGCCTGATATGTAAAACCATAGAATTCAAAGAGGGTGCACTTTCTTTTTCACACAACTGTGTGTATATATATAAATACACACACACACTTGGATTGCAAGCCCATTGTCTGACTTCGCTTGTTGCACTTATCGTATTATAATTCCCTGTACTGTAATGTCTCTTTTTGTAAAGTACGGTGTGTGTGTGTGTGTGTGTGTGTGTGTGTGTGTGTGTGTGTGTGTGTGTGTGTGTGTGTGTGTGTGTGTGTGTGTGTATTTCTCTTATTACATCTATCTTCCTTTTCATATAAATATATATATATTTCGTTTGTTCTTTAAATAGACATATCTATATACATTATTTTATGATTTGATCTTTGTCTTCGGCTTACACATAAATACTCTCTTTCTGCCCCAGGACATCCCGATCCCCCTCTCCCCTCTCCCCTCCCCCCTCTCTGTTACCAGGCAGGTTCTTGTTTATTTATATATTTATTTTCTATGCAACTTTCCAGGGTTAGAAAGCAGGGAGGGGAAGGCCTAGTGTGTTTCCATGGCAACCAAAGCCTGCATTTCCTAACTGTCAATCCATTATTAGAACAGCAGAGGGGGGAATTGATTTTTTTTTTTGGGGGGGGGGGGGTTTAGGGGTGGATAAAAGAGATATTTATGTTTAAATCAATATATCGATATATAGAGCATGAAGGGGTTAAAAGAACAAAGTACCCATAGTCCTTTGGGGGCAGAGTCTCACTTTGGTCACTGGCTCCTGTACTGTTCGATAATCCTATTAAAGCCCAAATTGCTGCGGTAAAAAGCTTTTTAATTACCCTCTGCCTCTTTCAATAGCATTGACTGCTTAACCCCCTAGCTACAAGTAGCCAGAATCCTGTACATGACCGCACCAGCCGTTATAAATTCATGTATAAGTAGAGGTATCAGTGCCGTGTTAGCCGAACTTAATAATCGGAAACAAATAGACGATTCTTCCAGTGGTGTTACAATGGAAAAAAACCTCTCTTGCTTTCGGGAACATCACCGGGAGAAGAGATCAGTGTATCTCGAAAGCTCGCACAAATAAAAGCATTTCTTTAGCCACAGAACGGTATCGTCTATTCGTTTTTGATTATATATATATATATATATATATATATATATATATATATGTGTGTGTGTGTGTGTATATATAATCAGTTAGATAAGTCTCCTCATTTCTCTAAGACTGTTATTGTCAATAAATCAATGGGATCCTTTTAGACCCAAGGATAATAACCCTTTACATTTTTTATGATTTGGGTTGGGTCGTTTATGGGATTTACAGCTGTGTGTCTGTTCCTATAGCACATGATCCTATGCAAGATTAACCCTGTCATGGCAGACCACTTAAATCCAGCATTAAACAGTCACTATCATTAGGTCACTTTGGTCATAGGAAGGAATCACCCCTCCCCTCCCCCATTTAACCCATAAACATGTCCCTGTCATTAGATCACCTTGGTCCCATGTGGGACTGACCCAATAACATGAAGTATGAGGAAGTGGACTTGTTCTGTTATCACTTATCTTCTGAGATCTGACTCCAAAGACTGTTCATGATCCCAGGTTCAGCAAAGTATCCGTCCGCTCCTCCTCCTCTTACCTTGCACCCCAAAACTGGAACAATCTACCGGAGACTCTCACAGCCGCCACCCGTCTAAGTTCTTTCAAAACTAAGGCTTTATTTTAATCTGGTCTGTAACTGTTATATACGCCTATAATATATATTCTAACTGTGCATGCAATGTCTTGTATATAATGTATAACCCTGCTCACTTATGTAACTGTATTTGTAACCATGTATTATTTGTCATTTTAACTCTGTGCCCAGGACATACTTGAAAACGAGAGGTAATTCTCAATGTATTACTTCCTGGTAAAACATTTTTATAAATAAATAAATAAAAATCAGTGACAGAGCAATCACGTCATCGACACCAGCACCCTCCGGCACTCAAAGAGTTAAACACGTCACTATCGTTATGTCACCTAGCCGACCCGCGTGTTCTGTTTTTGACTTGCGCATGGCGCCCGATTTGCTTCTGGGGTCACCGTTTTGAACAGCGAACCTGCCCTTTCCCCCCTTGTTTCCTGATTAGCAATTCACTTATTCCAAACACCCACCTAATAGGCCAAAGTAAAAGCCGCCCTGAAACAACCTCGCGTCCCAGTCGTCTGGCGCGCACTCCTCGCGTGGCGTCCAGCGGCGATTCTACCCTCTCCATTCTTACTGGGTTCCTCAGATCTTTCTTCTTCACCATTCACCTACCAACCCAATCAGTGCTTTTCTAAACTGTGGGGAAAAGCACACATTATTCCCGCCCTTGCTCGCGAAATATTTTGCTTTTTGAGTGAACGTGAGAACTTTAGTAGATGGGGGGGACAGCTTGCTGTTTGTTGTTTACCCTGTCGTCTAGTCCAGGAGTGAGGCAGACCCAATAAGAGGTAATCCAAGCAGTTTAAATTAATTTTAAAAATACAGCTCAACCCCGTTATAACGCAATCCGTTACAGCGCGAATCCGCTTATAGCGCGGTGCAAGCGTGGCTGGCAATTTTCGTATTTATGAATACTTTACAACACGATTATTGGTATCCTAAATACTTTATTGTACAATGCATACAATTGTACATTATTTCTAGCGCGATCTGCTTATAGCGCAATGTGATTCTTTGGACCCCAAGCACAGCGTTATAAGGGGGTTGAGCTGTATATATCTTTTGTTCTAATATATGATTACATTTATTGAAAACTAATGACATAAGTTGTGCCTGTCATTACGTCACTTTGATTTTTACGTGGGACGGACCCTTTAACCCATTAAACATGTCACTGTCATTACGTCACTTTGATTTTTACGTGGGACGGACCCATTAAACGTGTCACTGTCATTACGTCACTTTGGTCTCACGCGGGACGGACCCTTTAACCCATTAAACAGGTCACTGTTACTAGGTCACTTTCTTTTTATGTGGGACTGACCCTGTAACTGGGATCTCTCTTTATTACAGGCGGCGGCTCTGCAGAGACAAATCTTTGACTTCCTCGGTTATCAGTGGGCTCCCATCCTAGCCAACTTCTTGCATATTATGGCCGTCATCCTGGGGATATTCGGGACCTTGCATTACAGATCGAGGTACCTTATAATGGTGAGTTTACCGCCTTCCCTGCCAGATCTGTCTGCCACACATTTCACATAATGTCACTGACCCTATAAGTTATAGGAATGTTGTGTGTGAGACTCACATGTCAAAAAAAAAAAGGAAATGTTTGGCCACTCCTGCTATACAGTATATACAATATATAGTGTATATAGTGTCCTTACAGCAAGCGCAAGACTTAAATACGTATATATATATATATATATATATATATATATATATATAGTGCAGGGGTTCTCAGCTCCAGTCTTCAAGACCCCCCCCCCCCCCCAACAGGTCAGGTTTTAAGGATATCCCAGTTTCAGCACAGATGGCTCAATGTGCTGAAGCAGGGATATCCTTAAAACCTGATCTGTTAGGGTGTCTTGAGGACTGGAGTTGAGAACCCCTGATATAGTGTATTAGGTCAGCGGTCTTTCAGTGGAACATATTGCACGCGCACACTGCATTTCATTAAAACTGTTACATCCCGTAGTTCCTGTCACAGGAAGATAGGAGCCTCGGGGGGATTTGGAACACAGAACAATAACATCAAGTGGTAACTTCAACCAAAAAATGAAGCCTTTGTTATTGCTGAAAAAAAACTTCTTTACAGCGTAACGAGAAGCCCTGCACGAGTCTCGCACGCCCGTCCACGCCCGACATCGTAGTATTAATAGTAATAATAGGAATATTAGAATGACTGTTATTTCTGTTATGGTTAATAGTATCAGTATCGTTGTATTATTGTTGTGATCGTTATTGGTAGTAACAGGATTATTAATACTCGTGTGATTATCTCGGTGTAGTACTCCGTGTGGCTGGGACTCTGGGTTGGGTGGAACGCCTTCATTATCTGCTTTTATCTGGAAGTCGGACATTTGTCACAGGTAAGGACCCGTCTGCTGCCGCCCCCTCTGCTATTCCTGTACTGACCCCACACGCACACAGCTGTCACTGCACCTCTATCCTGTCCTGCACACTCTGCTATTCCTCTACTGACCCCCCCCCCCCACACACGCACACAGCTGTCACTCCACCTCTATCCTGTCCTGCACACTCTGCTATTCCTGTACTGACCCCCACACACACACACACACACACAGCTGTCACTGCACCTCTATCCTGTCCTGCACACTCTGCTATTCCTGTACTGACCCCACACACACACAGCTGTCACTGCATCTCTATCCTGTCCTGCACACTCTGCTATTCCTGTACTGACCCCCCCCCACACACACAGCTGTCACTGCACCTCTATCCTGTCCTGCACACTCTGCTATTCCTGTACTGACCCCCAGACACATCTGTCACTGCACCTCTATCCTGTCCTGCACACTCTGCTATTCCTCTACTGACCCCACACAGACACAGCTGTCACTGCATCTCTATCCTGTCCTGCCCACTCTCCTATTCCTGTACTGACCCCCCCCCCCACACACACACACACAGCTGTCACTGCCCCTCTATCCTCTCCTGCCCACTCTGCTATTCCTGTACTGACCCCACACACACACAGCTGTCACTGCCCCTCTATCTTCTCCTGCCCACTCTACTATTCCTGTACTGACCCCCATACACATCTGTCACTGCACCTCTATCCTGTCCTGCACACCCTACTATTCCTCTACTGACCCCACACACACACAGCTGTCACTGCACCTCTATCCTGTCCTGCCCACTCTGCTATTCCTGTACTGACCCCCCCCCCCCACACACACACAGCTGTCACTGCCCCTCTATCTTCTCCTGCCCACTCTGCTATTCCTGTACTGACCCCCATACACATCTGTCACTGCACCTCTATCCTGTCCTGCACACCCTACTATTCCTCTACTGACCCCACACACACACAGCTGTCACTGCACCTCTATCCTGTCCTGCCCACTCTGCTATTCCTGTACTGACCCCCCCCCCACACACACACACAGCTGTCACTGCCCCTCTATCCTCTCCTGCCCACTCTGCTATTCCTGTACTGACCCCCCCACACACACACACACACACACACACACACAGCTGTCACTGCACCTCTATCCTGTCCTGCCCACTCTGCTATTCCTCTACTGACCGCTCACACACACACAGCTGTGTCACGGCACCTCCATCCTGACCTCCCTAAGCTCTTGATGTGTTTCCACATCTTGTATGTTCTTTGTGTGTTCTCTTCATGTGTTGCCCTGGAGTGTGGCATGTTGTGCACATTTTAGTAAAGCGCATGCCATTGACGTGTTGCCGTTCTCTCTCTCCATCACACGTGTGTCCTTGGCATGTCCACCTCCCCCCCCCCCCCCACGTACTGCATGTCCTTGCTTGGCACGTCCCAAACCTGTTGTCCCGCGTCCTCGCGTGAACGAAGTGATAACGCGGCCCTTTGCCTGTGCTGCCCCCATGACACACACACACACGTGTCCTTGGCGTGTTCCCAGCACCGCGACCTGATCATGAACTTTAACACGTCCCTGCACCGCTCGTGGTGGATGGAGAACGGGCCGGGCTGCCTGGTGACCCCGGTGCGCGCTGCCTCTCTGTCATTGGAGGATCATCACGTCGTGACAGTAACCGGCTGTCTACTGGATTACCCTTATATAGAGGCTCTGAGCAGCGCTCTGCAGATCTTCCTGGCGGTGAGTGGGGGGTGGCGCTAGGGGAGGGGCCTCCAGCAGTGGAGGTGGGGTCACAGGAGTGGGAGGGGCCTGTGTGATGCAGGAGGGGCCTGTATGAGGTGGGAGGGGCCAATGTGAGGTGGGAGGAGCCTGTGGGAGGTAGGAGGAGCGTTTATGAGGTGGGAGGTGCCTGTGTGCGGTGGGAGGGGCCTGTATGAAGGAGGAGGAGCCTGCGTTGGGTGGGAGGGGCCTATATGAGGTGGGAGGAGCCGGTGAGATTCCTTTAGGTAAATTCATGTCAGGTTGAACAGTGCGTCCCAACGGGGTTAAGAAGGTGTCCCCAAGGGGTTCACCCCCCCAAAACCTGTAATGATCGAACCCAGGCAGTGTAGCGGGTTCCTGATCCCGTGTGGGGACTGCCCACTTCGTAAAGGCCCCAAACTGCACCTTAGGCCGCAATTATAGTGAGCGCTACGGTGTGTGCGACGGCACGTGCGTCGCAAACAAAATGCAGGACCGCTATGAGGCGCCCATAGTGCCCAGGACTGCGCGAGCGCTGAAGAGCGACTGCGCGCCAGATTTTTGAAAAGACAAAATTATTTGTCATTATTTGCTCACGTGAGCGATTCAGCCAATGAGGGTGAACCGGCCTGGTGACATCACGGCCACTCCTCCACCACGTGCGCCCACTGTAATGGCGGCCTTAGGGGGGGGGTATAGCTGTCACTTACAGCAGGAGCTTCCAAAGTCACTCCCCATAATGCTTTGCAACCACAACGGCAAGGCATTGTGGGGCGTGACTTTGGAAGCTCCTGCAGTGATTGACAGCTGTACCCCCCATGCTATCTGCATGGTGCAGTTTGGGGCCTTATTAAGCGTGTGTTCCCCCCACAAGCTCAGTGTGCCTGGGAATCGGTCACACCATTTTGTTAACAATAGTATTTTAAGTCGGTAATAAGATGTATTAATTAGGGGTTTGTGGAAGAAATATTTTCTAGCATGGGGAGCACAATGTAAAAATGATTTGCACCCGCTGAGATAGGGGACGCTAAAAAGGAACATGTTTTAATTCTTATTCTCTTTTTCTCCCATGTTCTCCCTCTTCAAATCACCCTCTCTCCCTTAATCTTCCTCTCCCTCACCCCTTCTTTCTCTTTCTCCTCCTCCCTCTCTCTTTCTCCCTCTACCCATCCCCCTCCCTCTTCCCCCCTCTCTACACCCCCCTATCCCCCTCCTCTCTCCTCCCTCTCTGCTTCTCCCCCTGTCCCTTTCTCTTTCTCCCCCCTCTGTCTCCCCCCCTCTGTCTCCCCTCTCTCTCTTTCTCCCCTCTTTCTCTCCCTCTCCCCTCTTTCTCTCTCTCTCCCTCCCCTCGCTCTCTCCCCTCTTCCCTCTCCCCACTCCTCTTTCTCTTTCCTCTCCCTCTCGCCCCCTCTCCCTCTCCCCCCTCTCCCTCTCCCCCCTCTCCCTCTCCCCCCTCTCCCTCTCCCCCCCTCTCCCTCTCCCCCCCTCTCCCTCTCCCCCCCTCGCCCCCTCTCCCCCCCTCTCCCCCCCTCCCCTCGCCCCCTCTCCCCCCCTCCCCTCGCCCCCTCTCCCCCCCTCCCCTCGCCCCCTCTCCCCCTCTCCCCCCCTCCCCTCGCCCCCTCTCCCCCCCTCCCCCCCTCTCCCCCCCTCCCCTCCTCTCCCCCCCTCCCCCCCTCTCCCCCCCTCCCCCCCTCTCCCCCCCTCTCCCCCCCTCCCCCCCTCTCCCCCCCTCTCCCCCCCTCCCCCCCTCCCCCCCTCTCCCCCCCTCTCCCCCCCTCCCCCCCTCTCCCCCCCTCTCCTCCCCTCTCCCCCCCTCTCCTCCCCTCTCCCCCCCTCTCCCCCCCTCTCCTCCCCTCTCCCCCCCTCTCCCTCTCCCCCCCTCTCCCCCCCTCTCCCCCCCTCTCCCTCTCCCCCCCTCTCCCTCTCCCCCCCTCTCCCTCTCCCCCCCTCTCCCTCTCGCCCCCTCTCCCTCTCGCCCCCTCTCCCTCTCGCCCCCTCTTTTCTATCCCCCTCTCAGCTCTTCGGTTTTGTCTATGCCTGCTATGTCAGTAAAGTTTTCATGGATGAGGAGGACAGCTGTGAGTATCTCTTCTCTGTTACCCTCATTAATCACAATTAAAAGCCTGAACGAGGCAGCACAGTTAGGCACGTTCTATAGGGCCGGGCGCGTGCTGCGCCGTGTGCGCGCGTGGATTTTTAGTTGTCTGAAATCCTAAATCTTATTTACGACTTACTTTCACTCGCACAACCCATGCACACACATATACTCACACATACACACATATACACACACATACATACACATGCACACACATATACTCACACATACACACACACACATTATCTGTAGCTCCCAGCATTATATACTATATATAGGAAAAGCATGCGGCTTTGCACGCGCGTTCGCATAGGAACGCACGGCCGCATGCTGTATATAACAGCCATTAAAGTGTTTTTAGCTCTCATGCTCCCTTCTTTCAAACTTCCTCCCACCTAGGAGAAAATCCCTCTGAAAAGCCCAGCTGTCGGGATAGAACAATATGTCAGATAGACTCAGACAGTCTGATGACGTCACTGCCCTCATGTGGCAGAGAGGAGCTCATAAATAGTGAAGACGAAAAGAGCAAGGGATTCTGGGAGAGGAAATAGAAACCACAGAAAGTCATTGATACAGAGACAATCAATTTCTAATTTCTGATTGATTATGGATTGATGGCTGACTGTTGATTAATTATTGATTGGCTATTGATGACTAATGATCTAATCCTGATTATTGATGACTGATTATTAATGGCTCATTAATTATGGATGACGGATTATTAATGACTCAATGATTATCCAATCCTAATTGATTATTGAAAACTGATTATTGATGACTGAATGATTATAGTGGTTAGTTTTTGATTAGTGATTGATTATTGATGACTGATTATTAATTAGTTAGGGATTGATTATTGATGACTAAATGATTATTGGTTGGTTCTAATTGCTGATGACAATGTGACTCTTCCATCCTGCAGTTGATTTCATTGGCTCGTATGATTCCTATGGATATCAGGCTCCCATGAAGACATCACACCTCCAGCTGCAACCACTCTACAAGTGGGTCACTTCGTCACTCTGTCACTGTCTGTGTCACTGTCACTGTCTCACTCTGTGTCACTGTCTCACTGTCTGTGTCACTGTCTCACTCTGTGTCACTGTCTCACTCTGTGTCACTG
This sequence comes from Ascaphus truei, assembly GCF_040206685.1. Taxonomy (NCBI): domain Eukaryota; kingdom Metazoa; phylum Chordata; class Amphibia; order Anura; family Ascaphidae; genus Ascaphus; species Ascaphus truei. The sequence continues at coordinate 31,335,154 of NC_134488.1, read as the reverse complement.
TCTCACTGTCTGTGTCACTGTCTCACTCTGTGTCACTGTCTCACTGTCTCACTGTCTTCTGCTTGTGTCACTGTCAGTGTCCCTGTCTTCTGCTTGTGTCCCTGTCTTCTGCTTCTGTCACTGTCTTCTGCTTGTGTCACTAGCTTCTGCTTGTGTCCCTGTCTTCTGCTTGTGTCCCTTCTTCTGCTTGTGTCACTGTCTTCTGCTTGTGTCACTGTCTTCTGCTTGTGTCACTGTCTTCTGCTTGTGTCCCTGTCTTCTGCTTGTGTCCCTGTCTTCTGCTTGTGTCACTGTCTTCTGTTTGTGTCACTGTCTTCTGCTTGTGTCACTGTCTTCTGCTTGTGTCCCTGTCTTCTGCTTGTGTCACTGTCTTCTGCTTGTGTCACTGTCGGTGTCCCTGTCTTCTGCTTGTGTCCCTGTCTTCTGCTTGTGTCACTGTCTTCTGCTTGTGTCACTGTCTTCTGCTTGTGTCCCTGTCTTCTGCTTGTGTCACTGTCTTCTGCTTGTGTCACTGTCTGTGTCACTGTCTTCTGCTTGTGTCACTGTGTGTGTTTTAGTGTTGTGATTGCTTTGCGGTTTATGTTGTTTTGCTCTGTCTCACATTGTGTCACTGTATCTCTCACTGTCATTGTCACTCACTAGTTGTCACTGTGTCTCTCACTATCACTCATTGTCACTTACTATGTGTCATTGTTTGTTTCCCGGGAAGGAAATGTGATGGGTGGCACCCCGTGAATCAGCCCCAGAGACCCCCTGCTTCCCAGGCATCTAAAAAAAAACAGAACAGGCAGAACTGCTTCTTTAAAAATATGTCACCCGAGCACATTATCCTGTGTTACAACTGCAGCTGTAATTCACTGCAAAGTAAGATAATGTGTTCAATGGGTTAAAGCAGGGGGCTCATCTCCAGTCCTCAAGCCCTCCCCCCCCCCCAAACAGGTCAGGTTTTCAGGATATCCTAGCTTCAGCACAGGTGGCTCAATCAGAGGCTCAGTCAAAGACTGATTGAGCCCCTTGTGCTGAAGCTGGGACTGATTGAGCCACCTGTGCTGAATCAGGGATCGATTGAGCCACCTGTGCTGAAGCTGGGATATCCTGGAAACCTGACCTGGGGTGGGGGGAGGAAGGGGACTGGAGTTGAGCCCCGTGGGTTAAAGGGTCAGACCCACGAACGAGCAAAGTGACCTAATGACACGCTTTAGTCAGCCCCAGACAGAGTCTTTCTCTTTAAAGCTGCAGATCAAGCTGCCATTAAAAAAAAAATGTAATTCAATATGAGCATCAATGCAATCTGCACGCTGCCGAGTGATTAGCTGAGCTGCCGATCGATCCGCTCTCCTGTAATTGATTGCTGCAGATTCGGCTCGGGGGCCCACTAAACGCACATTGGGTCCTCTTCTGCTGCACTGACAGCCAAAGTTCTGTGAGGAAGATCATGTGACCAGGCAGGCTAGAGAGAGAGAGCAGGGCTCAAAAAGGTGATGCTGTTTCAGAAGAGGAAGGGGATGTGACTTTGTAAATGTTTGCTACAAGAACAAAAATGCTTGTTACATTAGAATACATTAAACATGACTTTAAAATGTTTTTTTTTTTTTTATATGCTACAAGTATTTTCTCATAGCACAGAACTGATTTATTAAACACACACATGTAGGATATTGCTTGAACTGCAGCATTAACCTCATCTTCTTCCTTCCCCAGGCCCAGCTAGATCTCTCTCCGGCGTTCCTGCTTCCACATATCAGAGCTACGGACCCAATGCAGCTAATGCCTGTGTGCACGCGCATGTGTGTGTGTGTGTGTGGGGGGTGGGAGGGGGTGATCAGGGGCATCATTACCCCACCCCCCCTGCTCCCTATACAAACCTCTGCTCACTCATTTCCAGCACATAATCCTATTTGACCTTCCCTTTCAGTCCTGATCAGTGGTCGAAGTGCCTTTAAAAATAAAAAGTAGTGGTACTGTGATCGATGTCAAGAGATTCCCAATCCTGTGAAACACCGGAACCAAGATCGTCTTAGAAGGATGCGTATAACATGTATACTCCATAATCACAGAGGCCTTTCTATATCATTATCCCCTTAAAGCAGGGGGCTTAACTCCAGCCCTCAACCCCCCCCCCCCCCCAACAGGTCAGGTTTTCAGGATATACCTGCTTTAGCACAGGTGGCTCAATCAGTCCCTGCTTCAGCACAGGTGGCTCAATCAGTCCCTGCTTCAGCACAGGGGACTCAATCAGAGGCTCAGTCTTTGTGCTTTGTGCTCAGTCCTGTGCTGAAGCTGGGATATCCTGAAAACCTGACCTGTTGGGGGGGGGGGGGGGTGCTCGAGGTCTGGAGTTGAGCTCCCCTGCCTTAAAGCAAGTGGGGATGTACATGTTGTACATACAAAGTAGGGGTGCTGCCTGTTTCTAAATCCTCCGTCCCCACTGACACCATCCCACTTCGACCACTGACTGCCAGATTTCACCGTGAAATCGGCGCAGCGCGCGCAAAAATCCCGCTGGTAATCATTTGCAAGCGGATTTCTCTTCTTTTTTTTTAATGCCCGCCTCCGCGAGTCCCAGATGGAAACGCCTGTACAATCTCGCTACGGGTTTGGAGTTATGTAGGCGCGCCCCGGCGGGTCACCACAATGTAGGGGGGAAGTGACGGGATATGTGACAGGATGTTTGGGTTCGGGGACTCCGTTTGGTATATTTAATACATATTGAATTTGAGTTTTTAAAAGGACAGCGGGCTAAGTATTGCAGCTTTGACATAACCGGGGGGGGGGGGGGGCGGTCCTGGTCATAGGGTGACATGCTCGTTGCTGTGGCAGTGACGTGGTTAATGAGTCAGTTCTTCGTAGGACAGAAGTGACCTAATGACAGTAGGGTTGCCAGGTGTCCGGGATCGAACCGGACCGTCCTGTATTTGGACAATCGGATCAGTAAAAAAGTACAGGTAATACTAGACGTGTGTGTCCGGTATCACCTCTCTGGACATGTATGTGTCCGGTATCACCTCTCTGGACATGTATGTGTCCGGTATCACCTCTCTGGACATGTATGTGTCCGGTATCACCTTTCTGGACATTTATGTGTCCGGTATCACCTCTCTGGACATGTATGTGTCCGGTATCACCTCTCTGGACATGTATGTGTCCGGTATCACCTCTCTGGACATGTATGTGTCCGTTATCACCTCTCTGGACATGTATGTGTCCGGTATCACCTCTCTGGACATGTATGTGTCCGGTATCACCTCTCTGGACATGTATGTGTCCGGTATCAACTCTTTGGACATTGGGACCTGACCGGCTTGAGGGGCCGTGGGGAAAGAGCATGGCAGCTGCTAGAGGGCTGTACTGCTTCCTCCGTCCTGATTGGCTGCATTATTCAGCAGCAGCCAATCAGGTGGAGGTGTCAGAAGCCTGAGGGTGGGGCCAAGGAGAGGAGGAAACATCATGGAGGGGAGTATGTGTGTCTCGCACCTTTCACCAGTGTGTCCAGTATTGTTGGAGAAACCACCTAGCAACCCTAAATGACAGCGACGTGTTTAATGGGTAGGGGGGGAGGGGAAGGGAAGGACATCTGTCCCGGGACTGGTGGGGGAGAGGGTTCAGCTTTCGTGGTCCGAAAGTGGACGTTAGGTCATGTTGGAAGTTGGGCTCAACTTTTGCTCCTGGCTACCAGGGTCGGTCCCCTTCCACCGCCGGCTACAGCCCGGACCCCCCGCTCCACATGCAGAACTCAGGGGAGGTCGGGGGGAAAGGGTGTGAGATAGAAGGGGAAATGAGAGAGTGGGGGAGGGCATGTGAGAGAGAGGTGGGGAGCGAGGGAGATAGAGGGGGGCGAGTGTGAAAGGTGGGGAGGGGGGAGGGTGGGAGAAGAAGGGGATGATAAAAGGGGGAATGAAATAGAGAGTGGAGGGAGGGATTGTGATAGGGGTGGGGAGCGAGGTGAGAGTGAAGGGGGGAGGGTGTGAGAAGGGGATGATAGAAGGGAGAATGAGAGAGAGTGGGGGAAGGGAGTGAGCGAAAGGTAGGGCGAGTGTGAGGGGAGGGAGTGGCGAGTGAGAGAGGGAGGAAGGGTGAGAGAAGTGTGAGAGGGGGAGGAGAAAGTGTTGGTGTGGAGGGAAGAAAGTATGAGTGAGGAGGGAGTTAGAGGGGAGGGTGTGTAAGAGAGGGGGAAGGAGACACACAGTACGGGTAATCGTAATATTGAAATAACTGAACACCTAATGGTAAGCAGTGGTGGGCTGGTACATTTGTTGTGCTTATCTGCAAGGCAGGGTTTGGAGGGTCTGTCCCGTGTAGGAGCAAAGTGACCTAATGACCGTGACATGTTTAATAGTTAAAGGGCCAGTACCACAGTATGGTTTTTAGTGTGTATTAACCTTTTTGGGGCACTGTAGTGCAGGTAAATCTGGCTTCGGGTGCCCTAAATGTTAATAGTGGCTCTCCCCCACATTGAACAAAGTACTGCAAAGAGAAGGAACTCATGAGGTCATCTGCATTTCATCCAAATGTCCCCAGGCCAGCGCAAACTCACACTGTCAGAGGTTACACAGTGGTTAAACGGCAGGAGAGGATTCTGGGTAATGATTAGAGGCATGAGCTATTGTTCTAGTTCATCAAGTGATTGTTTGTGAAACTCTTTTTTCCCTTATATATACACATATATATATATATATATATATATATATATATATATATATATATATATATATATATATATATATATATATTACACACACAAACACACAGAGGGACGTGCAACTGAACACATGAAGTGTGTCACTTTTAGCCTCCTATTTATTGCCTTGAGTGGGTTGTCCTACTCTGTAACTCCATAACCCAAGCTTTGCTATGTAATGCACAAGCAAACACTGTAGGGAAACCCGCATGTTCCAAATAGATAGGAAGCTAAATCTGACCCAGAACATGATTACCCAGAATCCTCACCTGCAGCTTAACCACAGTGTGGCAATAGTGGTGACGCTGGTTTGAGGGCTGGTGGACCAGTATGACTGGTGCACTTCAAGGCTTCCTAGACCCAAATAAGAGTATTTAGAGAGAGGACAAACCCTACAAAATGAAGTACCCTTCCTCATATTGAAGTTAAGGTTGGTTTAAAAAGTAGAACAGGAAGTCACCATGTTGTCACTTTGATGACATCACTGAAGGTACAGGAAGTTACAGGTGTCACACACATCAATGTAATGTCACAGGACTGTCAGCTCTCCCCAGGTGACAGGAAGATACACTGGAGCTACATTGTAACACTGCGGATCCCGCACTGCTGAAGAAGCTCAGTCTGAAACGGAAACGTCATCATATAAAATCCCGCTATTTCCAATCCCCCCCCTCCTGCTTGTCCCTGTCACAGGCAGAGACGTAACTGATATCACAGGAGGGGACCGTGGGACAGCAGAGAGACCCAGGACACTGCGACACACACAGCGAAACCGTCACGTCCAGCACTGGGGAAGATTTAACTTGATTATTTTATTTGATGTCTAGTTCATTCTAGATATGTGAAAGACACAAAGTTATTTCCGGATACGAAAACCTTGCGATTAAACGGTTTATGTAACTGGGGCGGTCTGACTTTATAACGACGCCTGCAGTTGCCTGTGTGACCACACAGTGTCACTATTACTCAACCGGTAACGGAAAACCGTGCTGAACTTTTGAAAGTCTGTTTTTTTTAATGTAAACATGAGCGATTTGTATAGTAATCTGATGCAAAGCAATAGAACACGTTCATTTTCTTAATACGTTGTGTTATTTTCATCAGTTTGGCAGTATTTTAATATATATCAACTTTTCCCAGGCATCCTTATGTGAAGAATAATACAATGAAATTCCACAGTGTGGGTGAGGGGGAGACTGGCACGGCTGCTGCCCGCGCTGTGCTGTGTATACATGTCATGGTGGGTGAGGGGGAGACTGGCACTGCTGCTGCCCGCGCTGTGCTGTGTATACATGTCACGGCGTGTGAGGGGGAGGCTGGCACGGCTGCTGCCCGCGCTGTGCTCTGTATACATGTCATGGTGTAGGAGGGTGTGTGAGGGGGAGGCTGGCACTGCTGCTGCCCGCGCTGTGCTGTGTATACATGTCATGGTGTAGGAGGGTGGGTGAGGGGGAGGCTGGCACTGCTGCTGCCCGCACTATGCTGTGTATACATGTCATGGTGTAGGAGGGCGTGTGAGGGGGAGACTGGCACGGCTGCTGCCCGCATTATGCTGTGTATACATGCCATGGTGTAGGAGGGTGTGTGAGGGGGAGGCTGGCACTGCTGCTGCCCGCGCTGTGCTATGTATACATGTCATGGTGTATGAGGGGGAGGCTGGCACGGCTGCTGCCCGCGCTGTGCTCTGTATACATGTCATGGTGTATGAGGGGGAGGCTGGCACGGCTGCTGCCTGCGCTGTACTGTGTATACATGTCATGGTGTAGGAGGGTGGGTGTGGCTGGCACAGCTGCTGCCCGCGCTGTGCTGTGTATACATGTCATGGTGTAGGAGGGTGTGTGTGGGGGAGGCTGGCACTGCTGCTGCCTGCGCTGTGCTGTGTATACATGTCACGGCGTGTGAGGGGGAGGCTGGCACGGCTGCTGCCCGCGCTGTGCTGTGTATACATGTCATGGTGTAGGAGGGTGGGTGAGGGGGAGGCTGGCACTACTGCCTGCGCTGTGCTATGTATACATGTCATGGTGTAGGAGGGTGGGTGAGGCTGGCACTGCTGCTGCCCGCGCTGTGCTGTGTATACATGTAATGGTGTAGGAGGGTGTGTGAGGGGGAGGCTGGCATGGCTGCTGCCCGCGCTGTGCTGTGTATACATGTCATGGTGTAGGAGGGTGTGTGAGGGGGAGGCTGGCACTGCTGCTGCCCGCGCTGTGCTGTGTGTACATGTCATGGTGTAGGAGGGTGTGTGAGGGGGAGGCTGGCACTGCTGCTGCCCGCGCTGTGCTGTGTATACATGTCATGGTGTAGGAGGGTGGGTGAGGGGGAGGCTGGCACTACTGCCTGTGCTGTGCTATGTATACATGTCATGGTGTAGGAGGGTGTGTGAGGGGGAGGCTGGCACTGCTGCTGTCTGTATTGTACCTGTGCTGTGTATACATATGAGGCTGGCACTGCTGCTGTCTGTGCTGGGGAGGGGGAGGCGGCTGCCACATCATCATAATTAGGCAAATAACCTCCCAAACCTCCCTCTCCTCAGTGAGAGCCCCCCTCCTTTGTCTGAGCCCCCCCACTCCTGTCAGAGCCCCCCACTACAGTCAGAGCCCCCCTCCTCTGTCAGAGCCCCCCCAGCTGTATTTAAAAGTGTGAATGCATCTTTTTTTTTTTTTAGTTTATCTTGTATCTCTGATAATGTCCATTTTTGTATATTTGAATTAAACACAGCGGTCTGATTCTTTCTCTTGTGTTGTTTTTTGGAAGGATGTAGGGGTGAAGCTAGCCCCTCTAAGGCTGGAAAGGGTGATGGGCAAAGAGATGAAGCCTGGCACCTCTAGAGCCTTTTCAGAGATACAGAGCCTGCCACCACACCCTATAACTCTGATCCCACCATATAACCTCACCCTATAACTCCTATATCTCCATATAACCTCTCCCTATAACTCTGATCCCGCCATATAACCTCTCCCTATAACTCTGATCCCGCCATATAACCTCTCCCTATAACTCTGATCCCGCCATATAACCTCTCCCTATAACTCTGATCCCGCCATATAACCTCTCCCTATAACTCTGATCCCGCCATATAACCTCTCCCTATAACTCTGATCCCGCCATATAACCTCTCCCTATAACTCTGATACCGCCATATAACCCCTCCCTATAACTCCTCCTATCTCTCCATATAACCTCTCCCTATAACTCCTCCTATCTCTCCATATAACCCCTGCCTATAACTCCTCCTATCTCTCCATATAACTTCTCCCTATAACTCCTCCTATCTCTCCATATAACCTCACCCTATAACTCCTATATCTCCATATAACCTCTCCCTATAACTCTGATCCCGCCATATAACCTCTCCCTATAACTCTGATCCCGCCATATAACCTCTCCCTATAACTCTGATCCCGCCATATATCCTCTCCCTATAACTCTGATCCCGCCATATAACCCCTCCCTATAACTCCGCCTATCTCTCCATATAACCTCTCCCTAAAACTCCTCCTATCTCTCCATATAACCGCTCCCTATAACTCCTCCTATCTCTCCATATAACCTCTCCCTATAACTCCTCCTATCTCTCCCTATAACCTCTCCCTATAACTCCTCCTATCTCTCCATATATCCTCTCCCTATAACTCTGATCCCGCCATATAACCTCTCCCTATAACTCCTCCTATCTCTCCATATAACCTCTCCCTATAACTCTGATCCCGCCATATAACCTCTCCCTATAACTCCTCCTATCTCTCCATATAACCTCTCCCTATAACTCATCCTATCTCTCCATATAACCTCTCCCTATAACTCCTCCTATCTCTCCATATAACCTCTCCCTATAACTCCTCCTATCTCTTCATATAACCTCTCCCTATAACTCCTCCTATCTCTCCATATAACCTCTCCCTATAACTCCTCCTATCTCTCCATATAACCTCTCCCTATAACTCCTCCTATCTCTCCATATAACCTCTCCCTATAACTCCTCCTATCTCTCCCTATAACTCTGATCCCGCCATATAACCTCTCCCTATAACCCTGATCCCGCCATATAACCTCTCCCTATAACTCTGATCCCGCCATATAACCTCTCCCTATAACTCTGATCCCGCCATATAACCGCTCCCTATAACTCTGATCCCGCCATATAACCTCTCCCTATAACTCTGATCCCGCCATATAACCTCTCCCTATAACTCTGATCCCGCCATATAACCTCTCCCTATAACTCTGATCCCGCCATATAACCTCTCCCTATAACTCTGATCCCGCCATATAACCTCTCCCTATAACTCTGATCCCGCCATATAACCGCTCCCTATAACTCTAATCCCGCCATATAACCTCTCCCTATAACTCTGATCCCGCCATATAACCTCTCCCTATAACTCTGATCCCGCCATATAACCTCTCCCTATAACTCTGATCCCGCCATATAACCTCTCCCTATAACTCTGATCCCGCCATATAACCTCTCCCTATAACTCTGATCCCGCCATATAACCCCTCCCTATAACTCCTCCTATCTCTCCATATAACCTCTCCCTATAACTCCTCCTATCTCTCCATATAACCCCTCCCTATAACTCCTCCTATCTCTCCATATAACCGCTCCCTGTAACTCCTCCTATTTCTCCATATAACCTCTCCCTGTAACTCCTCCTATCTCTCCATATAACCTCTCCATATAACTCCTCCTATCTCTCCATATAACCGCTCCCTATAACTCCTCCTATCTCTCCCTATAACTCCTCCTATCTCTCCATATAACCTCTCCCTATAACTCCTCCTATCTCTCCATATAACCTCTCCCTATAACTCCTCCTATCTCTCCATATAACCTCTCCCTATAACTCCTCCTATCTCTCCATATAACCTCTCCCTATAACTCCTCCTATCTCTCCGTATAACCTCTCCCTATAACTCCTCCTATCTCTCCATATAACCTCTCCCTATAACTCCTCCTATCTCTCCATATAACCTCTCCCTGTAACTCCTCCTATCTCTCCGTATAACCTCTCCCTATAACTCCTCCTATCTCTCCATATAACCTCTCCCTATAACTCCTCCTATCTCTCCATATAACCTCTCCCTATAACTCCTCCTATCTCTTCATATAACCTCTCCCTATAACTCCTCCTATCTCTCCATATAACCTCTCCCTATAACTCCTCCTATCTCTCCATATAACTCCTCCTATCTCTCCATATAACCTCTCCCTATAACTCCTCCTATCTCTCCATATAACCTCTCCCTATAACTCTGATCCCGCCATATAACCTCTCCCTATAACTCCTCCTATCTCTCCATATAACCTCTCCCTATAACTCATCCTATCTCTCCATATAACCTCTCCCTATAACTCCTCCTATCTCTCCATATAACCTCTCCCTATAACTCCTCCTATCTCTTCATATAACCTCTCCCTATAACTCCTCCTATCTCTCCATATAACCTCTCCCTATAACTCCTCCTATCTCTCCATATAACCTCTCCCTATAACTCCTCCTATCTCTCCATATAACCTCTCCCTATAACTCCTCCTATCTCTCCCTATAACTCTGATCCCGCCATATAACCTCTCCCTATAACCCTGATCCCGCCATATAACCTCTCCCTATAACTCTGATCCCGCCATATAACCTCTCCCTATAACTCTGATCCCGCCATATAACCTCTCCCTATAACTCTGATCCCGCCATATAACCTCTCCCTATAACTCTGATCCCGCCATATAACCTCTCCCTATAACTCTGATCCCGCCATATAACCTCTCCCTATAACTCTGATCCCGCCATATAACCTCTCCCTATAACTCTGATCCCGCCATATAACCTCTCCCTATAACTCTGATCCCGCCATATAACCGCTCCCTATAACTCTGATCCCGCCATATAACCTCTCCCTATAACTCTGATCCCGCCATATAACCTCTCCCTATAACTCTGATCCCGCCATATAACCTCTCCCTATAACTCTGATCCCGCCATATAACCTCTCCCTATAACTCTGATCCCGCCATATAACCTCTCCCTATAACTCTGATCCCGCCATATAACCCCTCCCTATAACTCCTCCTATCTCTCCATATAACCTCTCCCTATAACTCCTCCTATCTCTCCATATAACCCCTCCCTATAACTCCTCCTATCTCTCCATATAACCGCTCCCTGTAACTCCTCCTATTTCACCATATAACCTCTCCCTGTAACTCCTCCTATCTCTCCATATAACCTCTCCATATAACTCCTCCTATCTCTCCATATAACCGCTCCCTATAACTCCTCCTATCTCTCCCTATAACTCCTCCTATCTCTCCATATAACCTCTCCCTATAACTCCTCCTATCTCTCCATATAACCTCTCCCTATAACTCCTCCTATCTCTCCATATAACCTCTCCCTATAACTCCTCCTATCTCTCCATATAACCTCTCCCTATAACTCCTCCTATCTCTCCATATAACCTCTCCCTATAACTCCTCCTATCTCTCCATATAACCTCTCCCTGTAACTCCTCCTATCTCTCCGTATAACCTCTCCCTATAACTCTGATCCCGCCATATAACCTCTCCCTATAACTCCTCCTATCTCTCCCTATAACCTCTCCCTATAACTCCTCCTATCTCTCCATATAACCTCTCCCTATAACTCTGATCCCGCCATATAACCTCTCCCTATAACTCCTCCTATCTCTCCATATAACCTCTCCCTATAACTCTGATCCCGCCATATAACCTCTCCCTATAACTCCTCCTATCTCTCCATATAACTTCTCCCTATAACTCCTCCTATCTCTCCATATAACCTCTCCCTATAACTCCTCCTATCTCTCCCTATAACCTCTCCCTATAACTCCTCCTATCTCTCCATATAACCTCTCCCTATAACTCCTCATATCTCTTCATATAACCTCTCCCTATAACTCCTCCTATCTCTCCATATAACCTCTCCCTATAACTCCTCCTATCTCTCCATATAACCTCTTCCTATAACTCCTCCTATCTCTCCATATAACCTCTCCCTATAACTCCTCCTATCTCTCCATATAACCTCTCCCTATAACTCTGATCCCGCCATATAACCTCTCCCTATAACTCTGATCCCGCCATATAACCTCTCCCTATAACTCTGATCCCGCCATATAACCTCCCCTATAACTCTGATCCCGCCATATAACCTCTCCCTATAACTCTGATCCCGCCATATAACCTCTCCCTATAACTCTGATCCCGCCATATAACCTCTCCCTATAACTCTGATCCCGCCATATAACCTCTCCCTATAACTCTGATCCCGCCATATAACCTCTCCCTATAACTCTGATGACGCCATATAACCTCTCCCTATAACTCTGATCCCGCCATATAACCTCTCCCTATAACTCTGATCCCGCCATATAACCTCTCCCTATAACTCTGATCCCGCCATATAACCTCTCCCTATAACTCTGATCCCGCCATATAACCTCTCCCTATAACTCTGATCCCGCCATATAACCTCTCCCTATAACTCTGATCCCGCCATATAACCTCTCCCTATAACTCTGATCCCGCCATATAACCTCTCCCTATAACTCTGATCCCGCCATATAACCTCTCCCTATAACTCTGATCCCGCCATATAACCTCTCCCTATAACTCTGATCCCGCCATATAACCTCTCCCTATAACTCTGATCCCGCCATATAACCTCTCCCTATAACTCTGATCCCGCCATATAACCTCTCCCTATAACTCTGATCCCGCCATATAACCTCCCCCTATAACTCTGATCCCGCCATATAACCTCTCCCTATAACTCTGATCCCGCCATATAACCTCTCCCTATAACTCTGATCCCGCCATATAACCTCTCCCTATAACTCTGATCCCGCCATATAACCTCTCCCTATAACTCTGATCCCGCCATATAACCTCACCCTATAACTCTGATCCCGCCATATAACCTCTCCCTATAACTCTGATCCCGCCATATAACCTCTCCCTATAACTCTGATCCCGCCATATAACCTCTCCCTATAACTCTGATCCCGCCATATAACCTCTCCCTATAACTCTGATCCCGCCATATAACCTCTCCCTATAACTCTGATCCCGCCATATAACCTCTCCCTATAACTCTGATCCCGCCATATAACCTCTCCCTATAACTCTGATCCCGCCATATAACCTCTCCCTATAACTCTGATCCCGCCATATAACCTCTCCCTATAACTCTGATCCCGCCATATAACCTCTCCCTATAACTCTGATCCCACCATATAACCTCTCCCTATAACTCTGATCCCGCCATATAACCTCTCCCTATAACTCTGATCCCGCCATATAACCTCTCCCTATAACTCTGATCCCGCCATATAACCTCACCCTATAACTCTGATCCCGCCATATAACCTCACCCTATAACTCTTATCCCGCCATATAACCTCTCCCTATAACTCTGATCCCGCCATATAACCTCTCCCTATAACTCTGATCCCGCCATATAACCTCTCCCTATAACTCTGATCCCGCCATATAACCTCTCCCTATAACTCTGATCCCGCCATATAACCTCTCCCTATAACTCTGATCCCGCCATATAACCCCTCCCTATAACTCCTCCTATCTCTCCATATAACCTCTCCCTATAACTCCTCCTATCTCTCCATATAACCCCTCCCTATAACTCCTCCTATCTCTCCATATAACCGCTCCCTGTAACTCCTCCTATCTCTCCATATAACCTCTCCCTATAACTCCTCCTATCTCTCCATATAACCTCTCCCTATAACTCTGATCCCGCCATATAACCTCTCCCTATAACTCTGATCCCGCCATATAACCTCTCCCTATAACTCTGATCCCGCCATATAACCCCTCCCTATAACTCCTCCTATCTCTCCATATAACCTCTCCCTATAACTCCTCCTATCTCTCCATATAACCTCTCCCTATAACTCCTCCTATCTCTCCATATAACCTCTCCCTGTAACTCCTCCCATCTCTCCATATAACCGCTCCCTATAACTCCTCCTATCTCTCCATATAACCTCTCCATATAACTCCTCCTATCTCTCCATATAACCGCTCCCTATAACTCCTCCTATCTCTCCGTATAACTCCTCCGATCTCTCCATATAACCGCTCCCTATAACTCCTCCTATCTCTCCATATAACCGCTCCCTATAACTCCTCCAATCTCTCCATATAACCTCTCCCTATAACTCCTCCTATCTCTCCATATAACCGCTCCCTATAACTCCTCCTATCTCTCCATAGAACCTCTCCCTATAACTCCTCCTATCTCTCCCTATAACCTCTCCCTATAACTCCTCCTATCTCTCCATATAACCTCTTCCTATAACTCCTCCTATCTCTCCATATAACCTCTCCCTGTAACTCCTCCTATCTCTCCGTATAACCTCTCCCTATAACTCTGATCCCGCCATATAACCTCTCCCTATAACTCCTCCTATCTCTCCCTATAACCTCTCCCTATAACTCCTCCTATCTCTCCATATAACCTCTCCCTATAACTCTGATCCCGCCATATAACCTCTACCTATAACTCCTCCTATCTCTCCATATAACCTCTCCCTATAACTCTGATCCCGCCATATAACCTCTCCCTATAACTCCTCCTATCTCTCCATATAACTTCTCCCTATAACTCCTCCTATCTCTCCATATAACCTCTCCCTATAACTCCTCCTATCTCTCCCTATAACCTCTCCCTATAACTCCTCCTATCTCTCCATATAACCTCTCCCTATAACTCCTCATATCTCTTCATATAACCTCTCCCTATAACTCCTCCTATCTCTCCATATAACCTCTCCCTATAACTCCTCCTATCTCTCCATATAACCTCTTCCTATAACTCCTCCTATCTCTCCATATAACCTCTCCCTATAACTCCTCCTATCTCTCCATATAACCTCTCCCTATAACTCTGATCCCGCCATATAACCTCTCCCTATAACTCTGATCCCGCCATATAACCTCTCCCTATAACTCTGATCCCGCCATATAACCTCCCCTATAACTCTGATCCCGCCATATAACCTCTCCCTATAACTCTGATCCCGCCATATAACCTCTCCCTATAACTCTGATCCCGCCATATAACCTCTCCCTATAACTCTGATCCCGCCATATAACCTCTCCCTATAACTCTGATCCCGCCATATAACCTCTCCCTATAACTCTGATGACGCCATATAACCTCTCCCTATAACTCTGATCCCGCCATATAACCTCTCCCTATAACTCTGATCCCGCCATATAACCTCTCCCTATAACTCTGATCCCGCCATATAACCTCTCCCTATAACTCTGATCCCGCCATATAACCTCTCCCTATAACTCTGATCCCGCCATATAACCTCTCCCTATAACTCTGATCCCGCCATATAACCTCTCCCTATAACTCTGATCCCGCCATATAACCTCTCCCTATAACTCTGATCCCGCCATATAACCTCTCCCTATAACTCTGATCCCGCCATATAACCTCTCCCTATAACTCTGATCCCGCCATATAACCTCTCCCTATAACTCTGATCCCGCCATATAACCTCTCCCTATAACTCTGATCCCGCCATATAACCTCTCCCTATAACTCTGATCCCGCCATATAACCTCCCCCTATAACTCTGATCCCGCCATATAACCTCTCCCTATAACTCTGATCCCGCCATATAACCTCTCCCTATAACTCTGATCCCGCCATATAACCTCTCCCTATAACTCTGATCCCGCCATATAACCTCTCCCTATAACTCTGATCCCGCCATATAACCTCACCCTATAACTCTGATCCCGCCATATAACCTCTCCCTATAACTCTGATCCCGCCATATAACCTCTCCCTATAACTCTGATCCCGCCATATAACCTCTCCCTATAACTCTGATCCCGCCATATAACCTCTCCCTATAACTCTGATCCCGCCATATAACCTCTCCCTATAACTCTGATCCCGCCATATAACCTCTCCCTATAACTCTGATCCCGCCATATAACCTCTCCCTATAACTCTGATCCCGCCATATAACCTCTCCCTATAACTCTGATCCCGCCATATAACCTCTCCCTATAACTCTGATCCCGCCATATAACCTCTCCCTATAACTCTGATCCCACCATATAACCTCTCCCTATAACTCTGATCCCGCCATATAACCTCTCCCTATAACTCTGATCCCGCCATATAACCTCTCCCTATAACTCTGATCCCGCCATATAACCTCACCCTATAACTCTGATCCCGCCATATAACCTCACCCTATAACTCTTATCCCGCCATATAACCTCTCCCTATAACTCTGATCCCGCCATATAACCTCTCCCTATAACTCTGATCCCGCCATATAACCTCTCCCTATAACTCTGATCCCGCCATATAACCTCTCCCTATAACTCTGATCCCGCCATATAACCTCTCCCTATAACTCTGATCCCGCCATATAACCCCTCCCTATAACTCCTCCTATCTCTCCATATAACCTCTCCCTATAACTCCTCCTATCTCTCCATATAACCCCTCCCTATAACTCCTCCTATCTCTCCATATAACCGCTCCCTGTAACTCCTCCTATCTCTCCATATAACCTCTCCCTATAACTCCTCCTATCTCTCCATATAACCTCTCCCTATAACTCTGATCCCGCCATATAACCTCTCCCTATAACTCTGATCCCGCCATATAACCTCTCCCTATAACTCTGATCCCGCCATATAACCCCTCCCTATAACTCCTCCTATCTCTCCATATAACCTCTCCCTATAACTCCTCCTATCTCTCCATATAACCTCTCCCTATAACTCCTCCTATCTCTCCATATAACCTCTCCCTGTAACTCCTCCCATCTCTCCATATAACCGCTCCCTATAACTCCTCCTATCTCTCCATATAACCTCTCCATATAACTCCTCCTATCTCTCCATATAACCGCTCCCTATAACTCCTCCTATCTCTCCGTATAACTCCTCCGATCTCTCCATATAACCGCTCCCTATAACTCCTCCTATCTCTCCATATAACCGCTCCCTATAACTCCTCCAATCTCTCCATATAACCTCTCCCTATAACTCCTCCTATCTCTCCATATAACCGCTCCCTATAACTCCTCCTATCTCTCCATAGAACCTCTCCCTATAACTCCTCCTATCTCTCCCTATAACCTCTCCCTATAACTCCTCCTATCTCTCCATATAACCTCTCCCTATAACTCCTCCTATCTCTCCATATAACCTCTCCCTATAACTCCTCCTATCTCTCCATATAACCGCTCACTATAACTCCTCCTATCTCTCCATATAACCTCTCCCTATAACTCCTCCTATCTCTCCATATAACCTCTCCCTATAACTCCTCCTATCTCTTCATATAAACGCTCCCTATAACTCCTCCTATCTCTCCATATAACCTCTCCCTATAACTCCTCCTATCTCTCCATGTAACTCCTCCTATCTCTCCCTATAACTCCTCCTATCTCTCCATATAACCTCTCCTTATAACTCCTCCTATCTCTCCATATAACCGCTCACTATAACTCCTCCTAACTCTCCATATAACCTCTCCATATAACTCCTCCTATCTCTCCATATAACCTCTCCCTATAACTCCTCCTATCTCTCCATATAACCTCTCCCTATAACTCCTCCTATCTCTCCATATAACCTCTCCCTATAACTCCTCCTATCTCTCCATATAACCGCTCACTATAACTCCTCCTATCTCTCCATATAACCTTTCCCTATAACTCCTCCTATCTCTCCATATAACCTCTCCCTATAACTCCTCCTATCTCTTCATATAAACGCTCCCTATAACTCCTCCTATCTCTCCATATAACCTCTCCCTATAACTCCTCCTATCTCTCCATATAACCTCTCCTTATAACTCCTATCTTTCCATATAACCGCTCACTATAACTCCTCCTATCTCTCCATATAACCTCTCCCTATAACTCCTCCTAACTCTCCATATAACCTCTCCCTATAACTCCTCCTATCTCTCCATATAACCTCCCTGATGAAGAGTAATCAGCGAGCCGGAGTTGTAACCAGGAGATGTATAGTCAGTGGACCGGAGTCGTAACCAGATGTAGAGTCAGGGAGCCGGAGTCGTAACCAGGAGATGTAGAGTCAGTGAGCCGGTTTTGTAACCAGGAGATGTAGAGTCAGCGAGCCGGTGTTGTAACCAGGAGATGTAGAGTCAGTGAGCCGGAGTCGTAACCAGATGTAGAGTCAGTGAGCCGGAGTCGTAACTGGGAGATGTAGAGTCAGGGAGCCGGTGTTGTAACCGGGAGATGTAGAGTCAGGGAGCCGGTGTTGTAACTGGGAGATGTAGAGTCAGTGAGCCGGTGTTGTAACCAGGAGATGTAGAGTAAGTGAGCCGGTGTTGTAACCAGGAGATGTAGAGTCAGTGAGCTGGAGTCATAACCAGGAGATGTATAGTCAGTGAGCCGGAGTCATAACCAGGAGATGTATAGTCAGTGAGCCGGAGTCATAACCAGGGGATGTATAGTCAGCGAGCCGGTGTTGTAACCGGGAGATGTAGAGTCAGTGAGCCGGAGTCGTAACCGGGAGATGTAGAGTCAGCGAGCCAGAGTCAGAACCAGGAGATGTAGAGTCAGCGAGCCGGTGTTGTAACTGTGAGATGTAGAGTCAGTGAGCCGGTGTTGTAACCGGGAGATGTAGAGTCAGCGAGCCGGTTTTGTAACCAGATGTAGAGTCAGGGAGCCGGTGTTGTAACTGGGAGATGTAGAGTCAGTGAGCCGGTGTTGTAACTGGGAGATGTAGAGTCAGCGAGCCGGTGTTGTAACCGGGAGATATAGAGTCAGTGATCCGGTGTTGTAACCAGGAGATGTAGAGTCAGTGAGCCGGTGTTGTAACCAGGAGATGTAGAGTCAGTGAGCCGGTGTTGTAACCAGGAGATGTAGAGTCAGTGAGCCGGTGTTGTAACCAGGAGATGTAGAGTCAGGGAGCCGGTGTTGTAACCAGGAGATGTAGAGTCAGGGAGCCGGTGTTGTAACTGGGAGATGTAGTGTCAGTGAGCCGGTGTTGTAACCAGGAGATGTAGAGTCAGTGAGCCGGTGTTGTAACCAGGAGATGTAGAGTCAGGGAGCCGGTGTTGTAACCAGGAGATGTAGAGTCAGGGAGCCGGTGTTGTAACTGGGAGATGTAGAGTCAGGGAGCCGGTGTTGTAACTGGGAGATGTGGAGTCAGTGAGCCGGTGTTGTAACCAGGAGATGTAGAGTCAGTGAGCCGGTGTTGTAACCAGGAGATGAAGAGTCAGTGAGCCGGTGTTGTAACCAGGAGATGTAGCGTCAGGGAGCCGGTGTTGTAACCAGGAGATGTAGAGTCAGTGAGCCGGAGTTGTAACCAGGAGATGTAGAGTCAGTGAGCCGGAGTTGTAACCAGGAGATGTAGAGTCAGCGAGCCGGAGCCAGGGAATATCATGAGCTGAACCAGGAAGTAGAGTGGCCATAGTACGGCAGCACAGGAGCTGGAACAACACAACCATCCACCAAGACAGCTAGTGAGTTGTATCGGAGGTTCTGTTCTGGCTGACAGATTCAATCTGTCAGTGGTGACATTGGATATCGAGGCTTGAGCCTCATTACTCCAAGTTCTCTTGTTGAGTGTATTGTCGCACTCTTTAGGAAGCTTCTTGATCTGTGTTACTTGCCACAGTTGAGTTGGTTTCACAGGGTCAGCGCTGTGATGGGTCGTGGGTAGCGGTCGAATGGGTTTGCAGAGATCGCAGCAAGCTTCTTGATCAGCGGATTTGAATTCTGGTCCAGTTCTTTGTAAAATTTCTTGTTGAGCTTCTTTAGATGTCCGTCCAGCATCTCGATGCCCAGCTCCCTGTGAAGGTCTGCTATTCTTGTAGGAAGTGGCGCGTTGGACGCAATCCGCAGCGCCTTGTTCTGTGCTTTTTGAAGAGATGATCTGTGCCGTTCGTGGCAACCGCTCTACACCGGAGAGGCATACGTCATGGTGGGTCTGATAATCGCCTTGATCACGTTGACTTTGCTCTGGATGGGCATGGTCCTTGTCTTCAGCAGGGGGTACAGTGCTGCCAGCTTGGCTGATGCCTTCTGTTGAGTCTTCTCAATGTGGTTTCTCCAGCTTAGCTTCTATCTAGGGTTAACCCTAGGTAAGAGCTGCTGGTCTCCCATTTGATGGCCTCTCCGTTGAGGCTGATTGGTGGGTGCCCCTTGATCTTCTTTCTGGTAAACAGTGTAGCTGTGGTCTTGCTGCAGTTCGGTCCAATTTGCCAGTCCCATGATGACAGCTTGTCCAGAGTGAATTGTGAAGCAAGGTAAGCCTTTTATAGCAGAGGAAGGTGCTGATGTCACAGACCTGTCCACCGCAGTGCCTGCGCGGAGCGGTCAAAAACACTATAACCTTTAATATGATCACCATCTTACATACATCACTTACCCCAAATGAAGTCTATGGGATCAGCATCCTAAATCATAAGAACTATAGATATAGACGAGGAAGGCAGCTGGCACTCCGGTAATGTTAGTATGGTGTGGTGCGTGTCCTATAGGAGTAAATAGAACAAGATGATCCCAAAAAATAAATCACGAAACAGCACACAGTGTTAAGGTGCAAAAAACCTGCATTAGGAATAGATGGCACACACAATCCAACGTTTCGGTCCAGAGAGGACCTTCTTCAGGGAGGTGCAACAAGACAATGGCAGTGGCAGATATTTATACCCATAAACCCCAGTGTAGTCAATCAGAAGAAACCAATCCGGATGTATTAAGTTCCCTGCATTGAGTTACCCTGGCTGCCCACCAGAATGAAAAAGGGCCTTCTTGATTGCCAGGTTCAAATTCTGGGTTCCCAACGCACGAAATGAAGGGAGAGAGACTGGAGTATGTACAGGTGGCATCCCATATTGCCATTGAGTGTGATTGTACTGGGTGGGGAGGCTTGGGGATGATTCTCTGAGTTGTAGGGACCCAGAGCAATGTTGACATATTGTCACTCTGGGTTTCCTGTTTTTCCATATCTACCCATATCTTTGTGCCCTTTGTCATTGACCAATAAATTAGGTGGCATAGACCAGCTGCTTTACAGTATCTCAGGAGATCTGGGACTCCCAGTCCCCCGTCCATTAATAGCCTGCTCATGAGATTATACTTAATTCTTGGTGTGCACCCATTCTACATAAATCTAGATATGGATACTTCCAAGTCCCATCAAAAAGATGATTTTTCAGTCCCTGAAAAAGGATTGGGAACCCTGATTGAGACATTCATTAAACAGAAGTGATTCTACCTGTCCACGATAAAGGATAAGAGATACACTTTTGCGTCTAATCCCAACTGGTGTTGAATTTGTATTACAGTTGTGCATAATACTCACGATTCGTGCTAAGTAAAGGTGAAGAAAACGGCGCTAACTCTATTAGTGTACACTTGTGTTATACAGTGAATTATAAGTAAAATCAATTGATTAATAGACAATAGTGACGTGATAAAATAACGTGCAAACAATATTATAAAGTTCAAACCCCCTGCTCAGACCCAGCTGGTGGGGACTGGTTCCACTAGTCCCACAAATCATCACTCTCCAGTTGTAATCCAGGGGGAGCATGAAGGGAAATAGAACAAAAGACAAAAAACAATCTAAGTGCACCCTTTTTTGGCGAAACGCGTAGAGTGGTAGCCGCCCTGAGAGGAGAGAGGAGAGATTTGGGAGCAGATACTCACACAACCGCGACCGGAAGTGACGTATCGGGACTGAGCGGAAGTGACGCATCGGAGCGAGTAAGGCAGGACCATCCACCCGAGAGGGAGCTCCAAGTTAAGACCCTTACAGTGTCTGAAAACACCTACGAATGGGAGCAGAACAACCCACTTAAGAGGGAGCCCACGAGGGGAAAAGGCCTGGAAGACGGCGTTCACCGCCGGAGGTGCAGAGTCCCAGAGAGTGGTGGTCCACACAGAGTCACACCGGAGGAGGCGGGTGAGCCTGAAGTTAACAACTTTCTCTCCTCGATCACAATGATTGTGACATATGCTTAAACCACTTGTTTTTATTGTAAGTGTTCATTTTTAACCCCATAAAGTCGAGTTTTTTATTGTACTGGTCTGCACTATGGTTATCATTTCTTTTGCATACACATTGCTGCTGAGCTGAGAGTTGGAGAATCCACTTACCTGGTTGAGAAATCCTTCTAGCAGAGACCATTGTGTGTCAAAACCGCTTGATTTTGACTTACATCTTGTAAGTAGGCAACACATATGAGCCAAGACAGAACACAGAATTTATACACTAATTTCAAAACTGTCTGCACTTAGATTGTTTTTTGTCTTTTGTTCTATTTCCCTTCATGCTCCCCCTGGATTACAACTGGAGAGTAATACTCACGATTCTGCAGACATTGTCCACAGCTTACCTCTCCGGCACAACCCGTGCTTGGTCTGGGTGTATCAGGGATCCTAGGATTGTGTTCAGTATAATTACCAATATCTTGATGTCGGTATTTATCAAAGATATTAGTCGGTAGCCAGGGCATAAGGCCGGATCTTTGCCCTCTTTGGAGATCGCTGTTATTGAGCCGGCTAACATCCCATGGTGTGGGTTTTGACCTCTAAGAATCTCATTAAACAATTTTAGCATCCTTGGTATGAGTATAGAGGCACATTTTTTATCATATACGTTGGAAAAACTGTCTGGTCCCATGGCTTTGGAGGACCTCGGTGACATTATTGCTATAGATATCTCTTCAGTCCAAATGGGCTGCCCAGTGGTCATTGAGGTCTGATTGTCTAGCTTCGGTAGGTTTGAGGTGGATATATAGGCTCTTATGTTCTCCCCTTTCAGTTCTGTGCTCACCACACTGGCTGTAATATACTACAAATTCCTAACGAATTTCTGCCAGGTCTGTACTCGTTCTATATTGTGTTTTTAGGGTGTAAATATTTAGGTTATTGACTTTGTTGCAGAGTTTAGTGGCTAGGAGCCTGTCGACCTGATCTCCTTTATCATAAAATAGCGGCTTAGTCCACATGATAGCTTTTTCAGTTTTTTTCTACGAGGCTGTTCCTTAATTCTATCCTAGTGGTGCTATTTGGGCTCGGGCGGAGGGGTCTGGAGCATTAAAAAAAGGATCGTTTAAAGGTAGATAGCCTGGTGTTTAGTCTATTAATATGTTCCATCTGAACTCCTTTCCTATGGGTAGCTATGCTTATGAACTCTCCTCCAATCACAGCCTTATGGGCTGCCCATAATATTGTTGGTGGAATCTGGTCACTGGTATTGAGGTTAAAATAGGAAATTAACCATTATGAAAGTTTTTCCCTTACTTCAGATATTCCCAGAAGCCGCTCGTTGGTTCTCCAATAATGCTCTAGAAGATTTTTGTTTTAACCCTGTTCGTTTAAGAGTCACTGGGGCATGCTCTGGCCAAGTGCTGTTTTCAATTTGATCCTCTTTCAGAAGATGCGTTGCACCTGTGCTTACTATGAACAGGTTTATCCTTGAGTAGGTGCTATGAGGTGAAGGGTAGAAAGATTAGCTTCCAGAGATGGAGTTTAGAGTCCTCCAATCATCTACTAAATAATGGTCTCGCATCAGTTTTCATAGTGAATTGGAGTTTTTATCCCTTCCTGAATCGAGAGAAGTTTGAGGGGTCGATTTATCCATAGAGTGATCAGGGACAGTTTTAAAATCACCTCCCATAATGAGGCAACCTTGTTTGTGGAGCATCATTTTGGGACGGACCTCTTGGAAGAATTTAGCCTGGTTCTCATTTGAGGCATAGAGGCAAAGCTAAAGTCACATCGGTCAGATCCATTTTACCGACAAGTACTGTATTAAAAGTCTACCATCCTTATCAGTTTTACAGAGGTCCAATTAGAAAGGCTTTCTTGAGTAACAGATTGATCATGTAACATGTGCTGGTCTTCCTTATCTCTTGCAACATAGCAATATCACATTTCCTACTGTAGATTTAACTTATGAAATTGCCAGTCTTCTCTTCAAGGGAGAGTACAACCCTTTGACATTCAAATAGCTTCTTGACAAGTTATTAAAGTATATTGTTTACCCCTTTTTTGGGGGTTGGGTACAAAGTTATCTCCATGTCTGTGTGTTTATGTGCGAAAAGCAAATGAAATGGGGTAGGTGGGTACACTAACCAAGGGTCCGAAATAGGTTTGTGTCCAGTGAATCTTTGTACACATCCAGGGTATGAAGGGAGCAATAAGTCAGGAACACCCCAAAAAACAAGAAAAATATAATAGTGCAATAAAATCACACAAGGAATGTAGGAACAAGTCTTGGCTCATGCGAATCACCTACTTACAAGAAGTATGTGTAAAACCAGCAAATATCGGGTAACAAGGCAGCAGGAACTCTGGAAGGCTATCACTCGAGGTGGAACTCAAGAGGAAACACAACGGAGAGAACCAATAGTGCAGACCAGTATAAGGTTTATAAGAATAAGTAAAACTACAATATATGTACTCACAATGTGTACAAAATAAACAGGCACATCAGAATAAAGCTGAACAATGAATCTCATGTCAGAGAGGTAGTATACACGAGCCGTCTGTCTTCGATACTCCTGTAACTGGATGGCATCGGATGGCGTCTGACGTCACATTCGTCGGTAACTTGGCAACTTCCGGTTACTTGGGGAGGAGGCAGATACACGGCAAAGCGGTCCTCTCTGTTCCGGATCGGAGCTCACTGTGTAGACTGTGAAGGCTCTACGCGTTTCGCTGATCTGTCAGCTTCGTCAGGAGCACTGCTGACAGTCTCTCATACCTGTTCAGGGTGCTGGGTCGGTGCAGGTGTGGATATGCAGATAGAATAAGGATGGGTGCCAGGAACTTTTATAGTACAAAAGGAGCATTATACAACATCCGTTTATAAGGCTCGCCATACTTCACAATAGACCTGTTAACTGGCGACAAATCATGAAGTTACTCTGAGCTTCTGGTAGTTTTCACCCCTAAAATGGGGTGGTACTTTGTTTCCGTTAGTATTGGTTAGATTGGCAATCTCCTGCATAGTGTCAATAAGGCCCATTCTCCAGTGGGCCCCTGTTGGGAATACACTCTTCCCTCTGGGATCAGTATCCCAAAACTGGGTATGGCACACCTCGTCCATGCATATTGGATCGGGAGTTTACTAGGGACATTGCAGTGGGGCTGATCCAATTATGCTCCAGAGTTACTACTCTGAGAACTCCTGCTAAGAACATGCTTACTACTCTTCCAGCATGAGAGCAAATAGGGCATGTTCCTTAACTAAAAATAATAAACAAGGACAGGACACTCTTAATATACATAACTATACACTTAAACATATTTACAGGACTCACAGTGAGACCCTCTGCCAGAACTTCGAAGAACTTGTTGCTAAAACCTTGGGTGGAGCTTTATATATACCCTTCTATTTTCTTATGGTGACATCACTGTTCACAAGACATGCAAGGGAGTGGCAATCCCTTCTGCACAGTCATTCTACCTCACATTCTGAGGAGGGGCAATACCAGAGTGATCCCACCCAGTTAACCCATTAATGCCGTTAACACTCTTACATTAATTAGTAGTCCTCACAGGGGGGGCTACACTCGTATATTTCTAACTCTCAGATTGTTACGCCCTGGCTTGTTTTCTGCTTCTTCTTGGGACGCTTTCAGGAGCGCTATCTGGTGTTTCATTGCCTTCAGTCATCAATCTGCTGCTCCATGACTTCCTCCATTTTGTGTCCTAGGCTCACCATTCTCTCAGTTATGGCAGTGAGATCTTCCTTAAATCACTCGCCGCTTTCTGCAGCTCGTTCAGGAAGGTACATTTGAGCTCTGCCATATCTTGCCTGGTGGATCATCTGCTGTCCGATTCCTGGTCCGAATTGGAGTTCTCCCTGCCATGCAGGGAAACACCATTTGCAGATGGGTTAGTCGATGCTTCAACACCCAGGATGGACATTATGAATACCTTGTTATGCCATTCTGTCTTTGTAATGCTCCAGTAGTATTCCAGGACTTTGTTAACGACATTTTTAGGGATCTCCTTGGCTATTAACCTTGACGATATCCTAATCTTCCCCAAATCCGTGCAGGAACATCCTGATCATGTTAAACGGGTACTTCTAAGAGACAATCATCTATTTCGCTGTTATAGAAGCGTCAGTTCCATCAGACCACGACGGCCCTTTTAGGTTATATCATCTCTGATACTGGCCTTACCATGGATCCAGCCAATGTGAAAGCGGTCCTGGATTGACCTCGTCCCGCGACTCTGAAAGCCGTACAACGCTTCCTAGGCTTCGCCAACTACTACCGAAGATTCATACAGAACTTCTCCTCCGTAGTAGCGCCCATTACGGCATTAACACAGAAAGGTGCTGATCCCGCCTTCAAGCATTTGAGAGACTGAAAACAGCCTTCGTATCAGCTCCTGTCCTTGTGCACCCGGACCCTGGTTTACCCTTCACCTTTGAAGTGGACGCATCTGACGTTGGGGCCGGAGCACTATTGTCCCAGAAGAAGACACCTCGGGCCAAACTTCACCCGTGCGCTTTCTTCTCCAAGAAATTTTCTTCTGCCGAACAAAACTATGATGTAGGCAATCGAGAACTCCTGGCCATCAAAATGGCTTTAGAATGGAGGCACCTGCTCGAGGTCACTGAAAATTCAGTCACCATACTTATGGATCACAAAAATCTCCTATACATTGAAGGCACTCGTCGGTTGGGGTCACGACAAGCACGATGGTCACTTTTTTTCCACCTCGGTTTAATTTTATTATTTCGTATCCCTCAGGCTCAAAGAACGTGAAGGCAGAGGCCCTCTCCCGTCAATTCCTGGTTGAAGACAAGGCTGAAGATTGAGAGGAGACTATACTTCCCCCATCATGCATAATCTCCGCTAATGCCTTTGATTCTTTGGAGAACATCGTTCAAGGTCAGTCCGATATTCCTAAGGGTCTCGAAGTCCCAGAAGGACGCCTTTTCACCGTACCTGCATATCGTAGGAAGGTACTGGAATGGGGTCATTCCTCCAAGAACTCCGGACACTCAGGAACTAGGAGAACAATCGACCTGCTAGAATGGACCTTTTGGTGGCCGGGAATGCGGAGTTAGATCAAGGAATTTGTCACCGCGTGTCCTACATGTGCTCACGGTAACAGACCCACAGGGTTGCTCCAGCCTCTTCTGATTCCAGATCGTCCATGGACCCACTTATCCATGGATTTCATCGTGGAATTACTGATATCCAAAAAGGTATGTGTACCATCCTGGTAGTGGTGGACTGATTCTCCAAGCAAGCCCATTTTATTCCCCTTAAGGGACTGCATAACATCCCCAAACTATCAGAAGTATTCAAAGAAATTTTTTGTCTCCATGGGGTACCCCAGGTTATTGTCTCGGATCAGAGGTCCCAATTTATTTCTAAATGTTGGCACTCCTTTTGCCAACAATTGGGGTTCTCTCTCCATTTCTCTTCTGGTTATCATCCCCAGACCAATGGTCAGACAGAACGGACTAACCAATCGCTAGAACAATTCATCCGATGCTTTATTTCAGATACCCAGGACAACCGGACAGATCTTTTGCCTTGGGCCGAGCTCTCTCACAACAATTTACTGGGTGAGTCAACAATGGACTAACCATTTTTTTATCAATTATGGCTTTCATCCTTCAGTTCTTCCCACTACAGGACCCTGACCCGGGGTGCCAGCAGCGGACAACAGGATTCTGCAACTACAGAACTCAGGGGAAAGAATTCAAGAGAATCTCAAGAAAGCAGTTTCCATGCAGAAAAAACAGGCGGGTCGGCATTGACGGAGAATTCCAGCATACAATCCAGGGGAGAAGGTATGGCTATCGACCAAAAACATTCGTCTGAAGGTACCCACAGCGAAATTGCCACCTAGATTTCTTGGTCCATTTAACATCATTGAGAAGATCAATCCAGTGGCCTATCGCTTATGCTTGCCAGCTTCCATGCGAATCCCATTTGTCTTCCACACCTCTCTCCTTAAGCCATTTGTACAGGACTCCCGGTCTCCTGCCCCGGTCTCGCCCCCTGAACTCCTCCTTGTAGAGGGGCAGAAAGAGTTTGAAGTACAGACAGTTCTGGATTCCAGGATAACCAGGGGAAATCTCCAGTATCTGGTACATTGGAGGGGTTTTGGGCTCGAAGAGCGATCTCGGATCTCCAGGGACCAATTACATGCCCACAGGCTCACCCGGGCCTTCCATTTGAAGTACCCCCTCAAACCATCCCGGAGACGCCGGAGGTCGCTCCTGAAGGGGGAGGTGGGTACTGTGAGGATCGGCGTTAGGTCCCGTCCCCGTAATGACACGGGTGACGCGCCGCAGACCAGGGAAGCTACCCACAGGCGCCGCACTACCAGGCAGGGGGATACCTCCAGGTTCGGGCTTAGGCCCCGCCCCCGCGTCACATCCCGTGACGACACGGGTGACGCACCACACCACAGGAAACCACGCGCAGGCACGCGCTACGAAGAGCACGCAAAGGGTTCATCTTTAAACGCCACATTAACCCAGGATCACCTGCACCTGCGGCTCACTCCGTCTCCTGTCTACCATAGGGAGCTTGTGTACCGAGTGGGCGGTTGATGCTAATGTGTGGCAGCTGCGTGCTGCCTGCTCATTGGCTACCTGCACTTTAATGCACAGCCAGGCCTTTGGCAAATTGTCTGAGCATAATTCTTCGTTGCTGAA
Source organism: Ascaphus truei (assembly GCF_040206685.1). Lineage (NCBI taxonomy): Eukaryota > Metazoa > Chordata > Amphibia > Anura > Ascaphidae > Ascaphus > Ascaphus truei. Next base: position 31,306,763 of record NC_134488.1, on the reverse strand, counting down.
CGTAGTGCTTACCCCAAGCATCTGCTGCCTGGTCTGGTTGCCTTGTGCAATTTGATCCTGTCTTGTTTCTCAGTGTTTGGACCCCCAACTTCTCTCTACCTTGACCTCGACTTGCATCTGCCCTGGACTCCGACTACCCTCTATGACCATCCGACGTCTCCAACCCCTGACCACGGCGAGTATCACGACTATTCTCACTTCTCCAACCCTGACCCGGCTATACGACTATCACTCTGCTCTCCGGACGCACTCTCGAGGCTGGAGGTCGGTTTACACTAACATCCCCACCTCAGCCTCGCGGTCCCGTCTTGTTTGTGGTGAGCACCCGTTACAGTGAGAAAGGGATGTCTGAAGACATTGGAAGGGTAATAAAACGGTGACAAGGAACAGCATGGAGGGGAAAGGGATGCTGTGGGGGAGGGAGGGGGGGGAAAGGTGTGAATAAGAACATTGGCAGAGAGGAAGGCAGGATAATTACAAACAATTGTGATAGTGTGTGAGAAACCCCATATCCGCATTAAGTCCTCTTGTTTTGGTGTCAAAGTGTCTTATCATTCTGAGTTCAAATATTTTCCGTTCTTGGTGCGTTTGAACATTCAGTTGAGGATTTTGATTTTTAAATCATTTATGGAATGATCTGGTTGTGAGAAATGATGTCCCACAGGTGAGCAGTATCTTCCTTCTTCATGGTGTTGTATAGAGTGTCTGTGCATATTAATTCTGCCTTGAAGCTTTTGGCCGATTTCACCAATGTAGCATCCTTGGTCCCATTTGTTACATTCAATCATATATACTACATTCCTGGATGTGCAGCAATGGGTACCAAGATGGCACCGCAATATGCTTATCTTTTCAGGGCAAATCTTGAACAAAGATTCCTAACTACATGCCCACACAAACCCTACAAATACTACAGATACATTGATGACCTGTTTATAATATGGAGAGGGTGAAGGAAACCTAAAACAATTCCACGAGTCCCTGAACTCATTCCATCCATCAATTAGACTCAAAATGGAGTATTCAGCATACCTAGTAAACTTTCTAGATATAACAGTAACACTGAAAAATGGCAAACTTCACACATCTGTATACAAGAAACCAACAGACAGATGCAGTTACCTCCACAACTCCAGCTTCCATCCCACTCATACCAAACAAGGTATCATACACAGCAAGGCTATAAGATACCACTGCATATGCTCTGACACTGAAGACAGAAACAGGCATCGCACAACCCTGACCAAATTGTTCAGACAGAAGGGATACAAACCTAAGATCATTGCCAAAACTATTATGTGACAGGGTGAATGAACGTCACCAGCCATATACCTGGCAAACCTATGTTTAGGCTTGCAGTGCAGCAGTGACGAGGTTAAGTTTCAGTTGAGAAGGGCTGCTTAATTAGTCTGACCCCAGCCGCATAATCAAGGTGTTTTAAAACCCCCAGGATGTACACACATGCAAGCTAGCTGGTCAGGAGACAGGACTGAAATACTGAAGAGATTACTGCTATAAGGTCTGTTTTTCAAAGTACATGTGTGATGAACTGTCTGTGTCCTGCATGCTGAAGAGAAGCTGCCTTGTTTTCTATGCTGAAGAGAAGCTATTTTGTTTTAGTATGCTGAAGAGAAGCTATTTTGTTTTGTGTGCTGTATGTTTTTAAGGCTCAATAAAGAAGCCTTATCAAGAGAACCCGAGTGTGTGGTTGCATTTACCCTGCAACATATGGTGTCAGAAGTGGGATTTAGAGAGGCTCCTGCAGTTGAAGGGCCACACACACACACACACAAATGAGAAAAATGGAAGAATTTTTAAAAGAGTTTCTGTGCGAGCAGACCAGACAGCAGGGACTGTTAATGCAGGAGCAGACCAAACTACTATTGCAGCAGCAAACCCAACTCCTAACCCAGCAGCAGGCAGCATAGGATGAACGGATGGCCAAGCTGCTGACCCAATTCCAGGGGTCTGCCAGTCCAGAACTTGCGAACAAACCCTCGGTCCTCCTGAGGAAAATGGCTCCGAACGAGGATCCAGAGGCTTTTCTTCTGACATTTGAAAGGGTTGCTGAAGCTCAGTGCTGGTGCTGCAGATCGCTGGGCAACTGCTTTGGCCCCGCTCCTCATAGGAGAAGTCCAGGCCTCATATCAGGGCCTCCCAGCAGATCAGGCAATGGACTACCAACAAGTAAAAGCTGCCATACTGGATCGCTTAGGTCTGACCCCAGAGACCTACTGGCAGCAGTTCCGGAACCTGAAGTACACCGCTAAGATGAGACCCCGGGTCCTCGCTCAGCGGTTATTGGACTTGTGTACTCGCTGGATACAACCAGAGGAGCGCACTAAGGAGGCAATTCTTGAGCAAGTGGTTCTGGAACTATTCCTACAGATAATACCCCCTTCCGCACGCTCGTGGGTAAAACGCCATGCTGCTGAAACCCTAGCTTTGGCGGTCCAACTCTTTGAGAACTTCCTTGGGGCCGAGGATCAGACGAGTGCCCTGGACCCGATGGATCCAACTTCACCAGCACTTGCGGAGACCCTGATGTCGGCTTGCCGCCAAATGAGAGGAACTTCCGAGGACGTCACCCATAGGACCCACCAGATGCCTGGTCTCCAGTATCCGGTCCAGCGGAGCGCTATCCACGGCCCCCTCCTGCGAGGGAACCCTCTCCATGTTCCGCCTGCGGAGAACAAGGCCACCGGCATGTGGACTGTCCACAGATGGATTGTTCCTTCAGCAGGACCGTCGCCTCGGCCTTCACTGGAGAAAATTGCCTGAAAGTCGTAGGGCCCTGGTAGAGGAGGTACAAGAAATGTTACACTTGGGAGTGATTGAGGAATCATGCAGTGAGTGGTGTAGTCCACTAGTTATGATCCCTAAACCCAATGGGAAGGTAAGATTTTGTGTGGCCCTCCGAAAGGTCAATGCGGTATCCAAGTTTGACACATATCCGATGCCAAGGGTGGACGAGTTAATTGACGTCCTTGGTAACGCGGAATATATATCCATGCTGACTTCTTTTCTAGAGAAGGGGTGGATGGTTGGGCTTCAGTCGTGCGTGGCTCAGCCACACACTGACAGGGGAGGAATGTGACAGGGTGAATGAACATCACCAGCCATATACCTGGCAAACCTATGTTTAGGCTTGCAGTGCAGCAGTGACGAGATTAAGTTTCAGTTGAGAAGGGCTGCTTAATTAGTCTGACCACAGCTGCATAATCAAGGTGTTTTAAAACCCCTAGGCTGTACACACATGCAAGCTAGCTGGTCAGGAGACAGGACCGAAATACTGAAGAGATTACTGCTATAAGGTCTGTTTTTCAAAGTACATGTGTGATGAACTGTCTGTGTCCCGAAGGTGAGCAGTATCTTCCTTCTTTGTGGTGTTGTATAGAGTGTCTGTGCATATTCATTCTGCCTTGAAGCTTTTGGCCGGTTTCACCAATGTAGCATCCTTGGTCACATTTATTACATTCAATCATATATACTACATTCCTGGATGTGCAGCAATGGGTACCAAGATGGCACCGCAATATGCTTATCTTTTCATGGCAAATCTTGAACAAAGATTCCTAACTACATGCCCACACAAACCTGTGTTAATTAGATTGTAACCTCCTCGGGGCAGGGACTCCTCTTCCTTAATGTTATGTTTGTCTAAAGCACTTATTCCCATGATCTGTTATTTATATTATCTGTTATTTATTCGATTACCACATGTATTACTACTGTGAAGCGCTATGTACATTAATGGCGCTATATAAATAAAGACATACAATACAATACAATACAAACCCTACAAATACTACAGATACATTGATGACCTGTTTATAATATGGAGAGGGTGAAGGAAACCTAAATTACTCACACTCTCTGGGGGCTGGTACCTACACACTTTGTAACGTGCGCTACCCAGAGTAATTACTTAGAGCCTATTATTGACAACAGACACACGATTGTATGTGAGTGCTTGTTCTGTACATTGGAGTGTTCATTCTGTGCATTTCTGTGTGTGCTACTCAGAGTCACTACTCAGAGTCTATTATTGACAACTGACAACGATTGCATGTGAATGTTCACTCTATGCATGGGTGTATTGGTCCTAATCAAGCTACTTTAGGGCCTCTATATATACCCATTTACTGATCATACCTGTATACCTGTGTTCACTGATCACCTTATACAGAGGATTTGTTGGCTAGATTTTCTATTATATAGTGGTTACACTGAGCCCACTGCTATCTTCCCTCAATATCCATTTACTATTTACCATACCTGTGTATACAAGAGTGCAGCTCTATATATAGCGTCCGACTCATTATCAGCTATATGTTTGGTACATTATCTGTCCATATAGTTACCGCGACCAAACACATTTGGGGATTTTATCTATGCACTGTTGTGCATTTTTAGAGTGTTTCGTCGTTTTTTACAGTATAACTATTAAAGTCTTTTTTATTTTTATTTGAGTGTGACCTTTTGGTGGTGAACCCTATGCTAGGTTTTGGCTACTATCCAGCCAGTTATTAGTAGACAATAGACTTTATTGTCACCTACCTTGAGTGCAACTATAGGGAGCTGTTTATAATCCTAGGATTATTTGTGTGTTTTGAGCTGTGCTTTCTCCCTTGCACCAGGTAGATAGTTTTTTGTTAAAGTGTATGTGTGTTTGGTGTAGCGACGTGCCCTCTGTGTATATCTATACAACACTACGAAGAAGGAAGATACTGCTCACCAGTGGGACATCCTTTCTCACAACCAGATCATTCCATAAATGATTTAAAAATCAAAATCCTCAACTGAATGTTCAAACGCAAGAAGAACGGAAAACATTTGAGCTCAGAATGATAAGACTCTTTGACACCAAAACAAGAGGACTTAATGCGGATATGGGGTTTCTCACACACTATCACAATTGTTTGTAATTATCCTGCCTTCCTCTCTGCCAATGTTCTTATCATTCTACAGTGAGAAAGATTATTCAAAAGTGGAAAACATTCAAGACAGTTGCCAATCTTCCCAGGAGTGGACATCCCAGCAAATTCACCCCAAGGTCAGATCGTGCAATGCTCAGAGAAATTGCAAAATACCCAAGAGTTACATCTCTGACTCTGCAGGCCTTAGTTAGCATGTTAAATGTTAAAGTTCATGACAGTACAATTAGAAAATGACTGAACAAATATGGTTTGTTTGGAAGGGTTGCCAGGAGAAAGCCTCTTCTCTCTAAAAAGAACATGACAGCACGGCTTAGGTTTGCAAAGTTGCATCTGAACAAACCACAAGACTTCTGGAACAATGTCCTTTGGACAGACGAGACCAAAGTGGAGATGTTTGGCCATAATGTACAGCGCCATGTTTGGCGAAAACTAAACACAGTATATCAGCATAAACACCTCATACCAACTGTCAAGCACGGTGGTGGAGGGGTGATGACTTGGGCTTGTTTTTGCAGCCACAGGACCTGGGAACCTTGCAGTCATTGAGTCGACCATGAACTTCTCTGTATACCAAAGTATTCTAGAGTCAAATGTGAGGCCTTCTGTCCGACAGCTAAAGCTTGGCCGAAATTGGGTCATGCAACAGGACAATGATCCCAAGCACACCAGCAAATCTACAACAGCATGGCTGAAAAAGAAAAGAATCAAGGTGTTGCAATGGCCCAGTCAAAGTCCACACCTCAACCCGATTGAAATGCGGTGACTGAACCTTACGAGAGCTGTGCATAACAAATGCCCACAAACCTCAATGAACTGAAGCAACGTTGTAAAGAAGAGTGGGCCAAAATTCCTCCACAATGATGTGAGAGACTGATAAAGTCATACAGAAAACGATTACTTCAAGTTATTGCTGCTAAAAGGTGGTTCTACAAGCTATTGAATCATAAGGTGTACTTAGTTATTCACACATGGCTTCTCCATTGTGGCTTTATTTTTGTTAAATAAATCATGACATGGTGTAATATGTCATGTGTTGTTGTTCATCCGAGGTTGTATTTACCTAATTTTAAGACCTGCTAAGGAACAGATGATTGTTATGTTCTGATATGTAAAACCATGAAATTCAAAGAGGGTGTACAGGCATACCCCGGTTTAAGGACACTCACTTTAATTACACTCGCATGTAAATACATATCGCCCAATAGGCAAACAGCAGCTCGCGCATGCGCCTATCAGCACGTCCTTAACAGCAATACCGGCTCCCTACCTGTACCGAAGCTGTGTGCATGCGGGGAGACTATAGAGCCTGTTACAAATGCGTTATTTACATCAGTTATGCATGGATATGACGATTGAAGTACAGTACATGCATCGATAAGTGGAAAAAAAGGTAGTGCTTCACTTTAAGTACATTTTCGCTTTATATACATGCTCTGGACCCATTGTGTACGTTAATGCGGGGTATGCCTGTACTTTCTTTTTCACATGACTGTATATATAAATATGCCCACACCACGTTGCAGTCTCTTTTGTCCCAATTTAAGGCCGGAAACACCGTATAAAGTTTAACTGCAGGGCTTTTATTTACAGGGATTAAATCATATACCAGGCCCACCGTCCCTTTAATTAAAACAAATAATAAAATAAAATCCGATTCCCTTTAGGGAAACTAACTCACTTTTTTTTTTTACTCTTCTGTCCTCTCTAAAGACCGCTGGCCAACTATACTGGTTCCCAGCTAAAACATGCCCTGGCATATACACCAATGTAACCCAGTCTTTGCATACAAAAATAAGGGTTTTGCTTATCTTTAGCCCTTATGGAGCAGACGTAATTTCTTCAGCACAATCTTGCATCCTTTCCTTCTTAGGGGAATGTAGCCCCACCTGAGCCCAGAGAAACTCTCCTTGTAGGTCCTCTGTAACCAGCTTCCGCAGCTTGGGAGCACTTCTATCTCCCCACTTCTCTGGGGAAAAACAGTCTCTCTCTGTGCATGGCAGCTTTCAGTCTTTTAAAACACTTCCTCATTTCACTGAGGAGCCCAGCCCGATTAATCAGATTTCAGCTGGTGCTCTTTCTCTGAGGAGATTAACTCTGTGTATACTGGAAAGCACACTTACTTCACTGTTCCAGCCCCTAGAGGACTATGATGATATCGCTATATATATATATATATATATATATATATATATATATATATATATATATATATATATATATACATACATTTAGAGGTATCAGTACCGTGTTAGCCGAGCTTCAACAATAATCAAAAAATAAATAGATGATACCGTTCTGTGGCTAACAAAATGCTTTTATTTGTGCGAGCTTTCGAGATACACTGATCTCTTCTTCCGGCGATGTTACAATGAATGAAGGAGGCAAAAGCTATACTATAAACAGTGTCTATTGGAATGTTATCTGTGCTGGTCCTTCCCCCGGTGTGGATGTGTTTTATGGCTGGAGGTGTCAAAAGGTTCCTGAAAGCAAGTGATGAAAGAGTGTGTATGTGTATCAGTGTGAATTAACATGAATGGAGAGCCCACAGTATATACAGTGCTTTACAAAAGGTGTGTGTGGAGTGGGAGCGGATATAAATGGTGTACTTATACTCCTTGTTTTTCCATCCCTATACACCAATAGGGACCACATAGTATCCACACACTTTTAGTTATGCTACTAACTCTCACATTTCCACACCCACCAACACCATTTATATCCACTCCCACTCCACACACACCTTTTGTAAAGCACTGTATATACTGTGGGCTCTCCATTCATGTTAATTCACACTGATACACATACACACTCTTTCATCACTTGCTTTCAGGAACCTTTTGACACCTCCAGCCATAAAACACATCCACACCGGGGAAGGACCAGCACAGATTACATTTCAATAGACACTGTTTATAGTATAGCTTTTGCTTGCTTCATTCATTGTAACATCGCCGGAAGAAGAGATCAGTGTATCTCGAAAGCTCGCACAAATAAAAGCATTTCGTTAGCCACAGAACGGTATCGTCTATTTATTTTTTGATTATATATATACATATATACACATACATATACACACAAAATCCTCAGGCCTGTGTGCAATTTGGATACAATAAAATCATTTTTTTGCTCTTACCTAGTGCTGTGCCGGTAATATAGATAACTTGCGACTGGGAGCCTGGGGTGTACCTGATCCATCTGGTGACAGCGCCTCCACCTGTGCGGGATCCTAACTATGTTGGATAACCCCGTCACAGGACCCAATGCAATAATACACACACTGATAAAGATAACAGTTTACTTCATGCATACGAAAAAGGAATAACAATACAACACCCACACTAAATAGGCCACGCACGGCCGTAACCCCACAGTGCCCTCCAACACAGTGATGGGATATATCCCCAAAGTACCGAGGTGCCCCATGGCACCCGACCACCCTGGTGTCCACAAGAGTCAACCCACCCAATGTGTGCGACAGCGCTGCCCACAACTAAAGTGTGATCTGTTGGTGCACTTGAAGATACTTGCAGGGTGCTCCAGCACCCGGTAGTGCCGACTGAAGACAAGGGGGTCGTCCGGCCCCACGCCGTCGTCGTCAGCGATGAGGCCGCCTCCACGTGGGGTGATGTCCAGCTGGAGGGTCCCACCATAATAGTCTCTCTCTGTGTATGGTGATATGGTCCCAGACCACCAGATGCCAGGTCGCCGCCGCGTCCTAGCTGTGTCCCTTACGCTTGTTCTACAGGGCAGTGTCCCTATCTACCGGGATGGTCCCTGCAGCAGCCACAGGCTCAAAGGGGGGGTTGGGGCCTAGCTGGGATTTAAGGGGGTCCCTGGCCTAGTGCAGGGGTCAGAGACACCATGCACACATACACAACCTTCTCCTTGTCCCAGCTCCGACTGGCGTGCTCCTCAGCGCGCCAAATGTAACAACTAAGTTGCAGGGTAATCCTGGTGCCCTTTTAGCTGCCTTGGGTCATGTGATGTTGCAGCCATATGGCCTTCTGGGGGCTGTAATCCCTGGGAAGCCCTCTCTCAAATGGCCGCTGCTTGCTCTATTGTACTGCGTATGCGCAAGTCTGAAATGGCCGCCTGACTATGGGGAGACACTGCGCATGCGCGAGAGGTAACTGCACTCTAATATGGCGGCAGGGGGTGGTGCGGACCTCGGGCGACCCAGTCACCTCTCCCTAACCACCTCTCCCTAACCACCTGCTGACTCCTGCACCTGCCGAGTGGACCCTGCACCTCCGCAGCCACATTGGGAGGAAGGTAACCACGGGGAACCTGCCTACAATTATGTATATATATATATATATATACACATACATACACACATACATTCACACATATATGTAGAGGTATCTGTACCGTGTTAGGTGAACTCAATAATCAAAAATTAATAGATGATACCGTTCTGTGGCTAACGAAATGCTTTTATTTGTGCGAGCTTTTGAGATACACTGATCTCTTCTTCCGTCGGTATTTAGCCATTGTAACACCGCCGGAAGAAGAGATCAGTGTATCTTGAAAGCTCGCACACATAAAAGCATTCGTTAGCCACGAACAGTATTCGTTTTTGATTTTTTTTTTTTTATATATATATATATATATATATATATATATATATATATATATACACATACATACATACACACACACACACACATACATACACACTACATGTGTACTTGAAGACATATTATACGTATAGACTGTATATATTTTACACACACATAAATATATATATCTATATACATACACAGAATATATATATGTGCATGTGTATGTGTTATATGGATATATACACATCTCCCGTCGCCTAGTTTCCCAGGCCCTGCGGTTGCCATGGTAACCTAGCCTGCTCCAGGCCTCTCCCGCACTGCTCTAGGCCCCTGAGCCTGGGCTCTCCTCCCATGATGCACCGCGCGGCTCCCAGTCCCTAGTGCGCCGCCATGTTGTCGGAGTGAAAGGCAGGAGGGAGAAGGTCCGGGGCCGAGCGAGGAAAAAAACAAATCCGACTTCATCCTCCCGCTCCGCCCGTGAGTATCCGGTTTAAACCGGCACCGGGGGACAGCGGGGACTTTGTAGTCGCCGAATCTGCCGGTATTTTCGAGTTGTGAGGCACGGGGAGGGGGGATAATGGCGTTAGAAAAGGGGCCGGTCCCCGGCGCTGTCTCCGCTCTGTCCTCCCCCTGTCCATGTTTTGGAGTCCATAGCAGGCCTCTATTGTTATGAGAGCAGGAGGGAGGGGGAGCTGCGAATTCTTGCGAATAAAGGCCTATTTCTGCGGGCCCTGCTGCTTTTACCGACCCCTCCACCTCCTAATAAGATTTACCAACACCCCATCACACTATAAAGGGATTTTTATAGGATCTAAAGGTTCCCATTGTGTCTTAATCTCCTATTTATGACCACTAGCCCTATACTTTCATTAATTTATTATATGTGGGTGCTCATACATTGATAATACAAGTGTATTGGGGGTGTGTGTGGGGTCGCATGAAATATAGCTTGTTTATAAATTGGCCTTAATTGTGTGCTGCTTTGCCATACAGGTATACAGATAATTGGTGTTATATGTTAACTTCATATCTGATACCAAGGTGTGTGGGGGTTTTGACCCCAAAAGCTTGCGATCTATATGATTAGAACTTTTGGCACTTTTTATTTTTCACTAATACGTGAATATTAATACACCTTGGCAACATTGGGTATGGGAGATGTAACCTGTTGATCCCCCCCAAGAGCTGACAATCTAGGGGGGGTTTAGCATCTTTTATTAGTGGAGGGATCTTTGTGTGCAGGGTAAGTATACCGATAATTGCAACTATAGGGATGTCAAGTAAGAAATGATAGGGGACACTGGTCTCTGATGGTAAACAAGACCATGATGTTTATTTCTGGTTATATTAGCGGTGGGTCGAGAGGACTCTGACCTCCATAAGATTCCAAACTATGGACTTGACCCCTGTGCTGCTGCAGGGCCTAGGACGCATTGCTGATCCCAAGAGCTGACATCTACTCAATTCGATTGTAAGCTCTTCGGGGCAGGGACTTCTTTTCCTAAATGTTACTTTTATGACTGAAGCGCTTCTTCCCATTATGCGTTCTTTATGATTGTCGCGTGTATTGCGGCTGTGAAGCGCTATGTACATTAATGGCGCTATATAAATAAAGATATACATACTGGGATTAAGCCCTTTGCAATGTGTTGGCGGTCACTCGGTCAGCAAAGGACTTGGGGCCTAATTTGGAATCTATATGATCCCTAGTGGAGCATTATGGTGTTACCTATAGAGATCCCCCTCCTTTTATTATTATTATTTTTTTTTTTTACCCACCTCATCCCATAAGTAACTTTACCAGCTACCTTTTAGATTGTAATCTGTTCTGGGTGATGTTTGCCTGTGTCAGTTTACCCTTACTGAGATTTAATGTATTTTAAAATGCGAAATCTCCAGTCCCTAAAAAATATAATGGCAAACGTTGCAGTACAGTAACCCCCATAGACTGCAACTTCTGGGAACAAGGATGTCCTTTTGTTTATAGTTTGTTTTTGTTGTGGGTGGCAGATGGGGTTCATTTTGTTTTAGGGTCAAAGAGAGCGTTTTGAAACCCGTTCCCTTTAGTTTGTGTTTGACCAGGCATGCCTTTTCTCTTGTTTTAAATCATAAAGATGCTAAATATTGCATTTTAATAACCCATAACCCCTCCCCCCAAATTACCTATATTATGTTGCTGATTGCCCTGCTTTGTCGGTGCCTTATAAACAAATGCTTTGTGCTCTAGACCCCTGCTTATTTAAGTAGTAATTTTTACACTTTTGTTTACACACAGGAGCAGCGCTCTCTCTCTTTTGTGTTTACACACCCAGGAATATCACTCTCTTTTGTGTTTACACACCCAGGAATATCACTCTCTTTTGTGCTTACACACCCAGGAGTAGCACTCTCTTTTGTGTTTACACACCCAGGAATATCACTCTCTCTTGTGTTTGCACACCCAGGAGTAGCACTCTCTTTTGTGTTTGCATCCCCCAGGAGGAGCACTCTCTCTTTTGTGTTTGCACAGCCAGGAGTAGCACTCTCTTTTGTGTTTGCACAGCCAGGAGCAGCACCACTCTCTCTTTTGTGTTTGCACACCCAGGAGCAGCACCACCACTCTCTTTTGTGTTTGCACACCCAGGAGCAGCACCACTCTCTCTTTTGTGTTTGCACACCCAGGAGTAGCACCACTCTCTTTTGTGTTTGCACACCCAGGAGCAGCACCACTCTCTCTTTTGTGTTTGCACACCCAGGAGTAGCACCACTCTCTCTCTTGTGTTTGCACACCCAGGAGTAGCACCACTCTCTCTCTCTTGTGTTTGCACACCCGGGAGTAGCACCACTCTCTCTCTCTTGTGTTTGCACACCCGGGAGTAGCACCACTCTCTCTCTTGTGTTTGCACAACCGGGAGTAGCACCACTCTCTCTCTCTTGTGTTTGCACACCCGGGAGTAGCACCACTCTCTCTCTCTTGTGTTTGCACACCCGGGAGTAGCACCACTCTCTCTCTCTTGTGTTTGCACACCCGGGAGTAGCACCACTCTCTCTCTCTCTTGTGTTTGCACACTCGGGAGTAGCACCACTCTCTCTCTCTTGTGTTTGCACACCCGGGAGTAGCACCACTCTCTCTCTCTTGTGTTTGCACACCCAGGAGTAGCACCACTCTCTCTCTTGTGTTTGCACACCCAGGAATTGCACCACTCTCTCTCTTGTGTTTGCACACCCAGGAGTAGCACCACTCTCTCTCTTGTGTTTACACACCCAGGAGCACCACTGCTTCCACCCCCCCCCCCCCCCCCCCATCTATTTACAAACCTGAGAGAGCCACTGTGTTTTTAATGGGACTTTAATATCCAGGGGTATTGATCATTATTATTATTATTATTATTTTTTTTTACACACCCAGGGGTACCACCACTCTTGTTTACATACACAAACGTGATGCTGCTCTCCTGTATACACCTCTTTATTGTTTACAAACTCAATTCTACTTTCTATTTAGTGTTGAGATTTATCTCAATGAGACCCTATCCTATTCCTGTGTATAGATCATAAAACTGTATCATATATATATATATATATATATATATATATATATATATATATATTTATATATATATATTTATTACTAGTTAATTCAGATTCCTCTTTGTGCTAAAGCAGCAATCCCTGGTTGTTTTGTTTAGACAGAGCTGATTCTTGCCCCTCGGCCCCCGAGATTTACAAACCACAAAAATGGCCGCGTTGTTGCCAACAGAACATCACAACGTCATCTGATGCCTGTCATTGGGTCACTTTGCTCCCACGTGGACTGACCCTACAAACCAGGCGTCTTCACCCCGTTATCCAAAGGGCCAGATCTGAAAACGCAAACATTTTGAACACATTTAAGACCTTGAAAATATTATATTTCAACATTTGACCAGCATTTATAACATATGTGCCATATATATTTACACAACCTCAACTTACAAATTAGTTTGTTGAAAAATGTGTTTGTTCCTGCGAGTTTCTTACTAGTAATGAGACGAGGGCCAAATCGAGGCCCTTTTGTGGGTACCAGGTGAAGAGCCCGGCTTCAAACCACTAAAGCAGGTTGTGTGTGTGTGTGTGTGTGTGTGTGTGTGTGTGTGTGTACACTATAGCAGGGGTACCGGTCCGTGGCCTGTTAGGAACTGGGCCGCACAGCAGGAGGTGAGCGTTGGGCGAGCGAAGCTTCATCTGTATTTACAGCCGCTCCCCATCGCTCGCATTACCGCCTGAGCTCCGCCTCCTGTCAGATCGGCGGCGGCATTAGATTCTCATAGGAGCGTGAACCCTACTGTAAACTGCGCATGCGCGGGATCTAGCTTGTGCGCTCCTTATGAGAAGTCAAAATCCGACACTTATTTTAGTCTGCGCCTCTTTCCCACACTGCGCACTTGTCTCAGTCACAGTTTTGGTAAGCCCACAAGCTCAGGGCTCCCATTGATTCTGCATGATGGTGAGTTGTGTAATTTTTTCATTATATATCACAATGTAATAATAATAGAAATAAAGTGCACAATAAATGTAATGCACTTGAATCATCCCGAAACCATCCACCCCCCGGTCCGTGGAAAAATTGTCTTCCACAAAACCGGTCCCTGGGGCTGAAAAGGTTGGGGACCGCTGCATTATAGGATTGCCGCAGGGGTTCTCGGAAGCTGAACGTTGTTAATTTCAGCTCCGGGGACTCCCGGGTTACTTACCTTCCGGGAGGAGTGCAGGTAGCAGCTCCGGGACCCCCGGCTTCCCGGGTTACTTACCTTCCGGGAGGAGTGCAGGTAGCAGCTCCGGGGACCCCCTGCTTCCCGGGTTACTTACCTTCCGGGAGGAGTGCAGGTAGCAGCTCCGGGACCCCCGGCTTCCCGGGTTACTTACCTTCCGGGAGGAGTGCAGGTAGCAGCTCCGGGACCCCCGGCCTCCCGGGTTACTTACCTTCCGGGAGGAGTGCAGGTAGCAGCTCCGGGACCCCCGGCCTCCCGGGTTACTTACCTTCCGGGAGGAGTGCAGGTAGCAGCTCCGGGGACCCCCGGCTTCCCGGGTTACTTACCTTCCGGGAGGAGTGCAGGTAGCAGCTCCGGGGACCCCCTGCTTCCCGGGTTACTTACCTTCCGGGAGGAGTGCAGGTAGCAGCTCCGGGGACCCCCGGCTTCCCGGGTTACTTACCTTCCGGGAGGAGTGCAGGTAGCAGCTCCGGGACCCCCGGCTTCCCGGGTTACTTACCTTCTGGGAGGAGTGCAGGTATCAGCTCCGGGACCCCCGGCTTCCCGGGTTACTTACCTTCCGGGAGGAGTGTAGGTAGCAGCTCCGGGACCCCCGGCTTCCCGGGTTACTTCCGGGAGGAGTGCAGGTAGCAGCTCCGGGACCCCCGGCTTCCCGGGTTACTTACCTTCCAGGAGGAGTGCAGGTAGCAGCTCCAGGGACCCCCGGCTTCCCGGGTTACTTACCTTCCGGGAGGAGTGCAGGTAGCAGCTCCAGGGACCCCCGGCTTCCCGGGTTACTTACCTTCCGGGAGGAGTGCAGGTAGCAGCTCCGGGACCCCCGGCTTCTCGGGTTACTTACCTTCCGGGAGGAGTGCAGGTAGCAGCTCCAGGGACCCCCGGCTTCCCGGGTTACTTACCTTCCCGGAGGAGTGCAGGTAGCAGCTCCGGGACCCCCGGCTTCCCGGGTTACTTACCTTCCGGGAGGAGTGCAGGTAGCAGCTCCGGGACCCCCGGCTTCCCGGGTTACTTACCTTCCGGGAGGAGTGCAGGTAGCAGCTCCGGGACCCCCGGCTTCCCGGGTTACTTACCTTCCGGGAGGAGTGCAGGTAGCAGCTCCGGGGACCCCCGGCTTCCCGGGTTACTTACCTTCCGGGAGGAGTGCAGGTAGCAGCTCCGGGGACCCCCGGCTTCCCGGGTTACTTACCTTCCGGGAGGAGTGCAGGTAGCAGCTCCGGGACCCCCGGCTTCCCGGGTTACTTACCTTCCGGGAGGAGTGCAGGTAGCAGCTCCGGGACCCCCGGCTTCCCGGGTTACTTACCTTCCGGGAGGAGTGCAGGTAGCAGCTCCGGGCTGGGCTGTGTGTGGCTATCGAAATGACAGATTTAAACTACTGCGTCACGCGGTCCAATAGGAAGCCGTGACATCATCTCTCGCGGCTTCTGATTTTGCCTGCGTGACCAGGACAATTAAGCCTGCGTGCGGTTACTGGCGCCCACTATGGAGGTAAGTATCTCGGGAGTGACGTTAGCGCGTTCTTGCTTCGGCGAGTCCCTGCTTCCCACCTAATGGCAATTTTATTTTGCTCACTTTGGTCCTTTTGGAATTGACTTAAAAAAAAAAAAAAGTTATTTTCTCTGAAGTTTGTCGTCTTTCAGGCTTTCTCCCCCAAATTCCTACTTCCTACCAATCGCCTTATATAATTCAACAACACACTCCGCTAGTCATGGTAAAATCTTAGTAACGAAATGTACAAAGTTGCCGACGCATCCATGTTTTAAGATGTGAAAAATACCATTCTTAAATATTTTTCCTTTACAAACTACAACACTTTACCTTGTTTTCCTAATGGTAAGTTCTTCGAAAAAAACATTTATTTATTTATTAACTTACAATAATTTCATTTTAAATCCTTTAAGTATTCCCCCCCCCCCCCTTTTATAATATACTATTCGTTTTCCTCCCTGTTCACTGTATCAGAAAATGTTGGTATTTTTTCATTTTCAATTTCAAAACACTGTTTTTCCTTTAGAAACTCAGTATTTTCTTGATAAAATCCTCCAGAAGTTATAATGTTTGACCTGTTTAATGGGTTAAAGGGTTAGTCCCACAATGCAAAGTGATCAATTATATATTTAATTAGTTGAATCTTGGTGATTAACACTATTTAAAAACAAAT
This sequence comes from Ascaphus truei, assembly GCF_040206685.1. NCBI lineage: Eukaryota > Metazoa > Chordata > Amphibia > Anura > Ascaphidae > Ascaphus > Ascaphus truei. Next base: position 31,290,373 of record NC_134488.1, on the reverse strand, counting down.
AACTATATGTATTTTTATTTGTATTATAATTTTATTAAATATTTTATGTTTCGAGAGCAATGTTTTTCAACAGAGGTTCCTAGAAAGCCTGGCGTTCCCCGGGCATCACTAAGGGGTTCCCTGTAATTTTCAGGTCATTTGAAAATAGTACCAAAAAACAGAAGAATTTGCAATGCGCCTGATCTCAGACGCGCTATTAGAGAGGGTTGGGGTTCCTTACCTTACAATGCATGGGATCCCAGACGCGCTATTAGAGAGGGTTGGGGCTCCTTACAATGCATCTGATCTCAGACGCGCTATTAGAGAGGGTTGGGGTTCCTTACAATGCATCTGATCTCAGACGCTCTATTAGAGAGGGTTGGGGTTCCTTACAATGCATCTGATCTCAGACGCGCTATTAGAGAGGGTTGGGGTTCTTTACAATGCATCTGATCTCAGACGCGCTATTAGAGAGGGTTGGGGTTCCTTACAATGCATCTGATCTCAGACGTGCTATTAGAGAGGGTCAGGGTTCCTTACAATGCATCTAATCTCAGACGCGCTATTAGAGAGGGTTGGGGTTCCTTACAATGCATCTGATCTCAGACGCGCTATTAGAGAGGGTTGGGGTTCTTTACAATGCATGGGATCCCAGACGCGCTATTAGAGAGGGTTGGGGTTCCTTATAAGGCTTCTGATCTCAAACACGGTATTAGAGAGGGTTGGGGTTCAGCAGAATTTCACATAGGGTTCCTTAGTAATAAAAAGGTTAAAAAACACTGCTCTAGAGTAACGTGCGTGTGCGTGCGCGTGCGTGCGTGTTTATGATATGGTTGTCGATAAATTGTTAATGCAGACTTGTCCCTCGTGTTGATTTTGTTTATTGATTGATAGTGGCATAATTGAAGAATTAATACACCAATAAGGTTAGAATGAAGTAGACCCAAAGAACATAGAAACTGGCCAAGATGGCGGATTGAACCAGATGAAGCTTTGATTCCAGTCTGTCACTGGCCTCAACAAAGGCTGCGGACATGGTGCCGCAGCCCATGCGGAGACGCGCTGAGGGTAAGCGGGTGCTTTCCCTGGCCATAGTACTCGGGCCATGGGGGGCGTTCCTTGACGTCACGGAGCTGGTTCGCCCGCATTGGGCGAAACACTCACGTGACCGCTCTTTCGCGTGTGAAATCCGTTTTAACGGATTTCTCGCGCATCGCCCCCTCCTGCCTCCGCCCGCACACCGCATGTACGCGAACACTGCCTTAAGGCAGTCTGTTTGCTCAGCGGTCTGAGGTACCATGGACGCAGCCTAAGCGGGTCGGTCAGTTGGTCTTACATGGATCCTTAACCCACTCACTTTGGTCTTCAGTAGGATCACCTCTTGAATTATCGTGACAAGTTTAAACGCAAGTATACATATTTTAAAATAATTTGTTCAACTTTTGATGTTTTCAAAAGCTCTAACAAATATAAGCTACGAGAATGATTAACTCCTATTCCTACTAGTAGGACCCTATTTAAATGTGATGAATATATAACAGTGATTGACAGTACAGTTCAGCACGGAGAACTTGGAGTTAAATGTACCAAACAAAAAGTGAAAAAATAACATTTCACTGGAAGTTCTCTTGGAAGCGCACCAAACTTAATGAAAACGTAACATGTAATACTAATGAGCTAAGACGTGTATCACTCGAACATGTATTCAAAATGAAATAGGGAAGCAGCGCAGATGACTGCCAGTGTGGGTTACAGACCTGATTTTATTACACGGGTATTAACTATGTAACCTCAAGCAGTGTAGTGGATAAAGGCGCTTTGTGAATGACGTCATGAAAGGCGTCTGCTAGTAGGAGGCTACGGAAGAGACCAGGATATGCAGGGAAGCCCAGAGAGGGAGGGGGGGGGGGTGTGTATATACACACACACACACTTTTCTAGGGATACACGTCTTAGCTCATCAGTATTAAATGTTGCGTTTTCATTAAGTTTGGTGCGCTTCCAAGAGAACTTCTTTCTTTGAGTGAATTTTTATTTTTTCACTTTTTGTTTGGTACTTTTCAAAAGCTTTGCCGCTTTTCATTTGATTTATTGCAGCCTTTATCTGATATCTTTAGCCGCTCAGACTGTTTGTCAGTCCTTAAAGTCCGCATGAAAGTCCGCATGAAAATCGCTCTTTCTGCTCTTTTCTATGTTTGCGAAGTCATTAGTGAAATGGATCCGTGATTCTCAACGGGGCTCAGGAACCCTTAAGAGTGCTCCCCCCCAAAGATATGTAATGGATCCCAGGCAGTATAGCGGGTTCCTGATCCCGCGTGGAGACAACGCACTGCGTACAAACTGCAGCTTACGGGGGTAAAGCTGCCAATTACAAGAAGAGCTGCTAAAGTGGCTCCCCACAATGCTTTGCATCCACAGCGGCAGGGCATGCTGGGGCGTGACTTTGGAAGCTATACCCCCCCCATGCTGTCTGCAGTCACTGAGATGCAGTTTGGGGCCTTATTAAGCGTGTGTTCCCTCAACAAGCTTAGGACACTACTGCCTGGGATCGGTCACACAGTTTTGTTAACAATAGTCTGATTCGGCAATAAGATTTAATATTTTCTAGCCAGGTGGTGCACAGTGTAAAAAAAGGTTGGGAACCGCTGAGAAAGCAAAACAGAAGCCGCTGATCTGCTGGATTTCAGTGTTCCCGGGGAAAAGCTGCGCACTCGTTATTCACGGGGTACACAGAAGTAAAACCGCTCCTCGCAGGGGAACCTGTGTAAGGAAGGCGGCCAAACTGAGAGGTTGTTTTTCTGACCCGCTGCGTGGGACTGCTACTCTTGGCCAACGAGACGTTTATCCGGAAAATCGGATGAAGGGGTTAAAGTGTCCTGCATGGTGCTGCAGCCCCTAGCATTGTGAGGGGGGGGGGGTACATAAATCTGTACGTGTCTCCACACACTAATCCAAAGCTCTGACAAATCTCTAGTTGACGCACATTGGCTAAAGTGGCTTTGACCGGTGGAAAGGAGAGGGGCACGTTTATGCGATGACCGGTCAGAAAATGCAGCTAAAACACACACGTGGACCGGCAGAGCACACGCTTTCAGCTCTGCCTCCTTGTAACTCCTGTACCAGTGTATAACTTGTTTTGCTGTCTATATTTGCCATGGTCATGTAGGAGCAAAGTGACCTGGGGGCAGTGAGAGGGTTAATAGGTTAAAAGTCCTGACCCTGTCACATGTCACTGGCTCACTTTGATCTTACATGGGACTGCCCCTATACCACATTCAGCACGTCATTGTTGGGTCACTTTGGTCCTATATGGGACTGTCCCTATATACCATATTAAACATTTCAGGTCACTTTGGTTCTGACCCAATAACCCATGGAAGTCAATGAGTCATAGAACTGACCAAATAACCCATTAAACACGTCCCTGTCATTAGGCCCCCCCATGTCACCCCTGGTCACCCCTGCATGAAGTGACCGTCTTTGTTGCTCCCCGTTGCAGGTGTTGGTGGAATGAGCGTTGCATGTGTCTTGAAGAGGAAAGCAGTGCTCTGGCAGGACTCCTTCAGCCCCCACCTCAAGCAGTACCCAGAAGGCACACTTAACCCCAACATGCCCGTGGTCCTCACCTCCGGACCGGTGGGCCAGCAGCAGCAGCAGCCACCGCAGCCCCACGTCAACCCGGCCATGGCCGTGGGTCCCCACGCTGGCCCTATGGGAGGGTCGCTGGGGGTGGCGGGGCGCTCGCAGGACGATGCCATGGTGGATTACTTCTTCCAGAGGCAGCACGGGGAGCAGATGGGGGGCGGCGGAAGTGGCGGAGGGGGCTACAACAACAACAGCAAGCATCGCTGGCCCACCGGGGATAACATCCACGCAGAGCACCAGGTGAGAGAGGTCAGGGGGGCTGCTGACCGTTACCTTGTTATAAGGGTCACACTCATTGGTTCACTTTAGTCCTATGTGGGACGGGCCCTTTATCCCATTGCTGGGCAACTCCAGTTCTCAAGGGCCACCAACAGATCCGCTTTTCGGGATATCCCTGCTTCAGCACGGGTGGCTCACAGTGGCTCAGTCTTCGACTGCACCACCTGTGCTGAAGCTGGGATAACTATTGGTGGCCCTTGAAAATCTGTGTGGTGTGTAGTGGGTGTGTGTGATATATGTGTTATTTTGCATGGCTGGGAAGCAGGGGGTCAGAGTTAATTTTAGCTGCGGGGACCCTCTAGTTCCCGAGAGACAAACCGGAAACATAAGCGCCTGTGCGTCCGCAGGTGACAATGCAGCTTCCTATTGGCCCGCGTGACATGGGGGAATTACACCGCCATTTTGTTTCCCCTGGAGAGGATGGTGCCCGTGTCACCAGGCGGGATTAGCTCAAAATAACAAAACAAGCAGAGGGCACTGCTGTCACTCATTCATTTTAATTAATCATTTAGCTATAAATGTGTTTTGTGCATTGGAGAGCGCGTTTTGCAGCGTGCGTACTCCAGAAAACATTCCTCCGCCCTTTAAAATAGTTTTTGTTCTAATTTCAAATTGTAAATGAGGATTAAATCATCGCTGCCGTAGGAAATGCTTTGTATGACATGTGGATTGTCACATCAGACGTCCGTGTAACTGCCACGCGTTTTAAAGAACGGTTTTCATGTCAGAATTACCGCAGTGTGTGTTTAAAGAGACCTGACCATGAGACACGGACATCCTGTTAAAGCAGCAATACAGGTTACAGGTTTCGTTTATTGTTTTTATTATTATTACAGGTTTGAAGCAGGGGGTCTCCGAAGCAGAATGGTATTAGTTTCAGCTTCGAGGCCACCCATATTCCAGAGATACTTACCTGCGTAGGGGTGCAGGTATCTGCAGCCAGGGAACGTGCATTTCTAACATAATGGCAGCGTTTAAATGTCCCGCATCACACCGGCCAATAGGAAGCTGTGATGTCATCCGGTGCGGCTTCCTACTGGGGCACGTGACTGGAACATTTAAACTCCACAGTGATATCGGCGCTCCTTACGGAGGTTAGTATCGCTGGAAGAAGGAGGTCCCGGAGCTAAAATTAACGGGTTTAACTCCGGAGACCCCCTGCTTCAATCCTGTAATGTAAAATAAGTACATGAAACCTTTATTGCTGCTTTAAAGGGTCAGTCCCAGTAAGACAAGCTAACCTAATATCAGTGGTACATTCAATAGGTTAAATATGAGTGATCGATACCATTAAAAAAAACAAAAAAAAAACAAACATGTATTTGTAAATACTTTTTTATTTTGAATACCAAATGGGAGGGATTGCGGAGAGGTTACTATCTTTACCTAATCTCTTGTGATATGACACTAAATTCTGTTTTTACTTCTGTTTTAAACTACTTATGGTGCCATCTTTAACGAAAGAGATAAAAGGGAGCAGTGATACTTGTCAAATAAGTTTCGAATTACATAGATCCGAAAAAAATAAATAAACAACGTGTTAATTCTTACACGGGAAGCGGGGAAAAACCCAACAATATTTGACTTGAAATGTTCTGGAATATGGCTAGGAAGATGATTTACATCGCTAGGTTATTTAAAGGTGTAATCGCACGGACCCGCCCAGAAAACGGCCCTTTTGTAAGGGGATCTAGCAATTGAATGGACTTCACTAAACAAATGTAAGCGTGATAGTAGCAGAGATCTGTGTGGGGGGAGGGTGTTTTGTTTTGTTTTGTTTTGTTTTGTTTTGTTTTGTTTGTCAAGCAAGTGTTCTCTGTAACCGATCTCATCCTGTCCTTATCAGAAAGCCATGAGAAAGGAGGTGAGGCGAGAGATTTTGAATGAAACTTACGGATCACACTGATATCAGACAAACCGAAGCAGCCGGAGGAAATGAAAACCCTCCCAAATCTCGGCTTGTCATGTTCACAAACTTCACTTTAAAACATGATTTCAAAATACTTCTAGGTGTCAGATTTTAGTTCAAAATAAAGAATAACCGGGTCCATCACACAGATATGACCCCTTAAACATGTCACTGGCATTGGTACGCTTTGGTCCCAGAAGGGAGTCCCAGCTTTTAAAAAGGTATTTTTTGTTGAGCATCGAAATAATCCCGTGTTCCTCTGTCCCCCTTTGGCTCGCAGGTTCGATCAATGGATGAGTTAAATCATGATTTCCAGGCGCTTGCGTTGGAGGGGAGAGCAATGGGCGAAGTGAGTATCAATAACGGCATCTTCTATCCCATTGCGATTTCGGTGTATGACACCATGTTGCCTGGCTTACTAATGCAGCGGTGGGGGCGCTGGATTTGGGGGGGGAGAGTGCGGGCGGTTGCAGAGGCCCCGCGCTCTTCCCCCGAGGCATTTAAATGAAATGCCGGGGGATCGCGGGAGGCCCCTGCAACTCTAAAACTAACCTGGACTCTGCTGGCGTCACTCGTGTCCGTGGCAACGCGGCGTCAAATGACGTCGTGGGGTCATGTGACGTCACACGCGGCAAATGACGCTGCGAGTCACGTGACGGCCACGCGAGGTAAGGCGGGATGGCGCAGAACCGAAAGGAGCAGGCAGGGGGCCGCAGCAAAATAAAGTTTGCGCGCCCCTGTACTAATGTATGTGATAAACATGAATAGAAATATGCATTTTTAAACTTGGTCCAAAACTTTGTGACAATCCGCAGCACTTCTGTTTTGCCCAAATAATGGATGTGGTTGGGGGCCCTTCTAGTTTCCTACAACGTGCTTTATAGCGCAGGCCTGCTCTCTGCGTCTGTCGCTGCCGTGTGTATGTATGTGTTGATAGAGAGACATATATTTTTTGTGTGTATTTAAATATACTGTTATCAGATATATGCATATATATTGTATGTATATACTGTATTGTGTGTGTATATATAAACACTTGTAAGAAACAGTCCTTGTCTACTGGACTATAAAGGTCCGCTTTTCTTCTTCATACTGTGAAAAGTCCAAAAACGTAATGGAGTCTAAGGCCGCGATTGTAGTGCCTGCTGCAGGGCGCGCGTGAAACCTGCATCGGGAGCGACAGGGAGTCGTGGCCGTGATATCGCGTGAGCGGTTCGCCCTCGTTGGCTGAACCGCTTCGTGTGACGACGTCACGCTGCCATCGCTTGGTGAGACTAACTAATTTGTCTCTTCTGGATTCTGCCTCTCCGTCGCGCACACTATTTGCACCTCCATTGGCCTACATGTATTTGTTCCGGCGGTGTGCGCGGTTGCGCGCACCATCCGAGGCACTATAATCACGGCCTAAGGCAGCTTTTGTAAGGAGAAGCAAACTTCCAAGGAGACGTGTAGAATATAAAACTGTGGAGCGCGCGCTACTTGTTCTTACATTTTAGAGTGCGAGAGATGTAACAAGAAGCGCCCGCTCCACAGTTTTATATTTTACACGTCTCCTTGGAAGTTTGCTTCTCCTTACAGAATCTGCCTTAGGCTCCATTACGTTTTGGACTTTTTACCAGTTGAAGAAGAAAAGCGGACATTTATAGTCTATATATCTATATCTCTGTATCTCATCATCTTCAGCCCTTGTCGAACCACTGCTGGATGAAGGCCTCCCCAATGATTTTCCAGGTACTGTGGTTGCAGCCTCTTCTCCATGTCGCTCCAACACATTTTCTGATTTTATCCTCCCACTTTACTTTTGGTCGTCGTCTAGGTCTTTTCATTTCTCTTGGTATCCAGTTCAGTACTGTCTTTGTCCAACGATGGTCAGTTCTTCTTACGATATGTCCGACCCACCGCCATTTTAATTTCTTCACCCTTGTGATGATGTCACAGACTTTTGTTTGGTTTCAAACCCATTCATTCTTTTTCCTAGCTCTTTGGGTAATACCCAGCATGCATCTCTCCATACTTCTTTGCGTTATCTGAAGCTTCTGCATTATCTTCGCATTTAGGGTCCAAGTTTCATATCCATACGTTAGCGTCGGCAGAGTACAATGGTCGAAATTGTTCTTCTTGAGGCACAGTGGAAGCTTCCCTTGAAATATTGTCTTGTTTCTTCCAAATGCCGCCACCCGATATTTATTTCCCTATTGATTTAATTCAAAAGGTTCCCATCGATTTGTTATTTGACGTCCAAGGTAGATATAGTCTGCGAACTGCTGCACTGGGCAAAGTCCGGGTCTGTTGCAGCCTATTAGTGAGTATCTCTGTAAATATCTTGTAAGTGATTGGAAGTAGACTGACTGGGCTGTAGCTCTCGAGCTCTGCGTTGTCTCCTGTGTTGTGGATGAGGATAACGATGGCGTTACTCCATTGGTCTGCAATTTTCCTGTTGACGCCGCATGTAAAGAGTTTGCAAGGATTCTCTCTACTTCTTCCCCAGCTTCGGTCAGGATTTCAGCTGTAATTCCTTCTTCCCCGGGAGTCGTCCCGTCCCATTCTTCATGGATTTTATTGCTTTTGCCACTTTTTTTGGAGGGGTGCGTGGTACATTAATGGTGGTTTCTTCTTGCTTTTCCTCTTCTGGATTATACCCTGCAGTTTCTTCTTGTACAATTTCATGTACAAGTCCTCAACTCTGACAGTCTTTTGTTGTTGATCCATCTTCTTGTTTGAGTGCAATGATTTGCTTCTTCCCAACCATAAGTCGCTGCTTTGTCTTCTTTAAGTTTTTGTTCTTCAATACTCTTCTTCCCCATATCACAGTTCCATTCTCTTACATCCTCAGTTATACGCCTCGCGGATTGTCTCACACAGCTCTGCGTGTTCCATTCTCTTACATCCTCAGTTATACGCCTCGCGGATTGTCTCACACAGCTCTGCGTGTTCCATTCTCTTACACCCTCAGTTATACGCCTCGCGGATTGTCTCACACAGCTCTGCGTGTTCCATTCTCTTACATCCTCAGTTATACGCCTCGCGGATTGTCTCACACAGCTCTGCGTGTTCCATTCTCTTACATCCTCAGTTATACGCCTCGCGGATTGTCTCACACAGCTCTGCGTGTTCCATTCTCTTACATCCTCAGTTATACGCCTCGCGGATTGTCTCACACAGCTCTGCGTGTTCCATTTTCTTACATCCTCAGTTATACGCCTCGCGGATTGTCTCACACAGCTCTGCGTGTTCCATTCTCTTACATCCTCAGTTATACGCCTCGCGGATTGTCTCACACAGCTCTGCGTGTTCCATTCTCTTACATCCTCAGTTATACGCCTCGCGGATTGTCTCACACAGCTCTGCGTGTTCCATTCTCTTACATCCTCAGTTATACGCCTCGCGGATTGTCTCACACAGCTCTGCGTGTTCCATTCTCTTACATCCTCAGTTATACGCCTCGCGGATTGTCTCACACAGCTCTGCGTGTTCCATTCTCTTACATCCTCAGTTATACGCCTCGCGGATTGTCTCACACAGCTCTGCGTGTTCCATTCTCTTACATCCTCAGTTATACGCCTCGCGGATTGTCTCACACAGCTCTGCGTGTTCCATTCTCTTACATCCTCAGTTATACGCCTCGCGGATTGTCTCACACAGCTCTGCGTGTTCCATTCTCTTACATCCTCAGTTATACGCCTCGCGGATTGTCTCACACAGCTCTGCGTGTTCCATTCTCTTACATCCTCAGTTGTACGCCTCGCGGATTGTCTCACACAGCTCTGCGTGTTCCATTCTCTTACATCCTCAGTTGTACGCCTCGCGGATTGTCTCACACAGCTCTGCGTGTTCCATTCTCTTACATCCTCAGTTGTACGCCTCGCGGATTGTCTCACACAGCTCTGCGTGTTCCATTCTCTTACATCCTCAGTTACACGCCTCGCGGATTGTCTCACACAGCTCTGCGTGTTCCATTCTCTTACATCCTCAGTTACACGCCTCACGGATTGTCTCACACAGCTCTGCGTGTTCCATTCTCTTACATCCTCAGTTATACGCCTCGCGGATTGTCTCACACAGCTCTGCGTGTTCCATTCTCTTGCATCCTCAGTTATACACCTCGCGGATTGTCTCACACAGCTCTGCGTGTTCCATTCTCTTACATCCTCAGTTGTACGCCTCGCGGATTGTCTCACACAGCTCTGCGTGTTCCATTCTCTTACATCCTCAGTTATACGCCTCGCGGATTGTCTCACACAGCTCTGCGTGTTCCATTCTCTTACATCCTCAGTTATACGCCTCGCGGATTGTCTCACACAGCTCTGCGTGTTCCATTCTCTTACATCCTCAGTTGTACGCCTCGCGGATTGTCTCACACAGCTCTGCGTGTTCCATTCTCTTACATCCTCAGTTATACGCCTCGCGGATTGTCTCACACAGCTCTGCGTGTTCCATTCTCTTACATCCTCAGTTGTACGCCTCGCGGATTGTCTCACACAGCTCTGCGTGTTCCATTCTCTTACATGCTCAGTTATACGCCTCGCGGATTGTCTCACACAGCTCTGCGTGTTCCATTCTCTTACATCCTCAGTTATACGCCTCGCGGATTGTCTCACACAGCTCTGCGTGTTCCATTCTCTTACATCCTCAGTTGTACGCCTCGCGGATTGTCTCACACAGCTCTGCGTGTTCCATTCTCTTACATCCTCAGTTATACGCCTCGCGGATTGTCTCACACAGCTCTGCGTGTTCCATTCTCTTACATCCTCAGTTATACGCCTCGCGGATTGTCTCACACAGCTCTGCGTGTTCCATTCTCTGACATCCTCAGTTATACGCCTCGCGGATTGTCTCACACAGCTCTGCGTGTTCCATTCTCTTACATCCTCAGTTATACGCCTCGCGGATTGTCTCACACAGCTCTGCGTGTTCCATTCTCTTACATCCTCAGTTATACGCCTCGCGGATTGTCTCACACAGCTCTGCGTGTTCCATTCTCTTACATCCTCAGTTATACGCCTCGCGGATTGTCTCACACAGCTCTGCGTGTTCCATTCTCTTACATCCTCAGTTATACGCCTCGCGGATTGTCTCACACAGCTCTGCGTGTTCCATTCTCTGACATCCTCAGTTATACGCCTCGCGGATTGTCTCACACAGCTCTGCGTGTTCCATTCTCTTACATCCTCAGTTATACGCCTCGCGGATTGTCTCACACAGCTCTGCGTGTTCCATTCTCTTACATCCTCAGTTATACGCCTCGCGGATTGTCTCACACAGCTCTGCGTGTTCCATTCTCTTACATCCTCAGTTACACGCCTCGCGGATTGTCTCACACAGCTCTGCATGTTCCATTCTCTTACATCCTCAGTTATACGCCTCGCGGATTGTCTCACACAGCTCTGCGTGTTCCATTCTCTTACATCCTCAGTTATACGCCTCGCGGATTGTCTCACACAGCTCTGCGTGTTCCATTCTCTTACATCCTCAGTTATACGCCTCGCGGATTGTCTCACACAGCTCTGCGTGTTCCATTCTCTTGCATCCTCAGTTATACGCCTCGCGGATTGTCTCACACAGCTCTGCGTGTTCCATTCTCTGACATCCTCAGTTACACGCCTCGCGGATTGTCTCACACAGCTCTGCGTGTTCCATTCTCTTACATGCTCAGTTGTACGCCTCGCGGATTGTCTCACACAGCTCTGCGTGTTCCATTCTCTTACATCCTCAGTTATACGCCTCGCGGATTTTCTCACACAGCTCTGCGTGTTCCATTCTCTTACATCCTCAGTTATACGCCTCGCGGATTGTCTCACACAGCTCTGCGTGTTCCATTCTCTTACATCCTCAGTTATACGCCTCGCGGATTGTCTCACACAGCTCTGCGTGTTCCATTCTCTTACATCCTCAGTTATACGCCTCGCGGATTGTCTCACACAGCTCTGCGTGTTCCATTCTCTTACATCCTCAGTTATACGCCTCGCGGATTGTCTCACACAGCTCTGCGTGTTCCATTCTCTTACACCCTCAGTTATACGCCTCGCGGATTGTCTCACACAGCTCTGCGTGTTCCATTCTCTTACATCCTCAGTTATACGCCTCGCGGATTGTCTCACACAGCTCTGCGTGTTCCATTCTCTTACATCCTCAGTTATACGCCTCGCGGATTGTCTCACACAGCTCTGCGTGTTCCATTCTCTTACATCCTCAGTTATACGCCTCGCGGATTGTCTCACACAGCTCTGCGTGTTCTATTCTCTTACATCCTCAGTTATACGCCTCGCGGATTGTCTCACACAGCTCTGCGTGTTCCATTCTCTTACATCCTCAGTTATACGCCTCGCGGATTGTCTCACACAGCTCTGCGTGTTCCATTCTCTTACATCCTCAGTTATACGCCTCGCGGATTGTCTCACACAGCTCTGCGTGTTCCATTCTCTGACATCCTCAGTTATACGCCTCGCGGATTGTCTCGCACAGCTCTGCGTGTTCCATTCTCTTACACCCTCAGTTATACGCCTCGCGGATTGTCTCACACAGCTCTGCGTGTTCCATTCTCTTACATCCTCAGTTATACGCCTCGCGGATTGTCTCACACAGCTCTGCGTGTTCCATTCTCTTACATCCTCAGTTATACGCCTCGCGGATTGTCTCACACAGCTCTGCGTGTTCCATTCTCTTACATCCTCAGTTATACGCCTCGCGGATTGTCTCACACAGCTCTGCGTGTTCCATTCTCTTACATCCTCAGTTATACGCCTCGCGGATTGTCTCACACAGCTCTGCGTGTTCCATTCTCTGACATCCTCAGTTATACGCCTCGCGGATTGTCTCACACAGCTCTGCGTGTTCCATTCTCTTACATCCTCAGTTATACGCCTCGCGGATTGTCTCACACAGCTCTGCGTGTTCCATTCTCTGACATCCTCAGTTATACGCCTCACGGATTGTCTCACACAGCTCTGCGTGTTCCATTCTCTTACATCCTCAGTTATACGCCTCGCGGATTGTCTCACACAGCTCTGCGTGTTCCATTCTCTTACATCCTCAGTTATACGCCTCGCGGATTGTCTCACACAGCTCTGCGTGTTCCATTCTCTTACATCCTCAGTTATACGCCTCGCGGATTGTCTCACACAGCTCTGCGTGTTCCATTCTCTTACACCCTCAGTTATACGCCTCGCGGATTGTCTCACACAGCTCTGCGTGTTCCATTCTCTGACATCCTCAGTTATACGCCTCGCGGATTGTCTCACACAGCTCTGCGTGTTCCATTCTCTTACATCCTCAGTTGTACGCCTCGCGGATTGTCTCACACAGCTCTGCGTGTTCCATTCTCTTACATCCTCAGTTATACGCCTCGCGGATTGTCTCACACAGCTCTGCGTGTTCCATTCTCTTACATCCTCAGTTATACGCCTCGCGGATTGTCTCGCACAGCTCTGCGTGTTCCATTCTCTTACATCCTCAGTTATACGCCTCGCGGATTGTCTCACACAGCTCTGCGTGTTCCATTCTCTTACATCCTCAGTTATACGCCTCGCGGATTGTCTCACACAGCTCTGCGTGTTCCATTCTCTTACATCCTCAGTTATACGCCTCGCGGATTGTCTCACACAGCTCTGCGTGTTCCATTCTCTTACATCCTCAGTTATACGCCTCGCGGATTGTCTCACACAGCTCTGCGTGTTCCATTCTCTGACATCCTCAGTTATACGCCTCGCGGATTGTCTCACACAGCTCTGCGTGTTCCATTCTCTTACATCCTCAGTTATACGCCTCGCGGATTGTCTCACACAGCTCTGCGTGTTCCATTCTCTGACATCCTCAGTTATACGCCTCGCGGATTGTCTCACACAGCTCTGCGTGTTCCATTCTCTTACATCCTCAGTTATACGCCTCGCGGATTGTCTCACACAGCTCTGCGTGTTCCATTCTCTTACATCCTCAGTTATACGCCTCGCGGATTGTCTCACACAGCTCTGCGTGTTCCATTCTCTTACATCCTCAGTTATACGCCTCGCGGATTGTCTCACACAGCTCTGCGTGTTCCATTCTCTTACATCCTCAGTTATACGCCTCGCGGATTGTCTCACACAGCTCTGCGTGTTCCATTCTCTTACATCCTCAGTTATACGCCTCGCGGATTGTCTCACACAGCTGTGCGTGTTCCATTCTCTTACATCCTCAGTTATACGCCTCGCGGATTGTCTCACACAGCTCTGCGTGTTCCATTCTCTGACATCCTCAGTTATACGCCTCGCGGATTGTCTCACACAGCTCTGCGTGTTCCATTCTCTGACATCCTCAGTTATACGCCTCGCGGATTGTCTCACACAGCTCTGCGTGTTCCATTCTCTTACATCCTCAGTTATACGCCTCGCGGATTGTCTCACACAGCTCTGCGTGTTCCATTCTCTTACATCCTCAGTTATACGCCTCGCGGATTGTCTCACACAGCTCTGCGTGTTCCATTCTTATTCTCGCGTCTTGGGAGCGCTTCATTTCTTGTCTCCTCATTCTGCGATTTCAGCTACAATCGTCATAAGTTCTTCATAATCATTTGTTAAAGGGTCCCCATGGATTTTGAGCCCGCTGAAGCGATTTTTCTGTTCTAGTTGGGATTCTCTGCTGTTATTCTTGGTGTTGATTTTGTCTTTTTTTTATTTCAAATATTTTTATTGTTTTTTTCGGAGGGTAGGGTACATCATATCATAACACAACAGGCTGGTACAGCAGTCATTGGGTATTTGTGAACAAATTGACAATATTAGAGCTTCCGCATAACCTGTTAGGATCCAAGAGAATCAAGTCCACCTCTCCCCGCCCGGAGCGGGGGTGTCTATGGATGTGCACCCGTCTCTCCTTTTCAAGAGGAGTAAGGATAGTTAAAAGGGAGAGAGGAAAAAAGAGTGGAGCGAGGGAGAGGGGTAGGGGTGGGGGTGGGGGGGGGGGGGATGGAGCGGCATGAAAGAGGGCCGCCCAGGGTTTGACGTCTACCGAGCTCTAGAACAGAGTTTGTGTAATCTATGGGGGTTTAATCGTATGGCCAAGCTTCCCAGGTTTTGTTGAATTGATCTAGTTGTTGTTTTAGTCGAGCTGATAGGAGTTCCATCAGACGGACTTCCCTGATTCTGGTGAGGACCATCTCCTTTTTGGGTGGTCTAGTTTTTTTTCCATTTTGCCACTATTGAGCGGCGGGCTGCCGTTAGTACAAAGGATGTTAATTTTTTGGTCCGAGGAGGGAGGTCTTCTATAGGCTTACCCAACAGAAACGACACCGGAGCCAGTTGGATCCCTACCCCACTTATCTCCTCCACCATGGCTCCGATCATAACCCGATTTTGTCTTTTTAATCAATTTCCTTCTTCTTTCCCACGTCTCATTCAGATGTAATCTGCAGGGAACCAATCAGTGATCTCTGCTTTTGTCAAAAAGGGTTAAGGACTGTGCAGTTTTTCATCACGTGTGTATTGTTAGCTGGGATATCGTCCCTTTCATTCCTGACTCCATTGGGTGCTTCCCATGTCCATTTTCTATTTGGGTTCCTCTTGAAGATGAATTCATGATGTAGAAGTTTTCACGTTCTGCAAATTCTACCAATCTGTCCCCACGTTTATTCGTGTTCCCGTAACCGTACTTACTAACCGATGCTTCGTCTTTCCGCTGGGCACCAATCTCTGCGCTGAGTTCTCCCGGAACGATTTTGCGGTGACAATTTCCTTTGTTGTTAAGTTGATTGACTCCATGGTAGAAGTCCTCCACTTCGTTGTCTGTGGGACCTGATGTTGGAGCAGACACTTGGATTATTTGAAGCCTGCATCTCTCTGACACCTGAATGACGATTCTGCTGCTCTTTCTGATCAGCTTTCATATTCCGCCATGTTGTTTCTCCATCTCTTGTTAATGATGAAGCCTATTCCACCGATTCTGCCATTATCTGTACCCCTGTAATAGGATAGGGGGCCGCTTTTGAGCTCAGTGAGGCCTTCATCTTTTCTTCTAACTTCACTATCCCATTGCATCTTTTCATGCTAGTTTCCCAGTTCTTGCAGTGCTGCGTCACTGGGAGAGAGTCCGGCGCTTGTAGGCAGCCAGGTTTAGGTTTGAATAACCGCTTTAGTTTAACCTCCGGGGGTTCTCGGCACCCGCTGCCTTCCTCCTGAACGCTGCCATTTCCAGGGACAATCCAGCCTCCGGAGAATGAGGGCCATTGCTTCTTGGGGTGTTCCATATTTGGGGGTTGACACCTTACCATGCCGGCCTTATTTGTATATTGGCAAGTACCTTACCCACTTCAACCGGGTATATTGTTCAAGCTTTCATAGTATGGTTAACCTACCAGCACAAGTGCCACTATACATCTTCCTGAACACTCGTTGGCACTTTCTTGTCACTTTTAAACAGTGAGGTTGTGTGTGTATGTGTATTTAAATGTACTGTATTGTGTGTTTGTATATAGTATGCACACACAGACAAAAATATAAAATACTTAGAAGCCAGTGTTTTGTTAAGTGCTGGGTGGGGGGCATTCCGGCTAACAACCCCCCCCCCCCCACCCCATCGTCGGCTCCTCTGTTACCGTGTGTGTCTGACACACACACGCTCCTCCCCCAGCCACAGTGCGCATTGAGAGCAGGGACGTGCATAGTACAGATGGGCTCTGACTAGCTCCGCCCCCCAGCCCGCTTACGCCTCTGCCGCCTTCTGTTCTTCGCTCCGCCCCCCTCACCCGCACTACTCGCTACGCGGCAGCACAGGCGCCAGGAGGAATTTTTTTCCTTTCGTGTGTGTAATTTTATATATCTCTTACAATATTGCCCCTCCCCTCACCCCCTCCCTACACTACGGAATATGTTGGTGCCATATAAATAAAGCAGCACCACGCTAACATTGTTACAAATGTTTCTGTCCCCCAGCAACTTTTGCCAGGGAAAAAATTCTGGGAGTCTGATGACTCAAACAAAGACGGACCAAAGGGGATCTTCCTGGGGGACCAGTGGCGAGAGAGCGCCTGGGGGACATCCGGTAAGTAAACTTGGAGTGATGGATGAAAACAGTGTGTCCAATCTAGGCTGCCCCTTGCCTGCATTCAGTCCCACGTAGGAGCACTGTGACCTCATAGGTTAACCCAGGAGCAGTCATCTCCAGTCCTCAACGGCCACCAACAGGTCAGGGTTTCAGGATATCCCTGCTTCGGTCAGTCTTTGACTGAGCCAATGATTGAGCCATCTGTGCTGAAGCTGGCATATCCGGAAAGCCTGACTTGTTGGTGGCCCTTGAGGACTGGAGTTGGCCACCCCTTGGTTAAAGGGGTCTGTCCCACGTGAGGGAGAGGTGACCAAATTATTATCATTTATTTATTTGGTGCCAACAAATTCCGTTGCGCAGTACAATGCGAGAAGGAGGGCAATAGCGTTGTATGACGAGCACATATATGTTAAGACCAGCTGAGACAATAGGAAGGGGGTCCCTACCCCAGGGAGCGTATCATGTAGGAGGGGAGTTATGAGTTTATTTGCAAAGGTTTGGCTATCGCTGACGGAGTGTTACTATTACTCAAGATTTTCTTCTCTCACACCCTCCATTTTCCCCTCCTGTCTCCATTCTTCCTTCTCTTCCCTCACAGACCATTCAGTATCTCAGCCCATCATGGTTCAGAGACGGCCAGGCCAGGGCTTCCACGTCAACAGCAGCGAGGTGAACTCTGTGCTGTCCCCTCGCTCCGAGAGTGGCGGTCTGGGGGTCAGCATGGTGGAGTACGTGCTCAGCTCTTCCCCTGGCGACTCCTGCCTCAGGAAAGGAGGATTTGTAAGTCCTTCTCTGCCCCCCCATTGAACTCGCCGCCCTCCATGACACAAAACAGGGGCCGAGGAACATGCCTTCATAGAGCCAGGATTCCCATTATATATGTTACTACAGTGTCTTCCAATTGGGGCCCTTTCTGGGTTTCAAAGGAGGAGCGCATTGATATGACCATTTCTCTGATAAGACTCTTTGAAGTTTTAGTGGGGGGGGTTGGCCATGGGGATACCGCAGACTTGGGACATTTAAAGCCATTCCAAAACTAGGAAACACAAATAAAAAATAAGGTTGGTTATCTCCTGCAAATTAAATCCCAATGAGGTCATGCTCGGGATATGGCGTGCCACCTTGTGAGTGCGGACTCCATCTTTACATTGGCGGTGTTGTTCTTTAACTGTGGGGCCCCAGGACACGTAGTGGCTACGTCATGGCCAAGGAGTAGTCCTCTCCCGTTCCTGGGGTTAAGTGCTCCTGCGGTCATGTGACCTTGCTGTGCCGGAGAGGGCCGTGGCACTCCAAAGGGTCACATAATCTTATACTATATTAGTGAAAGCACTGTATGTTTGCCTGCCTGCCTGGATGTCCGGTGTCCCTAGCGGCAGATCTCATTGGTCCCTTGGGCCGCCCGCCCCCGCACACCTATCATTGGCCTCACACACTCACACCACCCCCTTGGCCCGCCCCCCACACCTCTCATTGGCCTGAGGCGGAGCGACGGGCCCCACGGTCCACAAAAAAAAAAAAAAAAAAAACCACACACACTGTCACACACTGTCACACACTGTCACACACTGTCACACACTGTCACACACTGTCACACACTGTCACACACACACACACACACACACACACACACACACACACACACACACACACACACACACACACACACACTGTCTCACACACACTGTCACACACACACTGACACACACACACACACACACACACACACAGTCACACACAGTCACACACAGTCACACACACACACACACACGGGGGGGGGGGGGGTGTTACATACATTAGCGGGGCTCATAGTGTTAGCAGCATATCTCCCGCTCTCTTCCCCACCGGTCCCGGAGGCTCCGCCTCTTCCTGTTTCCCGGCGCTTTCACCCCCCCCCCCTCCACGTGGGAGCTGCCGGACGGGGTGAGTGAGCGGCCGGACGGGTGAGCGGTCCTTCACGTCCCCTCACCCCCCTTCACCTCCCCCTCACTCACTTCCCCTCCACCCCCCCCCCCCCCCCCCGGCGCCGCTACAGTCAGCGGGGGAGCGGAGTGATCACCTCCCCTCACTCACTTCCCCTCCACCCCCCCCCCCACCCCCCCCGGCGCCGCTACAGTCAGCGGGGGAGCGGAGTGATCACCTCCCCTCACTCACTTCCCCTCCACCCCCCCCCCGGCGCCGCTACACTCAGCGGGGGAGCGGAGTGATCACCTCCCCTCACTCACTTCCCCTCCACCCCCCCCCCCCCCCCGGCGCCGCTACACTCAGCGGGGGAGCGGAGTGATCACCTCCCCTCACTCACTTCCCCTCCACCCCCCCCCCCCCCCGGCGCCGCTACAGTCAGCGGGGGAGCGGCCACAACACGCTGCCTCCCGCCTCAGATCCACGTGCTGCCGGACGGGTGAGTGAGCGGCCTTCACCTACCCTCACCCACCCCTCACTACACTTCCCCTCCACCCCCTCTCCATCTCCCCTCACCCACCCCTCACTACACTTCCCCTCCCCTCCACTTCACCCCCCCTTCACCTCACTTCCACCCCCCTTCACCCCCCCCTTCACCTCACCTCCACCCCCCCCTTAACCTCCCCTCCACCCCCCCCCTCCACCTCCCCTCCACCCCACCTTCACCCCCACCCCCCTTCACCTTCCCTCACTCCCCCTTACAACCTCCCACCACCTCCCCCCCCTTTCCACCGCCCACCCCTTTCCACCGCCCACCCCTTCCCACCTTCCCACCACCTCCCCCCCTTCCCACCACCTCCCCCCCTTCCCACCTCCCCCCCTTCCCACCACCTCCCCCCCTTCCCACAACCTCCCCCCCCCTTCCCACCTCCTTCCCACCACCCCCTCCTCCCCCTTCCCACCTCCTCCCCCCCTTCCCACCACCCCTCCTCCCCCTTCCCACCACCCCCTCCTCCCCCCTTCCCACCACCTCCCCCCCTCCTCCCCACTTCCCACCACCTCCCACTCAACAGACACCCGCCACTCGACACACACCCGCCGCCTCTCACCCACCCCACACACTCGACACACACCTGCCGCCTCCTGCCCCTACGCAACAATATCACTGACCAGCTGTCACCCGCACTCGCCACACACCCGCCGCCTCACACCCTAGCAGGATCCCGACCCACAGCCAGCACTCACTACCCATGCGCCACCCGTACTGAACACCCACCCGCCGCCTCACACCCGCTCACAACCCTAGCAGGACACACGCCTCACATTTTCACATCACTTATGTCACCAAAATATACATTGTACTGTGGTGTGGTTACAATAAACCATTTTTATACAACATCGTATTACATTTTCTTCCATCTTTCTTTTCAACATTATTATCCAACCTTTACAACAAATACTCACCTATTGTTCCACGATTTATAAATAATACTACCTATTACGCATTTACATCCCGGGCAACGCCGGGTCTCTCAGCTAGTAATACATAAACATTAAACATTTTTTAAAAGCATATGGAAGATATAAATCTATGAACAGGAAGTCGCCATGTTGTGACTTTGATGACATCACTGACGGTACAGGAAGTTCCTGGCGTCAGACAATGTAACGTCACAGGACTGTCGGCTCTACCCAGGTGGCAGGGAGATATAATGGACGGCAGAGATACTTCTAACACGGGGGGGGACACATCCCGGCTAAAGGAACTGCTCCTACTTTCCTACCACAGGGCCCCCGCGATCCCGAGGCCGACGAGAACGAGAAGGGCGACAAGAAGAACAAAAGCGGTTACGACGGCGACAAACTGGGGGACCTGAAGGAGGAGGTGGACGGCATGGACAAAGCAAACGGGCTGCCGGTCCAGAACGGGATCGATGGGGACGTGAAGGATTTCAGGTGAGGACGGGATATAGATATAGATAGAAAGTCCTCCTATATATCTCTTTATCGGATGCATTTAGAGCAGAGGAGCGCAGTTATTTTAACTGGCAACCACTTCACAAGCTTTGGTGAGCTTTGCCGGCCACACACTTAATATAGGTCCTCACCAGCTTCTCCCCCACATTTCTCTCTTACTTCCCTTGCTCTCCCCTCCACTTTCCCTCTCTTCCCCCCCCCCCCCCCCCTTCTCTCTCGCGGTAGATACGCACCCCTCCCTCCCCCGATACGCAATAGGCAGTAGTTAGCAGGACAGCTTTACCTGCATGTCTGTCTGTCCTGGCTGACGTCTCTGTCCCTCCCAGCCGCACCCCGGGTAACTGCCAGAACTCGGTCAGCGAGGTGGATCTCTTGGGCCCCAGCCAGAATGGCTCGGAGGGGCTAGCCCAGCTTACCAGCAGCAACGGCGCCAAACCGGTGGAGGACTTCAGCGGCATGGAGTCTCAAAGTGTCCAGCTGGACCCCATGGAGCACGTGGGCATGGAACCTCTGCAGTTCGACTACTCGGGCAACCAAGTGACGGTGGACTCGGGCGCTACCACCGTGGGGCTCTTCGACTACAGCTCCCAGCAGCAGGTGAGCGGCAGAGCCCAGTCCGTAGGCGCCGAATGCTCGTGTGAAGATTCGTGTTCTATATTCATTATGTAGGGGGCGGCACACCTATATATTCAGTAAATAGAATTTATTCAACATTTTGGCTCCCTCACGGAGCCTTTCTCTCCCTTTTTATTATATTTGTTTCATTTGTTGCTGCCATGTGCCGTAGTGCAGTGCAGCGGAGGTAATTCCATACGCTGCAGCAGCCATTTGCATGGGGCTTTTCGCCCGGTAACTGCCCGCCGCTCACCTCCTGCGTATTTAGCGTCAGGCCCTTTAGAAGCATACCACATAGATGAACCTTTCGTCGTTGGATGAGTTGGTCTCTCGTGTGGTTACATTCCTCTCCTGCCATAGGATCAGTGGCACTGACATGTGGGATGAGGTTCAGCGAAGCTGTGCTGAATGACCTTGTATTGTGTCCCCCTGCAGCTGTTCCAAAGACCCAATGCACTGGCCGTCCAGCAGCTCACCGCAGCACAGCAGCAGCAGTACGCACTGGCAGCAGCACATCAGTCACACATAGGTGAGAAACCTCCAGCAGTCTGAGCGCTACAGCCTGTGCCATAACTTACACCATACTGTCACTGTGTGTGTGTGTGAGACACGGTCACTGTGTGTGTGTGTGAGTATGAGACACGGTTACTTTGTGTGTGTGTGTGTGTGTGAGAGACACGGTTACTGTGTGTGTGTGTGTGTGACACGGTCACTGTGTGTGTGTGTGTGACACACGGTCACTGTGTGTGTGTGTGTGTGTGTGAGAGACACGGTCACTGTGTGTGTGTGTGTGTGTGTGTGTGTGTGAGACACGGTCACTGTGTGTGTGTGTGTGAGACATGGTCACTGTGTGTGTGTGTGTGTGTGTGTGTGTGTGTGTGAGAGACACGGTCACTGTGTGTGTGTGTGTGTGTGTGTGTGTGTGTGTGTGTGTGTGTGTGTGTGTGTGTGTGTGTGTGTGTGTGTGTGAGAGTGAGAGAGACACGGTCACTGTGTGTGTGTGTGTGTGTGTGAGACACGGTCACTGTTTGTCTGTGTGTGTGTGTGTGTGTGTGTGTGTGTGAGACACGGTCACTGTGTGTGTGAGACGGTCACTGTGTGTGTGTGTGTGTGTGTGTGAGTGAGACGGTCACTGTGTGTGTGTTTGTGAGACACGGTCACTGTGTGTGTGTGAGACACGGTCACTGTGTGTGTGTGTGTGTGTGTGTGTGTGAGACGGTCACTGTGTGTGTGTGTGTGTGTGTGACGGTCACTGTGTGTGTGTGTGTGAGAGAGACACGGTCACTGTGTGTGTGTCAGACACGGTCACTGTGTGTGTGTGTCAGACACGGTCACTGTGTGTGTGTGTGTCAGACACGGTCACTGTGTGTGTGTGTGTCAGACACGGTCACTGTGTGTGTGTGTGTCAGACACGGTCACTGTGTTTGTGTGTCAGACACGGTCTCTGTGTGTACGCGCGCGTGTCACTGTTTCTGTGTGCGCGTGCCACTCTGTCGCTGTGTGCGCGCGTGCGTCACTGTGTGTGTTGGACCAACATCCATCAGTCATAGAAAACCTTGGATACATCAAAAGGTATCGCAACCTACAAAATATCTTCCTGTATACAGTTTTGCATATATCTATATCCATGTACTGTTATTAGGTCACTACACAGGACTGACCAGTGAACCAATAAAACACGTTGCTGTAATTGCCACTGCTCCTACACAGGAACATATGTGCATATTTATATACAAGCACATTGTAGTAATTATAGTAATGTACTGCTTAGATTTACTGTATATACTCTAGTAGTGTTTAGTCTATATATGGTGTGACCTGCTTTAACCCCTGACGTGTCATTATGTCACTTGCGTGCTTATTTGGACTGACCCTTTAACCACGTCACTGTCATTAGGTCTCTTTGCGCTTCCATAGGAATGACACTTTAACCCATTAAACATGTCACTGTCACTAGGTCATGCTGTTACAAGACCTGTTACTTTCTCACATAGCTGCCACGCAATAAGGCACCACAGACCAACAGCCACTGTGGCACTGACCTGGTAGACAGGCTGCTGCATGGCAACAAGGCACTTAACACAGCAGCTGTGCGTTTCTGCTTCTCTCTGGAGGGGCAGCAGCTGTAATGACGTCTGCTTTCACTGACAGGTATGTTTTCAGCAGGTTTAGCTCCCGCTGCCTTTGTCCCAAACCCATACATCATCAGTGCGGCCCCTCCTGGGACGGACCCTTACGCAGCAGGACTTGCAGCCGCAGCGACGCTAGGTAAGACGCCCTCTTGCCCATCCCAAAGGAAACCCGTGATTTGCCTGCATGTCTCGGACAGTTCCCCAAACCTGCCTCGTCCGTCCCGTCATCGCGTCACGCAGTGGTTAAGCTGCAGCTGAGGATTCTGGGTAGGG
This sequence comes from Ascaphus truei, assembly GCF_040206685.1. NCBI lineage: Eukaryota > Metazoa > Chordata > Amphibia > Anura > Ascaphidae > Ascaphus > Ascaphus truei. The sequence goes on along the minus strand of NC_134488.1, from coordinate 31,266,652 downwards.
ACATGTACATGAGCACCCTGAGTGCGTCACTTTTAGATTCCTCCCCATTTTGTCCATGGATTCACCCCGTAACTAAATTGCACAGGGCAGGGAAGGGCAGATAATCCTTATAGAGACCGTTGTTTCATCCTTAGGGACTCGTCACCGTGAGCTTGTGGACCAGGCAGTCGGGGTTAGTTTTGCCTCCGAAGTTGCCGTGATCCTAGTTGGTTTCTAGGTAGTTTGTAAGGAGTTGTAATTTAAGAGGGCCCGGGAGAGAGGCTTGTACGCCCCATATTTATCACCCACGGCCAAAATTATCTAGTGATAGGAGATAATTGAGGCAATTTGTAGGAACGCTGCATTTTTGAGGTTGGCTTAGCGGGGCTGGTGACCCAAATCAATGTTTTGAGTGTTGGGATAGAAAAACATGGCTGAAGGCGCTGTCCTCGTGTCTGTGCCAGGCCCGGCAGTGGTTCCTCATCAGTACTACGGCGTCACCCCTTGGGGGGTGTATCCAGCGAACCTCTTCCAGCAGCAGGCGGCGGCGGCAGCAGCGGCAGCGAACAACTCCGCCAACCAGCAGAATAACCAGAACCAGCAGGGGCAGCAGCAGGTGAGCAGAGATCTGGGCGACTCCCACTTCAATGGCTGGGCAACTGCAGGTCTGTGGGTTGGCCATGGAGTAGACAAGCAGCTCTGTAATATTATCTTCCTTTCCTCCCCTCCTCTCTGTTCCCAGGCCTGCACTTCCTCCCCTCCTCTCTGTTCCCAGGCCTGCACTTCCTCCCCTCCTCTCTGTTCCCAGGCCTGCACTTCCTCCCCTCCTCTCTGTTCCCAGGCCTGCACTTCCTCCCCTCCTCTCTGTTCCCAGGCCTGCACTTCCTCCCCTCCTCTCTGTTCCCAGGCCTGCACTTCCTCCCCTCCTCTCTGTTCCCAGGCCTGCACTTCCTCCCCTCCTCTCTGTTCCCAGGCCTGCACTTCCTCCCCTCCTCTCTCTTCCCAGGCCTGCACTTCCTCCCCTCTCTCTTCCCAGGCCTGCACTTCCTCCCCTCCTCTCTGTTCCCAGGCCTGCACTTCCTCCCCTCCTCTCTCTTCCCAGGCCTGCACTTCCTCCCCTCCTCTCTCTTCCCAGGCCTGCACTTCCTCCCCTCCTCTCTCTTCCCAGGCCTGCACTTCCTCCCCTCCTCTCTCTTCCCAGGCCTGCACTTCCTCCCCTCCTCTCTCTTCCCAGGCCTGCACTTCCTCCCCTCCTCTCTCTTCCCAGGCCTGCACTTCCTCCCCTCCTCTCTCTTCCCAGGCCTGCACTTCCTCCCCTCCTCTCTCTTCCCAGGCCTGCACTTCCTCCCCTCCTCTCTCTTCCCAGGCCTGCACTTCCTCCCCTCCTCTCTCTTCCCAGGCCTGCACTTCCTCCCCTCCTCTCTCTTCCCAGGCCTGCACTTCCTCCCCTCCTCTCTCTTCCCAGGCCTGCACTTCCTCCCCTCCTCTCTCTTCCCAGGCCTGCACTTCCTCCCCTCCTCTCTCTTCCCAGGCCTGCACTTCCTCCCCTCCTCTCACTTCCCAGGCCTGCACTTCCTCCCCTCCGCTCGCGTCCCAGGCCTGCACTTCCTCCCCTCCGCTCGCGTCCCAGGCCTGCACTTCCTCCCCATCTCTCCCGTCCCAGGCCTGCACTTCCTCCCCTCCTCTCTCTTCCCAGGCCTGCACTTCCTCCGCTCGCGTCCCAGGCCTGCACTTCCTCCCCACCTCTTGCTTCTCATGCCTGCACTTCCTCCCCTCCGCTCGCGCCCCAGGCTTGCACTTCCTCCCCTCCGCTCGCGCCCCAGGCCTGCACTTCCTCCGCTCCGCTCGCGCCCCAGGCCTGCACTTCCTCCGCTCGCGCCCAAGGCTTGCACTTCCTCCCCTCCTCTTGCTTCCCATGCCTGCACTTCCTCCCCTCCGCTCGCGTCCCAGGCCTGCACTTCCTCCCCTCCGCTCGCGTCCCAGGCCTGCACTTCCTCCCCTCCGCTCGCGTCCCAGGCCTGCACTTCCTCCCTTCCGCTCGCGTCCCAGGCCTGCACTTCCTCCGCTCGCGTCCCAGGCCTGCACTTCCTCCCCTCCGCTCGCGTCCCAGGCCTGCACATCCTCCACTCGCGCCCCAGGCCTGCACTTCCTCCCCTCCGCTCGCGCCCCAGGCCTGCACTTCCTCCCCTCCGCTCGCGTCCCAGGCCTGCACTTCCTCCCCTCCGCTCGCGTCCCAGGCCTGCACTTCCTCCCCTCCGCTCGCGTCCCAGGCCTGCACTTCCTCCCCTCCGCTCGCGTCCCAAGCCTGCACTTCCTCCCCTCCTCTCTCTTCCCAGGCCTGCACTTCCTCCCTTCCTCTCTGTTCCCAGGCCTGCACTTTCTCACGTCCTTTCCTGCACTTCCTCCCCATCTCTCACTTCCCAGGCCTGCACTTCCTCCGCTCGCGTCCCAGGCCTGCACTTCCTCCCCTCCGCTCGCGCCCCAGGCTTGCACTTCCTTTCCTCCGCTCGAGTCCCATGCCTGCACTTCCTCCCCACCTCTTGCTTCCCATGCCTGCACTTCCTCCCCTCCGCTCGCGCCCCAGGCCTGCACTTCCTCCGCTCGCGCCCAAGGCTTGCACTTCCTCCCCTCCTCTTGCTTCCCATGCCTGCACTTCCTCCGCTCGCGTCCCAGTCCTGCACTTCCTCCCCTCCGCTCGCGTCCCAGGCCTGCACTTCCTCCCCTCTGCTCGCGTCCCAGGCCTGCACTTCCTCCCCTCCGCTCGCGTCCCAGGCTTGCACTTCCTCCCCTCCGCTCGCGTCCCACTTCCTCCCCACCTCTTGCTTCCCATGCCTGCACTTCCTCCCCTCCGCTCGCGCCCAAGGCTTGCACTTCCTCCCCTCCTCTTGCTTCCCATGCCTGCACTTCCTCCGATCGCGTCCCAGTCCTGCACTTCCTCCCCTCCGCTCGCGTCCCAAGCCTGCACTTCCTCCCCTCCGCTCGCGTCCCAGGCCTGCACTTCCTCCCCTCCGCTCGCGTCCCAGGCCTGCACTTCCTCCCCTCCGCTCGCGTCCCAGTCCTGCACTTCCTCCCCTCCGCTCGCGTCCCAGGCCTGCACTTCCTCCCCTCCGCTCGCGTCCCAGGCCTGCACTTCCTCCCCTCCGCTTGCGTCCCAGGCCTGCACTTCCTCCCCTCCGCTCGCGTCCCAGGCCTGCACTTCCTCCCCTCCTCTTGCTTCTCATGCCTGCACTTCCTCCCCTCCTCTCGCGTCCCAGTCCTGCCCTCTTCCTCCATTTCCTGCTTTCACTCTCTGTTCAATGTTGAAACAAACCGTGTCCTGTCTCTGGCTCCTAGGTACTGCGTGCAGGGGGCAACCAGCGACCTCTGACCCCCAATCAGAACCAGCAGGGGCAGCAGAATGACCAGATGGTGGCTGCAGCTGCTGTGAATTCAGCCCTAGCATTCGGACAAGGACTGGCTGCAGGAATGCCAGGTGGGTACCACACCGCACACGGCATCAACGCCTCCAGATCTCGTTTTGAGCACACTTGTTAAAGGCCCAATTCTACGCTGCGTGTGTGTGTACAGGGCCGCCGAAGGGGGGGGGGGGGGGGGGAGCCCCGGGACAAGTGTCCCGGGCGGCCGGGCCCTGGAAGTGTGGCACGACCAGTCCCAACTTCTGCGTCCAGCTTCTGGGCGTCTGGTTGCCGTCCGCCAGGCCACGGCTCTCCCCGGCTGCTGCGGCCCCTCTGCCAGGCCTCAGTCCCGGCGGTTGCCGAGTGCGACTTCCAGGCAGGCCCAGCTTCCGGCACGCACCGGTGGCATAGAGGCCCGGTTCACAGAGAGGGAGGCCGGCGTGGTAGAGAGGCCTGGCAGGAGCCTCATACCACATCAATTTAGGGAGAGGGGGGTAATTAAGTGATAGCAAGGGGAGGGGGGGGGTGAGGAGGTGAATGAAGAAGAGAAGGGGGGTGAGATACATGGGGAGAGGTGCGGGCTTTTGACATGGAGAGGGATAGAAGGGGGGCTCGAGGAAGTGTGAAGGGGTGGGGGGGCCTTACAAGGACTAAAAACTAGTCCTGGACCTCATGAAATCTTTCTGCTGCCCTGTGTGTATATACACGTGTAGATATAGCTATGTACATACACGTATGTACGCACTGGCACGCTCTCGTACACAAGCGCACGCACTCGTACACAAGCACAAGCACAAGCACACACACACGTTATATCTATCCGTATACAAACACACACACACTGTTCGTTTATTCCATCACAGCCTCTATGGTCTCACCCGCGCCGCAACTTGTAATTCTAGGGTACCCAGTGTTGGCCCCTGCCGCTTACTACGACCAAACCGGGGCCCTAGTGGTGAACACCGGAGCCAGAAACGGGCTGGGGGGACCTGTGCGACTGGTGGCGCCTGCCCCCGTCATCATCAGCCCGTCCGCAGCGCAAGCAGGTGAGCGAGACTGCGACGTGACAGTGAGGGCCCCTATATGAATAGAGGCTCAGTGTTGGTCTGGTCCCCTGTGAGTAACAGCCCTTTGTGACCTGCTTCCTGAGGGGGGATCCTGTTGTGCTCTGCAGGAAGTGATCAAGGGATCCCTGACAGCACATTTAGTAATGCCGGATATTGAAGTAGTTTTATTTTAACATATTTTGCCGCATTTGCGTAATATTTCAAACGCTTATTTAATGTAATATGGTTATTATAACTTGCAGCTGATACGAGAAGCTGTTGGTTTATTTACAAATCGGTCTAACGACGTTCTTTCCATTCACAACTTCCTGCGTCCCCATAAGAGCTCACGGTCTATTTCCACTTCAAAGGCCAGTCCTATGAACGCGACCAATCTCAGAGACGTGGGATAACCAGGCAATATATTGTCAGAATAGCAAACGGGGCGCGATGTGCAAGATGTCGGGGTGTTGAAGAATAGCGATGGCTGACCGCTTTTCTGGATGGTTATGGGGGGGTTGTAGCATCAATAGCAAAAGGGGTTGAACATGCGCCCCGTCTATATAACCGCGCTCTCTCCCCAGCCGTAGCTGCAGCTGCCGCCTCTAACGGCCAAGGGGGCTCCAGCAATGGACCCTTCCGCCAGCTGAGCTCCCAGCAGCAGCAGCAGTCGCAGCAGCAGCAGCAGCAGGGCAACCAGAACATGGCTTCCAGCTCCTTCTATGGCACCAACTCCCTGACCGGCAACTCGCAGAGCAGCTCCCTGTTCTCTCAGAGCTCCGGCCAGCCAGGAAACGGTTCCCTGGGCTTTGGGAGCAGCGGCTCACTGGGGGCCACACTCAGCTCGGCCCTCGGGGGCTTCGGGACAGCTGGTGAGAAGGGGAGAAGGAGTGTGTGTGTGTGTGTGTGTGTGTGTGTGTGTGTGTGTGTGTGTGTGTGTGTGTGTGTGTGTGTGTGTGTGTGTGTGTGTGTGTGTGTGACAGAGTGTGTGTGTGTGTGTGTGTGAGAGAGAGAGAGAGTGTGTGTGTGAGAGTGTGCATTTTAAGTTGGTTAATGACGGAGATACAGGGAGTCTGTCCCTCCCACCACAGGGTAACTGTGACAGTGGAAGAAGTGGGGCTATGGGGCCTGGAGTCTGTCCCTCACACCAAAGGGTGACCGTGACAGACTGGAAGGACCTATGAGTCTTGCCCTCCCCCCTAAGGGTGACATCAGAAGGGGTGGGTCTGTCCCTCCTACGGCAGGTTGACGCCATGACACAGAGAATTATTCCTCCAATCTTTCTCCCCTCTTCTATCAGTTGCCAATTCCAACACGGGCGGCGGCTCTCGGCGAGACTCCCTGACGGGCAGCAGTGACCTGTACAAAAGAACGTCCAGCAGCCTGACCCCCATCGGACACAGCTTCTACAACGGCCTGGGCTTCTCCTCTTCCCCGGGCCCCGTGGGCATGCCCCTTCCCAGCCAGGGGCCCAGCCACTCCCAGACACCGCCCCCATCCCTGTCTTCCCACGGATCATCGTCCAGCCTGAACCTGGGTACGGGGCGCACGCTGGGAGCCCTCGGGCTGACTGCTCCAGCACATCGCAGGGCACACGCTGTCTAACCACAGAGTGCTCTGCTGTGTATTGCTGGCCCCACTGATAATGAAAGGTTTAATGGTACCCTCCGCCATTTACTACCTACCTACCTCCCTCCCTCCCTACTTGCACAGATTCACCAATATACCGTACACGCACACTATATACTGCTATACACACGCACACACACACTATATACTGCTATACACACGCACACACACACTATATACTGCAATATACACACGCACACTATATACTGCAATATACACACACACACACACACACTATATACTATATATACTACTAGATATATAGATATAGAGAAATACAGGCGCAAACAATAAGTAAATACCATACAGAGTATCAGGGATAAAAATATACTGTTTGCACTGTGTGCTCATTTGCATGTCATTTCCCAGAATCCTTTGCTGCAGTGGGAGTGCTGGGTGATAATGGTGAAAGGCAGGGGTTGCAGACCTGTCTAAGACATGCAAATGAGCTCACAGTAATATTTCCATTTGCTATGTATGTATGTATATATGTATGTATACACACGCACACTAAATACTGCAATATACACACGCTTTATACTGCTATATATACCGCAATATACACACGCTATATACTGCTATAACGCCAAATACTGCTCTATATATATATATATATATATATATATATATATATATATATGCACGCATACTATATACTGCTCTATACGCACACACACACTGTACTGCTCTATACACACACGCACACTATAGTTTGTTATGGTGGGTGAAAAAGGCGACAAAAAAACTCCACCGTTAGCATATAGCCAATAAAGAATATCACTTGTGAGCACATTCACATGTCTTAGACAGGTCTGCACCCCTGCCTTTCACCCATTATCCCCGGCATACAGTGCTTCCACTGTAGCAAGGGATTCTGGGAAATGACATGCAAATGAGCACACAATGTCACATTTTGCCTGAAATCCATTTACATGGAGCCCATATAAGCTAATGCTCTGCTGTTCACACAGCTTTTAAGCACAGCATGGGAATCAGATGCAAAACCAGTCAAACCACTCGCAGACATGTTTCAACCTTAATGGGTCTCATCAGTGTGAGGTTGGTTGTACTGGCTTTGCAATTTTCAAGGCTGGGTAGGTTTCCCATGCTCGCACATGTCCACACACATTACGCCCACGCACACCCGTGTGTGTGTGTGTGTGTGTGTGTGTGTGTGTGTGTGTGTGTGTGTGTGTGTGTGTCGCGCGCGCACACACTATGTATACACGCGCACTCTATACACGGTTATATATACACGCACACTATATATATATATATATATATATATATATATATATATATATATACATGTATATGTATATACACATGTATACACGCGCACTAAATGTACATAGCGCTTCACCGCAGTAATACACATGACAACATATAAGTGCATCTTCCCCCCCGCATTGCCGTCTCCCACTAACTAAAGCTACTTCCTCCCATCCCACAGGGGGCCTGACTAACGGCAGCGGCCGCTACATCTCCGCCGCCCCCGGGGCAGAGGCCAAGTACCGCAGCACGAGTAGCGCCTCCAGCCTGTTCAGCCCGAGCAGCACGCTCTTCCCCTCCTCCCGCCTGCGCTACGGCATGTCCGACGTCATGCCGTCTGGCCGCAGCCGGCTGCTCGAGGACTTCCGCAACAACCGCTACCCGAACCTGCAGCTACGAGAGATCGCCGGGCACATCATGGAGTTCTCCCAGGACCAGCACGGATCCAGGTACCGGAGGCACGCGAGCTGGCAATCTGCACCATAAGCCGGGGTGGCAGGCTGCCGTCTGGAGCAAGCCAGGGGCTGGCGTCAAGGGGTTTTGTCCTTTGCACAAGGCAAACTGTAGCATCACCATAATGATGTGTATTTGTCATGTCTATCAGTTTGTTGTGTACACTGTTGTGTGTTTGTGATGGTTTAAAAGTTTGTATTGTATACACAATGTTTGTTTAACCAGTACAAACCTACAACGTTCAATACAATGTTGAAACATCAGTGATGTGTTTGTGATGATCAAACAAGTTGTGTTGTATGGTATCAAAGTTGGTCTTGTATACACAATGCTGTGTGTTTGTAGTGTTTAGTGTGTTAGTCGCGAAGGTTGTAGGTGTGTGGTTAGGTGGTTGTTGGTCTACATATGGTTCTAGATTGGTTAGAGTTAAACAGTTTTTATCTTGAGTGCAAGGCTGGGTTAGTAGTAGTTGTGTATAGACATCTTTTGTGTGTTTGTGGTGATGTTTGTCTTCCATCCACACATTTGTGCTGTCAGTTTTAAGGCTTTATGCTGAATATGCAGTGTTGGTTATTCATAGCGCTGTTAGTGTGTTGATGGTGAATGCACCACTTGGTTTTGGTTTGAGCACGTTGGTCTTGCGCTCGCGCGTTGATCTTGAGCTCGCGCGTTGGTCTTGTGCTCGCGCGTTGGTCTTGTGCTCGCGCGTTGGTCTTGCCCTCGCGCGTTGGTCTTGCCCTCGCGCGTTGGTCTTGCCCTCGCGCGTTGGTCTTGTGCTCGCGCGTTGGTCTTGCCCTCGCGCGTTGGTCTTGCCCTCGCGCGTTGGTCTTGCCCTCGCGCGTTGGTCTTGTGCTCGCGCGTTGGTCTTGCCCTCGCGCGTTGGTCTTGCCCTCGCGCGTTGGTCTTGCCCTCGCGCGTTGGTCTTGCCCTCGCACGTTGGTCTTGCACTCGCACGTTGGTCTTGCACTCGCACGTGTAAGGTTTATAGCAGCTCCGGTGCCCGCTCTGTAGTCACAGCGATGCAGGCTCAGTTCCAGCTGTGGCCCCTTATCCTCACTGTCGTTTACCTATAACCAGGGACTGTGGTGTTATTGTGTAAAGATGGCAGAGATTCCCAAATTACCTTATGCAGGAATAGCTTAACGAACAGGCCAGGGGTGGGCAGCTCCCGTTTCCAAGAGCCACCAACAGGCCAGGTTTTCAGGATATCAAGGCTTCAGAAATTGATACTAGCTGCTCAACCTTAGTAATACAATGTAAAGGTGAAATAATTGAATATAGGAGGTGCATAGGGGAAATATTGAACATATATATAGTATGATCAGAGGTAGATCAAAAAAGGTTCCCAAATTATTGCACTCATCCAAATTAAATAGTTGTTGCTAGACATAGTCGTCTTCAATTAGAGTATATCATTAAATGGTGTGATACACCCAGGCTGTATATCAGGCTAAATAACCGAATATGGGTATCCAGAACCATCAAAAGGTAACCGGTCCAAACTAAAAGCACCTCCAAGGGAACAAAACAATAAAACTGTATTCAATGTATCATACCCACTTAGTGATAAATATATACAGTGTATGGTTTACAGTCCCCAGTGGTGAGGTCAGTGTGCATGTAATGAGCGGTAATGTTATTCACATGCCTCTCTGAATCCTCCTGTAATGATCATTTACATGTACAGAACCATGCTGCCTCATGCAGTTACAGTCATCGGTTGATTAAATCCTCCAAAGCAATGATTATAAACAGTAATGTTGATATCAGAGATAACATAAAAATAAGTTTTGACCGGTTACCTTTTGATGGTTCTGGATACCCATATTCGGTTATTTAGCCTGATATACAGTCTGGGTGTATCACACCATTTAATGATATACTCTAATTGAAGACGACTATGTCTAGCAACAACTATTTGATTTGGATGAGTGCAATAATTTGGGAACCTTTTTTGATCTACCTCTGATCATACACTGTATATATCCCTGCTTCAGCACAGGTGCCTCAGTCTTTGATTGAGCCACCTGTGTTAAAACCGGGACTGATAACTACTTTTTCATTATTAGTTTTTTAAATGGTACAGTAAGTACAAGTACACAAGGTAACACACACATACATGGGAGGCATCTAAATAGAATTACATGGATATTGGGTGGGATACAGGCATACCCCGCATTAACATACGCAATGGGACCGAAGCATATATGTAAAGCGAAAATGTACTTAAAGTGAAGCACCACCTTACCTGAGACCCAAACCCCAAAGGAATCTAAACCAGGAGCGGCCATCTCCAGTCCTCAAGGGCCACCAACAGGTCGGCTTTTTAGGCTATCCCTGCTTCAGCACAGGTAGTGCAGTCTTCAACTGAGCCACTGATTGAGCCACCTGTGCTGAAGCAGGGATATCCTCAAAACCCGACCTGTTGGTGCCCCTTGAACTGGGGTTGGGCCCCTCCCCTGCATTAGACACCGCCTCCGAATCCCAGACTGCTCTTGGGGGAAGTCACCTGACCGACCTCTGCCCCCGGCCCCCAGAATGGCATTGCAAACGTTCTGGTACGAGGGCCCCGTGTTGGCGGTTCGTGCTAGGTAGGAATATTTATAATCACCCGTTGGCAGACACCACGCTGCTCTTGGTTCTCTTTTTATGGGAACTGAGCGTCTTGTTTTCATCTTCCCCGCAGGTTTATCCAGCTGAAACTGGAGCGCGCGACTCCCGCGGAGCGGCAGTTGGTGTTTAACGAGATCCTGCAGGCCGCTTATCAGCTAATGGTGGACGTGTTCGGGAATTACGTCATACAGAAATTCTTCGAGGTCAGTCCCAGCTTCAAAAAAAAAAAAGAAGTATATATAATAATCCAGAGGTGGGCAACTGCAGTCCTCAAGGGCCACCAACAGGTCAGGTTTTGAGGCTATCCCTGCTTCAGCACGGGTAGCTCAGTCAGAGCCACTGATTGAGCCACTTGTGCTGAAGCAGGGATATCCTTAAAACCTGACCTGTTGGTGGCCCTTGAGGACTGCAGTTGGCCGCCCCTGATCTAAGCTATACTATTGTGACACCAAAGTCTATTTGTGGCCTGTGTTAATGCATCAATCGCTCGTAAGGCCAGGATTTCTCCCCGGTGACAGGGGGTGCGTTTAAGGGCTTTAAAGGGACAACCCAGCGTATGCGACAAACAGGGTTTTCTTTTAAAGAATGGAACGATCTAAAAGGCGTCTCTTAAATCTAATTGTGCTAAAAACAAAGATTTAGCTTCACCAATCCTTTTTCTTCTGAGCCCCGGGAAGGGTTTTTTACTTCATGTGTTTTTTTGTTTGTTTTGTTTCCCTTGCTCCACTCTGACCCTATTAGAGAGCCAGTAAAGCTAAGGGGGAAGAGGAGAGAGGAGGGGCTTTGCCGGTGCAAACTCTTGTTGGACACAGTCACATCGGACAAAGAGAACAGCCAGAGAAAATCTCAGCTCATTATGTTTAACCGAGCTGATTTAAAAAATACATGTACACCTAAATTACATAGGTGTCAGATTTTGGTAATAAAGGCATCAAATAGCTGTTACCCCTCAAAGATTTCCCTATAGGTCCTAGGAGGGACTGACCCCTTAAACATCTCCCTGCCATTGGTACACTTTGTCCCTAGGAGGGACTGACCCCTTAAACATGTCCCTGCCATTAGTACACTTTGCCCCTAGGAGAGTCTGATCCCTTAAACATGTCAGTGCCATTAGTACACTTTGCCCCTAGGAGAGTCTGATCCCTTAAACATGTCACTGCCATTAGTACACTTTGGTCCCAGGAGGGACTGACCCTTTTTAAAGCATTTCTGGGTGAAGACACCTTTTTATTACAAATTTAAGGGGTCGGTCCCACCAAACATGCAGAAAACAACCTATTGATATAATTAATCTGCTTGGAAAAGTGCAGTTGCCCCGAAGTCAAATTGGCTTCCTGTCTGAGGGGACACACTCCATAAAGCTGTTACCTTACCTAGTAATTAACCCCTTTAGTGACCTATTGATGTGCGGGGTACATCAAGAAAAGTCCAGTCGGCAAACCCCCCCTCTCCCCCAACAGGTCAAGTTTTTAGAATACCCCTGTTTCAGCACAGGTGGCCTGATTGAGTTATTTGTGCTGAAGCTGGGATATCCTGAAAACCTGACATGTTGGGAGGGTTAGCATGGAGCACCCCTGCCTTACGTCATTGCTTCCTGTTTAGAGGCTGTATCACATGGACCCCCCCTCCCAGCCGCATGCCTCCCGACGGACAGTACAGAAACCTCATGCGGACTTGCCGGGAGGATCTGTGGACACAATCACACAACCCTCTGGCACTGAATGGGTTAACTAACTTCCTGTTTATTTCTTTGGCTGCTGATGGCAGCCAAAAGGACTGTGTCAACAAACTCCCTGCACATCCAGCGGTTGAGAAACAGTCTGATCACAAGAGGTTAGGTGGCGGGTTAATTAATTGCAGGCCCCTTTCTGTGTATTATCACCTCATTATGTTCCGCTAAGAGGCGCAGAGACGTTAAACCACTTCAATGTGAGTGGGGCCTGTAATTGATATTAACCCTGCCAAAGCACTTTGCCACTAAACGCCTTCTGCTTCTGTTTGTCCGCAGTTTGGCAGCCTGGAGCAGAAGCTGGCGCTGGCGGAGAGGATCCGCGGGCACGTGCTGTCTCTGGCACTGCAGATGTACGGGTGTCGTGTCATTCAGAAAGCACTGGAGTTCATCCCTCCCGATCAGCAGGTCATTGTAAGTGTTACTGCCCGCTGCTTGGGCACGGCCTGGTCTGACTACTCAAATGTGAACTTTTGCCCTGCCACGGGCGCCAGAGACATGTTGCTATCACAATATCAACTATGGATCATCGGGGAGTGAGCCAATGGAATCATTAATGTGCCGTGTTTACATATTTAAAGATAAATAATAAATACAATAAATTCATATACAAATTGTATTTATACATGTATACATACACATATGGTGTGTGTGTTTATACAAATGTATGTATCTATCTGTGTATATATTTATCGGTTTTGTGCATATACATATATATACATATATACATATACACGCACGCATATATACATATACACGCATACATATATACATATATACATATATATATATATATATATATATACACACACACACACACACACACACACACACACCTACCTGTCCCCTTGCTCCTTCCTATCTTTCCCTCCCTCTTTCCTTTCCGCCCCGCTTGCTCTCCCTTATGTCACCCTCTCACTTCCCTCCTATTCTCGGCAGAATGAGATGGTGCGAGAGCTGGATGGCCACGTGTTGAAGTGTGTGAAGGACCAGAATGGAAACCACGTGGTACAGAAATGTATAGAGTGTGTTCAGCCGCAGTCCTTGCAGTTCATCATCGATGCCTTCAAAAGCCAGGTACTGAGAAGCGCAGGATTATACACGAGGAGGAAGCGTGGGGGGTAGGAGAGGGAGGAGGATATGGGGGAGGGGAGGATTCAGGAGTGGGGCATATAAGAGGGGAGTACGAAAGGGGAGGGAGGAGAGAAGTAGATATAGGAGATGTTGGGGGTGGGAGAGAATGGAGGGGAGTGCTGGTGGATGCTGGAATTGATCCTCTGCTGTTGCACGCGCTCCCTGCAGGTGTTCGCACTGTCTACACATCCGTACGGCTGCAGAGTGATCCAGCGTATACTGGAGCATTGCCTTCCAGAGCAGACGCTACCCATTCTGGAGGAATTGCACCAGCACACGGAGCAGTTAGTACAGGTAACGGGCAGATCTGGTTTTTCTAAAAGGATTAGTCACTCCTAGGACCGAAGTATATCAATGGCAGTGACCTGTTTAAGGGGTCAGTCCTTCCTCAGACTTAATTGCACCAAGTGTAGTTTCCAAATGTTTTGCTCCGCGATGTGTGGTGGGCCCGCCGGGCAGCGGTGTGTGGTGGGCCCGCCGGGCAGCGATGTGGTCCATGGGACCATCCCTCCTACTCCTGCCCATTTCCAATGCCGTGCAGCCCCTAATCTCTTCTGCTCTTCCGTAACTCGCAGGATCAATACGGAAATTACGTCATCCAGCACGTTCTGGAGCACGGCCGGCCGGAAGACAAGAGTAAAATCGTAGCGGAGATCCGGGGGAACGTCCTGGTCCTCAGCCAGCACAAGTTTGCCAGGTACGGGGTGCTGGGGTACGGCTGTTTTTGTATTTCATAAAGGCGTAGTTCTGATATCTCACGTCTGTGCCACGGAAAAGCAAAGTGACCTAATGACAGTAATGTGTTAAAAGGGGTTACAGCGTCGGTCCCCCACTAAATCCCCGGGGCTGGGTTGTGTATCTGAATGCCGTGGTTCACTGTGACCTGGTGTCTCCGCAGTAACGTAGTAGAGAAGTGTGTAACGCACGCCTCTCGCACGGAACGGGCCATGCTGATAGACGAGGTATGCACAATGAATGATGGGCCTCATAGTGCCTTATACACCATGATGAAAGACCAGTATGCCAACTACGTGGTTCAGAAAATGATCGACGTGGCAGAGCCGGCCCAGCGCAAGATCGTCATGCACAAGGTGAGCTGCTGGCCCTTTCCGCTCCTCCCCCTTTCCCTTTGTGCTCCTCCCCTATCTCTTTATGCTCCTCCCCCTTTCCCTTTATGCTCCTCCCCCTTTCTGCCCCATCCCTGTTCCTTTATGCTCCGCCCCCTTTCCATCCTTCATCTCACTGCCCCCCAACCCTCTCCCATCCGTGCTTTATTTCACGCTATCCTGCAAAGTGGCATCAAAGGTGGTGGGGGGGGGGGGGGGGGGCGGAAGTAATTGTAGCCACTGGTGGGCACAACTCTGGTGTAATCGGTTAGTGGAGTTTGGTCTGGGTGGCAATATTTCGGTAACATCATGGGAGAGGAGGAATCCTGGTGGCATGGGAGGCGGGAGGGTTGCTCTCCCTGGCATGGGGGGAGGGAGGGGGATTAAGGACGTGAGGTTGGAATACAGGACGTGAGGTTGTAATAAAGGACGTGAGGTTGTAATAAAGGACGTGAGGTTGTAATAAAGGACGTGAGGTTGTAATAAAGGACGTGAGGTTGTAATAAAGGACGTGGGGTTGTAATAAAGGACGTGAGGTTGTAATAAAGGACGTGAGGTTGTAATAAAGGACGTGGGGTTGTAATAAAGGACGTGAGGTTGTAATAAAGGACGTGAGGTTGTAATAAAGGACGTGAGGTTGTAATAAAGGACGTGAGGTTGGGATAAAGGACGTGGGGTTGGAATTAAGGACGTGAGGTTGGAATTAAGGACGTGGGGTTGTAATAAAGGACGTGGGGTTGTAATAAAGGACGTGGGGTTGTAATAAAGGACGTGAGTTGGTTGGAATAAAGGACGTGAGTTGGTTGGAATAAAGGACGTGAGTTGGTTGGAATAAAGGACGTGGGGTTGGAATAAAGGACGTGGGGTTGTAATAAAGGACGTGAGGTTGTAATAAAGGACGTGGAGTTGGAATAAAGGACGTGAGTTGGTTGGAATAAAGGACGTGAGTTGGTTGGAATAAAGGACGTGAGTTGGTTGGAATAAAGGACGTGAGTTGGTTGGAATAAAGGACGTGAGTTGGTTGGAATAAAGGACGTGAGTTGGTTGGAATAAAGGACGTGAGTTGGTTGGAATAAAGGACGTGAGTTGGTTGGAATAAAGGACGTACGTTGGTTGGAATAAAGGACGTACGTTGGTTGGAATAAAGGACGTGAGCTTGGAATAAAGGACGTGAGCTTGGAATAAAGGACGTGAGGTTGGAATAAAGGACGTGGGGTTGGAATAAAGGACGTGAGGTTGTAATAAAGGACGTGGGGTTGTAATAAAGGACGTGGGGTTGTAATAAAGGACGTGGGGTTGTAATAAAGGACGTGGGGTTGGAATAGAGGACGTGGGGTTGGAATAAAGGACGTGAGGTTGTAATAAAGGACGTGGAGTTGGAATAAAGGACGTGAGTTGGTTGGAATAAAGGACGTGAGTTGGTTGGAATAAAGGACGTGAGTTGGTTGGAATAAAGGACGTGAGTTGGTTGGAATAAAGGACGTGAGTTGGTTGGAATAAAGGACGTGAGTTGGTTGGAATAAAGGACGTGAGTTGGTTGGAATAAAGGACGTGAGTTGGTTGGAATAAAGGACGTGAGTTGGTTGGAATAAAGGACGTGAGTTGGTTGGAATAAAGGACGTGAGCTTGGAATAAAGGACGTGAGCTTGGAATAAAGGACGTGAGCTTGGAATAAAGGACGTGGGGTTGGAATAAAGGACGTGGGGTTGGAATAAAGGACGTGGGGTTGGAATAAAGGACGTGGGGTTGGAATAAAGGACGTGGGGTTGGAATAAAGGACGTGAGGTTGGAATAAAGGACGTGAGGTTGGAATAAAGGACGTGAGGTTGGAATAAAGGACGTGAGGTTGGAATAAAGGACGTGAGGTTGGAATAAAGGACGTGAGGTTGGAATAAATGACGTGGGGTTGGAATAAAGGACGTGAGGTTGGAATAAAGGACGTGAGGTTGGAATAAAGGACGTGAGGTTGGAATAAAGGACGTGAGGTTGGAATAAAGGACGTGAGGTTGGAATAAAGAACGTGGGGTTGGAATAAAGGACGTGAGGTTGGTTGGAATAAAGGACGTGAGGTTGGTTGGAATAAAGGACGTGAGGTTGTAATAAAGGACGTGGGGTTGGAATAAAGGACGTGAGGTTGGAATAAAGGACGTGAGGTTGGTTGGACTGTTCCCAGGACCTTCTCATTGGGCTTCTAAAAGGGAGGTCTTCAGTGTGAGCAAGTGACGTGCAAGTTGGACTGAGCTTTCAGAGACAGGTGAGCACGGGGAGTTTAAACAAGATTACAAACAGACCTTGCTAATTCTCTTCTCCTCCCCTCAGATCCGACCTCACATCGCCACGCTCCGCAAGTACACTTACGGCAAACACATCCTGGCTAAGCTGGAGAAATACTACATGAAGAACGGGATGGATCTGGGGCCCATGTGCGGGCCCTCTAACGGCATCATCTAGAGGGCAAAAACCTTTCTACAACACAACCACCGCTCGCTGCTCTTTACACCCTCCCCGCAGAGCGCCTCGGACCACGAGGAGAGTTGAACGAAGCCGTTCTAACCTTCAGCCAACCTTTGTAAATGTCTTTAATTTTATTAAACCTCACGTATTAATTATTATTTTTTTTTTAAAAATCAACCTGCCCCCCCCACTGTATCTCTGTATAGAATTACCTGTACATATTGAACTTGTACATGTCCTGTTATCCTGCGAAACACACACTTATATGTGTATATAAATATGTATATATATATACGTGTGTGTGTGCAATAGTCCGTGTGAATATATTAACCCCCGGGCGGGAAGGATGAGCTCCCATTTTTGTTTTCTCTCTCTCCACCTCGCTGTGAAATACACACAACCTTAGAAGCAGAAGGGGACGTTACCAGTAAGCGCAATATTACAAACCGGGGTGTTTTTCTGCCCTACTCAAAAAAGTTACCGAAACTTTAAAAAAAAAAAAAGATTGCTTCCCTCTCCCCTTATTATTATTATTATTATTATTTTTTTTAAACGTGCTGTATTTAGTCGGAGATTTCCATTTATTTCCATATCTATATATATAAATATATATATATATATAAATATATATTATTATTTTGTTCTGAGCAAGCAGCGATGCTCCTCTGTTTTATTGTGAGCGCGTGGAAAAGCCCCATAATAAGAGGGCGGAAATGAGGCCGTGGTAAAGATGTAGAACTGCTCATTTTACTATTTCCCTATTTCAAAGAAAGACTTTAGCTTAGCATGTCCACCTTAATTCCACCGTACCATTCGCTTTCTATAAATATGTAGCGTATACTTGATATAGAAATTTGCATATATATATAAAACTTTGTAGTAATTCTTTTTTTTTTTTTTTCCTCTTTGTTTTTGATGTTAATTACGGACGTTTCCCTCGGTAGTGAACATAACCTTTTGACTGTAAAATTGTACATTTGTAAAACCGCAGTAATGTAAATGTGAGTTTGAAATCGACATAATCCCTTTTTTGGGGGGGGGGGAGAGGGGGGGCGGGCGGGTAGAGATGGAGGAAAAAACAAAACAAAAAGCAAAAAAAAAAAAACTTTAGGCCAGACTGTGCATTTCAATAATTCTTCAAATATAATGGTCGTGACGTTGTAAATTGTAAATTGTAATTTCAGCAGAAGTAAAGAGAAACCATTTTTCATTTTCTCCCATTTTTTTTAGAGCTTTGTTCACGTTTAAAATTCTGTTTTACTTGCCCCGGGAGATTTAAAAAAAAAAAAAGAAAAAGAGAGAAAGAAAAAAACGTTTGGCGACGGGGTCATTTGGTCGAAATTAGTGCTTGATTTTTTTTTTTTTTAAATCAATGCTGATATAAATGAGATTTTCCTATACTCAATCAAAGCCCATAAAAAGATGGAAATAGAGGGGTTTTTTTTTTTCTTGTACAGACGATAACCTGTTTTCGTTTTTTGCATTTTGTCTACTTGTAAGTCACTGTAACATATTGTCGATTTAATTCTCGTTTGAATATAGAAAGTGTAACAGTTATACGGTGTATATTTACAAAACTTTGTGTATATTTCCAATGAAATTTTTGCAAGCACACTTGTAACCATATGTGTATAATTAAGGAGCCCCTTTCCGTTGGCAGAGGGGCCTGCAGCGATGCCCCCGATCCCTCCCCAACCCCCTCCCCCCCCCCCCCCGTGGCAACGGGAAGGGGCGTTTAATCGGCCCTGTGGATGCTTCTGATTTAGCAATTATTTTTTTGTACTTTGTGTAGAATGTCTATAAACGATGTGTGATCTTTATTTTGAAAATTACAGAACTTTGAACTCTGTCTGTGGTCCCTCAGGATGTATTCTGTCTGTGTGTGTGTGTGGGGGGGGGGGGGGCAGTGTCCTCTATGCAGGGCTATTTATATATACACTGTGTGGGTAGTGCCAAGCTGCTCTATGTATGTAGTAATATTTCTATCTAGTGTGGGCAGTGGCATCCTCTGCTACCCGTGTGCTCTGCCAAGCCTGTTTATGTACAGAGTGCGGGCAGCAGTGCCAGACTACCTTTTGCATACATACACACCAGTAAACCTGATGTTTTACGCAGTACTTGTAGCGACTATGCCATACATACACCCATACATACTAAATGCACATACACGCATGCACATACATACACACCCCACTCCCACCCCCCACCCCCCACACCCCGTGTTCAGTAAAAAAAAAGGGGCCCCTTTTGTTTTTTCATCATATTTGATATATTTCTCGCTCAATCTCCATGAAAATGTGCACAATTGCAGCTCTTTTATGTAGATTTACACTATATAAGAAGCACAGATCTGACAAACTGATGTTAACTAAATTGATGTCACAGTATTATGTTGGTGCCAGATACACTGCGCTAGGTTTCATGTTTATTAAACGAGAAATAGGAAGTTTTCCTTCCTTGCTCTTAAATGTGTTAAACTGTTGTAATTTGATGTAAAACACTAAGATTACTATACATCCTGAGTTCAAAATGTCCTTCTGCTAAAACGCACGCCTGAAGACGAGAACGCTGCTGTCTTATTGCAAAATCAAATAACGCGTTGATCCAGCGGCTCCCACTCCTGAACGATACGTTGTTTTAAGAATGATTTATTTTTTTCCTCAATCAGGAAACATTTTATGTCTTGTTTTTTGTAACCATAATTCTTCCTCTTGACTCAAGCACTTTATAACTCGCTTATCTTCTTCGCTGAACACCATTTGTAACTAGACGCTTGATGTCCTCACGCCGTCACCAATTCCAAAGATTATGTATTCGATAATGATTTCATAATTACATGTGATAAACTGCTGTGACACACCTATAATTGCACTCAGTTTTCATGAAAGTTTGAGATTTTCCCGCAAGATACGACGAAAAAGAAAAGGGGGCCTGTTTTTCTGAACACTACGCACACCACCCCTCCCCCTCCCCTCTAGCATCCAAAACAATGTGCACCTATAAAACAATAATAAACTGATACATGTTCCAAACCAGCTCTTCAGAAGAAGGATACAACACTTGCAGGTACGTTCAAGAAATTATATTTAAACAATTGCATGCAGCAGCAGCCGCCCTCCTCTCCCCACTGCCTTCCCAAGGATCTCCCAGGTACTGCGATTGCCAGTCTTCTGCTCGATGCTCCAACACGTTTTCTGATTTCGTCCTCCCATCTTACTTTTGGTTGTTGCCTTGGTCTTTTTAATCTCTTGAAATTCAGGCGAATAACGTCTTTGATCATCGATCATTTCTTCTTGCAATCTGTCCGGTCCACCACCTGTTTTAATTTGTTCACCCATGTATACACAGACTTGTATCTGGTTTCGAACCGATTCATTCTTTTTCCTGTCTCTTCGGGTGATACCCAGCATGCATCGCTCAATACTTCTTTGCGTTGTTTGAAGATTTTGAAATGTCCTCGCATTTGTGGTCAAAGTTTCACATCCATACGTGAGCACGGGCAGAATAATTTGATTGAAAACGTTCCTCTTGAGGCATGGTGTAAGGTTCCGTTGAAATATTGTCATTTTCCAAATGTGCTCGTACTAATCTTCATTTGCCTATCAATTTAATTCAAAAGGTTCCCATCTATTGTTATGTGCCGGCCAAGGTAGACATAGTCTTTGACTTCTAGTTCTGTTCATGTCAATCTTTGCAGACTTGACATATTTGTTGAGCGTCACTTTGGTCTCACCGAGTCTCGTATAGAGGCCACTTCCTTACTTGCTTTCGCCAGTTCACTAATTTGTTGGAGGTCAACAAGTGGTCAAAGTAACAATGTCATCTGCAAATTGTAGGTAACTCAAATATTCCCCATTCATTTCCGTTCCTTTTTCTTCCCAATCCAATGTCTTGGACAATTCAAGTGTGGCTGTGATAAGCTTTGGTGACACGTGGTCTCCCCGCCGCACTCCCGGGCTGATCCTTATCTTGCTTGTACCTTCATGTGATCTAATGGTTCATGTGGCATTTTCGTGAATGTTCTTTATAATATCAACGTACTCTTCTTCAACATTTTTTGTCTACTTAATGCATCTAAGACCCCCGAGGTGTAGACAGAATCGAATGCTTTTTCATAGTCTTCGAATCCTAACACGAGTGATCGCGTTCATTACTTTGTGACATCACTTCTTGTACAACTTCGTATCCACTGCGAAATCCCGCTTGTTCTCTGGGCCGGGCAAAGTCCAGGGGTCTGTTGCAGCCGATTAGTGAGTATCTCTGTAAAAATCTTGTGATTTGGAAGTAGGCTGATTTTGGTCTGTAGTTCTCGAGGTCTGTTTCCTTTCTTATGGATGTGACAAGTCCATGTATTACAGGCAAGTCTGCACTCGCCCGATCCGTCTGAGGATATCCTTTGTTTGAGGAAACTTCAGCGGTGCCGGTAGGAGAGAGGCAGTAATCCGCTGCTCGGCATCGCTTCGTAAACATCAATAAGCTTCCCTGCACTCCAAAAATTACTTGACTGGTAGTCAAAAAAATAAAGATGAATGCATTTTTTTTAGCAGACAAAATAGAAAACAACATTTTGTGGGTGACACCTTCGTTGGGTGTTCAAATGTTTTTGTTTTTTTTGTGGAGTGTGGAAGAGATTATCTTGTGAATGCGGATAACGATGGCGTTACTCCATTGTTCTGCAATTTCCCTGGCCTTCAAGCAGCATGTAAAGAGCTTGCAAGGGTTTTCTCCTCTTCTTACCCAGCATCTTTCAATATTTCAGTTGTAATTCCATCTTCCCCGGGAGCCTGCCCATTCTTCATGAAATTACTTTTGCCACATCTTCTGGAAGGACACATTGTACCATCATTGGTAGTTTCTTCTCGCTCGTCCTCTGCTGGATTATGCCCGGTGTTATCTGTGTTCTCGTACAATTTAATGTACAAGTCCTCAACTCTGACAGTCTTTCGTTGTTGATCCATCGTCTTGTTTGAGTGCAATGATTTGCTTCTTCCCAACCATAACTCGCTGCTTTGTCTTCTTTAAGGTTTTGTTCTTCAAGTCTTCTTCCCCATATCACAGTTCCATTCTCTGACATGCTCAGTTATACGCCTCGCGGATTGTCTCACACAGCTCTGCGTGTTCCATTCTCTTACATCCTCAGTTATACGCCTCGCGGATTGTCTCACACAGCTCTGCGTGTTCCATTCTCTTACATCCTCAGTTATACGCCTCGCGGATTGTCTCACACAGCTCTGCGTGTTCCATTCTCTTACATCCTTAGTTATACGCCTCGCGGATTGTCTCACACAGCTCTGCGTGTTCCATTCTCTTACATCCTCAGTTATACGCCTCGCGGATTGTCTCACACAGCTCTGCGTGTTCCATTCTCTGACATCCTCAGTTATACGCCTCGCGGATTGTCTCACACAGCTCTGCGTGTTCCATTCTCTTACATCCTCAGTTATACGCCTCGCGGATTGTCTCACACAGCTCTGCGTGTTCCATTCTCTTATATCCTCAGTTATACGCCTCGCGGATTGTCTCACACAGCTCTGCGTGTTCCATTCTCTTACATCCTCAGTTATACGCCTCGCGGATTGTCTCACACAGCTCTGCGTGTTCCATTCTCTTACACCCTCAGTTATACGCCTCGCGGATTGTCTCACACAACTCTGCGTGTTCCATTCTCTTACATGTTCAGTTATACGCCTCGCGGATTGTCTCATACAGCTCTGCGTGTTCCATTCTCTTACATCCTCAGTTATATGCCTCGCGGATTGTCTCACACAGCTCTGCGTGTTCCATTCTCTTACATCCTCAGTTATACGCCTCGCGGATTGTCTCGCACAGCTCTGCGTGTTCCATTCTCTGACATCCTCAGTTATACGCCTCGCGGATTGTCTCGCACAGCTCTGCGTGTTCCATTCTCTTACATCCTCAGTTATACGCCTCGCGGATTGTCTCACACAGCTCTGCGTGTTCCATTCTCTTACATCCTCAGTTATACGCCTCGCGGATTGTCTCACACAGCTCTGCGTGTTCCATTCTCTTACATCCTCAGTTATACGCCTCGCGGATTGTCTCACACAGCCCTGCGTGTTCCATTCTCTTACATCCTCAGTTATACGCCTCGCGGATTGTCTCACACAGCTCTGCGTGTTCCATTCTCTTACATCCTCAGTTATACGCCTCGCGGATTGTCTCACACAGCTCTGCGTGTTCCATTCTCTTACATCCTCAGTTATACGCCTCGCGGATTGTCTCACACAGCTCTGCGTGTTCCATTCTCTTACATCCTCAGTTATACGGCTCGCGGATTGTCTCACACAGCTCTGCGTGTTCCATTCTCTGACATCCTCAGTTATACGCCTCGCGGATTGTCTCACACAGCTCTGCTTGTTCCATTCTCTTACATCCTCAGTTATACGCCTCGCGGATTGTCTCACACAGCTCTGCGTGTTCCATTCTCTTACATCCTCAGTTATACGCCTCGCGGATTGTCTCACACAGCTCTGCGTGTTCCATTCTCTTACATCCTCAGTTATACGCCTCGCGGATTGTCTCACACAGCTCTGCTTGTTCCATTCTCTTACATCCTCAGTTATACGCCTCGCGGATTGTCTCACACAGCTCTGCGTGTTCCATTCTCTTACATCCTCAGTTATACGCCTCGCGGATTGTCTCACACAGCTCTGCGTGTCCCATTCTCTTACACCCTCAGTTATACGCCTCGCGGATTGTCTCACACAGCTCTGCGTGTTCCATTCTCTTACATCCTCAGTTATACGCCTCGCGGATTGTCTCACACAGCTCTGCGTGTTCCATTCTCTTACATCCTCAGTTATACGCCTCGCGGATTGTCTCACACAGCTCTGCGTGTTCCATTCTCTTACATCCTCAGTTATACGCCTCGCGGATTGTCTCACACAGCTCTGCGTGTTCCATTCTCTTACATCCTCAGTTATACGCCTCGCGGATTGTCTCACACAGCTCTGCGTGTTCCATTCTCTTACATCCTCAGTTATACGCCTCGTGGATTGTCTCACACAGCTCTGCGTGTTCCATTCTCTTACATCCTCAGTTATACGCCTCGCGGATTGTCTCACACAGCTCTGCGTGTTCCATTCTCTTACATCCTCAGTTATACGCCTCGCGGATTGTCTCACACAGCTCTGCGTGTTCCATTCTCTTACATCCTCAGTTATACGCCTCGCGGATTGTCTCACACAGCTCTGCGTGTTCCATTCTCTTACATCCTCAGTTATACGCCTCGCGGATTGTCTCACACAGCTTTGCGTGTTCCATTCTCTTACATCCTCAGTTATATGCCTCGCGGATTGTCTCACACAGCTCTGCGTGTTCCATTCTCTTACATCCTCAGTTATACGCCTCGCGGATTGTCTCACACAGCTCTGCGTGTTCCATTCTCTTACATCCTCAGTTATACGCCTCGCGGATTGTCTCGCACAGCTCTGCGTGTTCCATTCTCTTACATCCTCAGTTATACGCCTCGCGGATTGTCTCACACAGCTCTGCGTGTTCCATTCTCTTACATCCTCAGTTATACGCCTCGCGGATTGTCTCACACAGCTCTGCGTGTTCCATTCTCTTACATCCTCAGTTATACGCCTCGCGGATTGTCTCACACAGCTCTGCGTGTTCCATTCTCTTACATCCTCAGTTATACGCCTCGCGGATTGTTTCACACAGCTCTGCGTGTTCCATTCTCTTACATCCTCAGTTATACGCCTCGCGGATTGTCTCACACAGCTCTGCGTGTTCCATTCTCTTACATCCTCAGTTATACGCCTCGCGGATTGTCTCACACAGCTCTGCGTGTTCCATTCTCTTACATCCTCAGTTATACGCCTCGCGGATTGTCTCACACAGCTCTGCGTGTTCCATTCTCTTACATCCTCAGTTATACGCCTCGCGGATTGTCTCACACAGCTCTGCGTGTTCCATTCTCTGACATCCTCAGTTATACGCCTCGCGGATTGTCTCACACAGCTCTGCGTGTTCCATTCTCTGACATCCTCAGTTATACGCCTCGCGGATTGTCTCACACAGCTCTGCGTGTTCCATTCTCTGACATCCTCAGTTATACGCCTCGCGGATTGTCTCACACAGCTCTGCGTGTTCCATTCTCTTACATCCTCAGTTGTACGCCTCGCGGATTGTCTCACACAGCTCTGCGTGTTCCATTCTCTGACATCCTCAGTTATACGCCTCGCGGATTGTCTCACACAGCTCTGCGTGTTCCATTCTCTTACATCCTCAGTTATACGCCTCGCGGATTGTCTCACACAGCTCTGCGTGTTCCATTCTCTTACATCCTCAGTTATACGCCTCGCGGATTGTCTCACACAGCTCTGCGTGTTCCATTCTCTTACATCCTCAGTTATACGCCTCGCGGATTGTCTCACACAGCTCTGCGTGGTCCATTCTCTTACATCCTCAGTTACACGCCTCGCGGATTGTCTCGCACAGCTCTGCGTTTTCCATTCTCTTACATCCTCAATTATACGCTTCGCGGATTGTCTCACACAGCTCTGCGTGTTCCATTCTCTTACATCCTCAGTTATACGCCTCGCGGATTGTCTCACACAGCTCTGCGTGTTCCTTTCTTATTCTCGCGTCTTGGGAGCGCTTCATTTCTTGTCTTCTCATTAATTGTTTTGCCTCATCAGCTAATTTCTTATCCTGTGTATTGTTAGCGACTCCTCCAGTTGTTTCTGAGCTTTCCACTACAATCTTCAGAAGTTCTTCATAATTGTTTGTCTCCATGCACTTTGAGCTGAAGCGATTTTTCAGTTCTAGTTGAAATTCTCTGCTGTTATTGTTTTGTTTAAGTAAAAAAAAATATTCAAACTAAGTTTTGCACAATTTCGGGGGGGTGTGGGGTTAGGGTCAGGCTATTAAACGTTATTCAGTAATATCGCGATAAAAATATCCCGGTATGCTGATGAAAGATTACCTGTTATCGGGATATTACGGGATGACGGTCCAGTGAGAGCAGCTTTGAATCTGTTGCTGTGTTGTCTCCCTCTCTCCCTCTGTCTCCCCCTACCTTGCTGCTACTGAATGCTGACTCAGAGGGAGGGGGAGAAGTTTCGGGCAGCATGGGGAATGAGTTTGTGTAAGCAGCAGGCTGCAGCAGGGAAAGGTAGGAACTCCTCTCTTCACTTTACTTTTTTTTAAAGCCCTCCTTTCCCACCCTTTTCTTGGAGCACTTAACCACTTCCCCCTGGGATCCATAACCCCTTCCTCTCCTCACTGGGACCCTTAACCAGCCCTGCCATGTCTGCACTTCTCTATTTTTCACATACACTGCTTCCCCCCCTCACCCCCCCCCGTATCCCACTCTCACCCTTCATGTATATGTGCATTTTTCGACAATTCTTAATGGTCAAAATCTAATATATATATTTTTTTACATTTTAGTAATTCAATATGTTTTTAAAAGGTGGGAGTATCTCGGGGTGAGCGTGAAGGTATGAGGGACATTTTAGGATGATGGCAGCAGTGAAGGTGAGTAAAGGGGAAGTGCCCGACATGGAAAAGGTTTGGGAATGGAGGGCCCTGTGTTCTCAAAATAAATACATTATATTTAGATTTACTAGAACAATTTCACACTTTATAGTAACAAATGTATCGTGCTATATATCGTTATTGTTATATTATTGTGAAAATGTTGATATTGCCCAACCCCAAAAGGGAGGGAGTGAGGGGTACATAAAAGGGGAATTACTACATACATGTCTTGCTGTTATAGCAGCCCTCTTGCCATCACTTATTGTCCCAAAATAATATGTAAGGGAAGGAGAGAGGAGGGTTTCTTATTGAACAATGAATTCTTTATGTAGAAGTTTTTACATAATGCAAATTCTACCAATCTGTCCTCACATTTATTCCTGTAACCATAACCCTAAGTTGGTTGAGTTCATGGTAGAAGTCTTCCACGTCGTTGTCTGTGTGACTTGATGTCTCTGTCACCTGAATGACGATTCTGCTGCTCTTTCTGATGAACTTTCATACTTCACTATGTTGTTTCTCCGTCTCTTGTTAACGATGAAGCCTACTCCACTGATTCTTCCATTATCCGTACCTCTGTAATACAACAGGGGTCCATTTTTGAGGCCTTCATCTTTTCTTCTAACTTCACTAAGGCCAACAATATCCCATTGCATCTTTTCATGTTAGTTTCCCAGTTCTTGCAGTGCTGCGTCACTGGGAGAGAGTCCGGCGCTTGCAGGCAGCCAGGTTTAGGTTTGAATAACGGTTTTGGTTTAACCTCCGGGGGTTCTCGGCACCCGCTGCCTTCGTGCCTTCCTCCTGAACGCTGCCATGCCCAGGTCCAATCCAGCCTCCGGAGAATGAGGGCCATTGCTTCTTGGGGTGTTCCATGTTTGGGTGTTGAGCACTTGTTTGCCATGCCGGCCTCATTTGCATGTTGGCAAGTATCCACTTCAGCCGGGTATATTGTTCAAGCTTTCATAGTATGGTTAAACCTACCAGTGCAAGTGCCACTATACATCTTCCTGAACACCCATTGGTGCTTTGTGGGATAAGGATTTGAAAATCTAAATCTATTTAAGCGTTTGCGTGTACATGTACACCCCCTCCCTGTGACGTAAGGCACTCTATGTAATTACCAACCCAGGTGCCACCAATGTGCGAGTATGTTCATTAATTTAAAAAAAAAATACACACAGCGCTCTTGGGACTTTCAAGAAATATTTAATGTGAGCGAGGATGGAAACGTCGATAACCACATTCAAGAAATATCTCAAGTCCCAAGAGTGCTGGATCTATTTTTGAATTGATAGGTACATAGTGACATGATATACTGTAGAGAGATGATGCAGAGCGAGTCATTTCGAGACGCCCGGCAGAGCCAGCCATTATATACTGTATTAGGAAGTTGCAGCACTGTGAATGTCTTCTAACATTCCTCTCCACAGGAGCGCAGTGTGTATTACACCTATATACACACTCGGTGCATATAACACACAACACAATATCCTTAGGGAACAGCTGATAGACATGGAAGAGAAATGGTTGATGTTATTGCCACTTTATCTGCACGTGTGATGTATGGGCCCTCTGTGTGACAGGACAGCTGCTGCTCCTAATCTGCATCTCCCCGTGTGATGCACGGCTATCGCTCTCAGCTCTGCATCGTATGGAGAGAGCAGCTATCGCTCACCCCGCTCCTCTCCATAGGAGTATCGTTTATTTGCAAAGCGCCAGCATATTCCGCAGTGCGCTGCTACAGAGTGATGTATATTATACAAACAGGATGACATATGTAAGGATAAACAGGCACAATCAGATACAGGAGGTAATGAGGGCCCTGCTCCCAAGAGCTTACACTCTAAGGCCTCGGACATGGTCAGAGCTTAAGCGCTGACCCGTGCTGAGGCGCGCTTAAGCTCTTCACTTAGCCCCTGCAGCCGCAATGAGAGCGGCTTTAGCAGGGGCTCGCTTACGCTTCCGCAAGTGTGCGGAAGCGTAAGTCTTAGCTAAATTTTAAATTTTTGTGCTTGCCGGAGCGCAGGGCCGGTTACGTGAGCGGTTCGCCCAATGAGGGTGAACCAGCTCCGTGACGTCACTGGCCCGCCCCCGGACGGCGCGCGGACCAAGGCCAGGGAAAGCACCCGCTTTCCCTCAGCCTCTGCGCGCCTCCGCACGCAATCGGGAACCATGGACGCAGCCTAAGAGGGAATAAGGGGCAACACAGATATCTCTCGCTCGCTAGCTGTGCTTCCTATAGCGAAAGATATCTCTCACTTCCTCTCAAACTGTATAGGATGCACAGCGATCTCTCCCTTTTAGTAGAACGAACAACTATCTCACTATAAGACATGCAACAGCTATCTCTCACTCTCTTACAGCATGCACTACTATCTCTGCTCTATACACATACATATACTGTGCCTTATAGTGATTGCCAGTATCTATACACTGACAAAGAACATGCTGCACTTTATATTGATTGTGAGTATCTATACACTGATAATAAACACGCTGTGCTCTATGATGATGCAGAGTATCTATACACTGATAATGAACATGCTGCGCTGCATAATGATGCTGATTATCACTTAACACTGAAAATGAATATGCTGCGCTGTATAATTGTGCTGAGTATGTCTATACACAATGCTGCACTCTACAATGATGCAGAGTATCTGTACCCTGGGAATAACCACGCTGTGCATTTAGGATTATGAGAATATCTATACGCTGATAAGGAACACACTGCACAGTATAATGGTGTTGAGTATTGCTATACATTGATAATAAACACACTGCGCTGTATAATTATGTTGAGTATCTCTATACATGTAATGAACAGGCTCCACTGTATAATGGTACTGAGGATCTATACAGTGATAATAAATATCGTGCTGTAGAATGATTTAGAGTATCTCTATACACCGATAATGAACAGGCCGCGTTGTATAATTAGGCTGCGTATCTATACAATGATAATGAACATGCTGCACTGTATAATGATGGTGAGACGTTATACACATAATAATTATGCTGCACTCTATGAAGATGGTGAGTATCTCTCTCTATCCGTCCAGCCGAGTACGACTCTCGGCCACTCTATGGATCAGTATGCTCCATGTCTTCGATCTCTCACGGCTTCTTTCAATTCTGCCATGTTCAGCCCAGTATCTTTCTTGATGGTATCTAGCCAGCGAGTTCTTGGGCCTCTTACTTTTTTACCACCAGTCATTCCAAGCATGACGTCCTCTAGCGACGCGCTTCGCATGATGTGACCAAAGTACGAGAGCTTTTGCTTTGTTATTTTGACCTTCAATGAGAATATCGGTTTGGTCCGTTCCAGGACTGCTTGGTTCGTTATTCTGCCTGTCCACGGACTGCGCAGCAGACGTCTCCAGCATCACAATTCAAATGCATCGATGTTTCGCCTATCTGCCTTTCCCAGAGTCCATGTTTCGCGGCCATATGTTGCTATTGGGAAACCGATCGCACTGACCAATCTGCATTCGGTTGCCAGGCTGATGTCTTTACTCTTCCAGATGTTTTTACTGACCATCGCATTTCTTCCAAGTCTCAGCCGTCCCTTAATCTCAGGGGTGCAGTCGCCATCGCGATCAATTTTGGAGCCAAGGAAGATGAAATCTTTAACCACTTCAATTTCCTCATTATTGATCTTGATATTAAAGTTCGCATTTTTTTGCTGTTGACATGATCTTTGTCTTCTTAATGTTCAGATGCAATCCAACCTTCTCACTTTCTTCTTTGACTTTCATGATCAGATGTTCGAGATCCTTCTTGTTTTCAGCCAGCAGGGTAGTATCGTCGGCGTATCGGAGGTTGTTGATGTTTCTGCCGCCTATTTTCACGCCAATCTGGGACTCATCCAGGCCTGCTCGCCGCTTGACAGCTTCTGCATACATGTTTAAAGCTGCTAGTGACAGGATGCATCCTTGGATTGTGCCCTTTCCGATCTTGAGCCAATCCGTGCCTCTGTGTGGCGTTCGGACTGTAGCATCTTGATAGAGTGATCTTATAAGTTCAGTCAGGTGTGGTGGTGTGCCCATTTCCTTCAGGCAGGTCCAGAGCTTGTTCGAATAATCGATAAAACACATGTAGAGATCTTTCTGATACTCCCTGTTTTTTTCCATAATCCATCGAAGGTTGGTAATGTGACCACGAGTGCCTCTGCCTTTCCTGAAGCCAGCTTGCTCTTCTGGCATTTCCCTATCGACGGTTGTACTCAAGCGTTGTTGGATAATCTTCAGAAGGATTTTGCTTGCGTGTGGTATCAAGGCGATGGTGCGGTAATTCGAGCAATCCTTCATGTCACCCTTCTTCGGAATTGGGATGAATACGGCTCTTTTCCATTCTTTAGGCCACTCACACATGCTCCATACGCGTTAACATAAGGCTGTTAATGCTGCCGCTGGTATGGGCTTGAGCAATTCTGCTGGTATACCGTCGATTCATTGCCCATATGACTTCTTCCTCCATTATATCTGGCTCCAGTTCCAGTGCCTGATTCTCCTCCGTTGGATGGTTCTGATGATCACTTTCATACTTCTCTGCGTATTCCTCCCACCGATCGCGTATTGCTTGCTGGTCATGCAATGCCTGGCCATTGCTCCCACGAACTATTGCCCTCTGAGCCTTGCATGTTGACGTGCCTTCTTCATGTGTGTATAGAGTTCTTGTGTATGACCTTTCCTGCTCGCTTCCTCCATCTTCTGGCACTGTTCATTCCAGTAGTTCTCTTTGTCCTTTATGTCCTCTCTTTGGAAATCTGCATTCAGTCTTCTGAAATCTTCTCTGTTCCCAGTAGCTTTGGCCTTCCTTCTCTCTTCTGCGATGCCGATGGTCGAATCGGAAATTCACTGGGCTGATTTCGATGGTTTCTTGTACGGACATGTTCTAAGGGTGGAATTATTCCTTGTGTTTTTCCCTTTTTGCGCTTTCTTTTTGTTTTGCATGTTCTAAGGGTGTTACGATAATGCATGCTTTCACTTCAACTCACAGCTCGTCTGGAAGCCTCTCTTCTGTAGCCAGGAGGTTGATTCGGTTCTTTACTTGGACGGCGTAGCTGGGGCTGATCTTGTCTGTATCGAATTTCTTTGTGGCTGCCGTTTGTTAGGTGTTACAGAATCTGAGTTTGACTGTGGCTACCAGCAGTTGGTGATCTGATCTGCAATCAGCACCAGGGTATGTTTTCACAGCCAAGATCGCGCTCTGCCACTTCTTTAGACACAGGATATAGTCGATTTGGTTTCTGTATTGTCCACTTGGTGATGTCCAGGTGTACAGCCGCCGATTGGTTTGTTCCAACCAAATGTTGGTAATCGTTAGCCGATGTTCTTGACAGAATTGAACCAGTCTGTCTCCTGCCTCCTAAACCAAATCTTCCAGCGATTTCGGGTTCTGCCATAGTTCTCACTTTGGAGTTCAAATCGCCAATAATGTAGATAATGTCCTTTTTGGGTGTTTGGCTTAGTCATCCTGAAGTTCGCCATAGAACTCTTCCACTTCCTCTTCAGATGCGTCTGCTGTTGTGGAGTATATTTGCAGAACCGTAACGTCACAAGGTTTCCGTCTGAGTCGGAAGGCCTTTATTCGGTCGCTGAGTGTCTGATAACTCTTGGTGGCTTGGGCAATTTTCTTGTTCACGATAAAACCCACTCCTCGCCGGCTGGTGGTGTCATTGCCAGAATAATACACCATGTGCTCACCTGCGTTCAGACCATTCACGTTCCACGTTCCAATCTTGTATGGTTTTGTGCAGCGCAGAGTGGTTGTTTCGCTGCGGGCCACATCAGCAGATGGGTGTCCCAACGGATTTATCCTATCCACGTCATCACTGCCCCAGCTATTCCGACCTCCTCCTTGCTCTTCCCCAATCGCATTTCGGGTACCTAACCTAACAGCCTAGGGGGTCCCACTTTGCAATACCATGTTGGAATCAATGTTGAGTCGTTGATCCATAGAATATTTTTTGGCAAAAAAATATTCTATGGTGAGTATCACAAGTTAACACAGATTCCCAGCAAGCTCAAACTCCCACACCCACCACAAAGTGAATATATATTTATGTCAACCAGAGCGCTATTGAGCGTGGCAATTGTATATAACAAGAGACAGGGGGTGCCCAATGCTGCATCCAATTGACAAAACACATAGAGTAAAATACTTCAATAATAATAAAATACTTGGTTATTTAGTTAACCCTTTGGCCAAAGGCGTCATAAGCCTGCATACCAACGTCAAGGTATAACCAAGATAATGCAGGTCCTACACTACACTGTGAACCCTTCCCCTTACCTCTGTGAGAGGAGAACCATAATGGGTCTTGTTCCTGCAGCAAGTGAAATGACCTTCCAACTTAAAGGGTGAAGGGGGAGGAGTGAGCTCTGGGAGGAGGTGCCACAGCCTCCAAAAGCGACATAGGTTAACACAGATTCCCAGCAAGCTCAAACTCCCACACCCACCACAAAGTGAATATATATTTATGTCAACCAGAGCGCTATTGAGCGTGGCAATTGTATATAACAAGAGACAGGGGGTGCCCAACGCTGCATCCAATTGACAAAACCCATTATGGTTCCCCTCTCACAGAGGTAAGGGGAAGGGTTCACAGTGTAGTGTAGGACCTGCATTATCTTGGTTATACCTTGACGTTGGTATGCAGGCTTATGACGCCTTTGGCCAAAGGGTTAACTAAATAACCAAGTATTTTATTATTATTGAAGTATTTTACTCTATGTGTTTTGTCAATTGGATGCAGCGTTGGGCACCCCCTGTCTCTTGGTGAGTATCACAACACTGAAAATGAACAGGTTCGCAGTATAATTGTGCCGAGAATGTCTATGCACTAATAATAAACTGCACTACAATGATGCAGAGTATCTATACACTGATAAAGAACATGTTGCACTGTATAATAATGATGAGTATCTATACATTGATAATGAACACACTGTGCTATATAAGGATATTGAGTAGCTACCAAGGGATTATGAATACGACACGCTGTATAATGATGCTGAGTATCTACACACTGATAGTGATACAGTGTATCTATGTTCACTGGTACTGAACATGTTGCACTGTATGATGATGCTGAGAATCACTATACACTAATAATGTACATGCTACACTTTATAATGATATTAAGTATCTCCATACACTTCCACCCTCTGTGTGTGTGTGTGTGTGTATTCTTAACACCTTATCTGCTAGATATTAGAAGTGAAGGGGTTAATGCTGAGATTTATTCACCCCAGAAACATGTATTTGTTGCATGCATACTTAATACTGATCTACACTGCAGCATGGCCCATTGAACATTAAGTGAGGTATTAAGCTGCCTAGTTTCCCTTTATATTCTGTGGATAAGGTCAACCTAGTAAAGGAGACAGGTACTGTATCAAGATGAATAATGGGATAGTCACACTCACCTCATCCTTGTAATACTCTCGTTTAACCACAAGATGGCACAAGATACCATCTCCCTATACCTCCCCCTCCCTTCCATTGATTGCTAGAGAAAGAGGGAGGAGGGACATTTCCTGCTAAGGGGGGGAGAGGGAGAGGGAGGATTTGCCATAGCAGAGAAGAAGCTGATAGAGGGAAACCAGCTGCATGGGAAAAAAAAATCCTATTCAATTGTGGGATAAGGGAGGGGAAATACCCTAAATAGGAAAACCCTATAAATTGTCTGTCCCTATGGAGGGATAACAGGGATTTAGGGTGGGATATACCTGCAGAAGGAGGGATTGTATGAGGAGGGATAAACAATAGGGCATTTATAGCAACATCAGCTGAAGGAGAATGCATTCTGCTCTTGGGATTATGTACGGGGCAGGGTTGCTGTTGCTCATCTCACAAGCTGCCCTGGTGAGTAATATCCTATAAACCTTTATCAAGTTCTATACAGATTGTAGGGTTCAAATCCACTCACCTCCTGCCTTTAACACATTCAGTGCTGGAAGGGCCCTGCAGAGCAATGCCCCCCCCCCCCCCTGCTATTTTACTAAGAGGGGGGAGATACTAAGTCTTTTTATTATTATTTTTTAACTGTGTGTGTGTGTGTGTGTGTGTGTGTGTATGTATGTATATATATATGTATGTATATATATATATATATATATATATATATATATATATATATGTATATTACACACACACATGTATGTGCATATGTATAATAATTTTTTCCCTAGGACTATTTAAAAATATATTTTAATATTCATACTATTGTGGAATATATATATATATATATATATATATATATATTTCTGTCCTGCTACTGTACTTGATTAATTGAATATTTTTCCATTTAGAACACATTGTTCAATATTCCTAGGAAAAAATGTGTGTTTATGTATACTGTATACACCTATGCCAGATATTTCATAACAATATTAATATTTAATATACATATTGTAAGTGTATATCTAAATATATGTAGCTATTCTATTATTCTGTAGGTGTCTGTAATTGTGTAGCTGCAGCCAGAATAAAACAAACGGAACAGTATTAATTTAAATGGCACAATCATTGTGAATCTCAGATTTAGAATTTTAAAAATGAATATGTCCCAATAGAGGGGAGCATCTGTAGTGTGTTTTCAACAGACATAGCAGGGCATATCAAACATTATATATATATATATATATATATATATATATATATAATGTTTATATATATATATATATATATATATATATATATATATATATATATATATATATATATATATTTTCTCGAGAGAGACTATTACAATGTATAATTAAATATGGTCTCCAAAAGGAGAATACTATCGCTTTAGTCAAACTCTCCAGAAAGTCTGTTTTCAAACAGTTAAAGACGAGTACTGGACAAGATCTCTTTTATAATAAATATATATATATATATATATATATATATATATACAGTGTTCGACAAACCTATACATTTGCACGCCCTGGGCGAGTGGATTTAACATCGTGGCGAGCTCCTATTGGCCCAAGCAGCACACGTGTGGTACTAGGTGGCGAGTAGATTTTTTTTGTTCGCCGAGTAGATTTTTTGGTGATTTGTCGACAACTATATATATATATATATTTATATATTTGATTTAGTAATATTCCTATAAATGAGCCCGAGGTGTGTGTGCAGTATTGTTAGTTGCTGTGTGTGTAATTCTAGGAGACGATTGGGGATTTTTAAATATAAAATCAGAATTTTGTGTGTAACCGTTTATAAATATTAATAAATGATACAATGTTATGTTCTGCCTAATCCCTGGTTTAGAGCATACTGTTCAATACTCCTCCTTTACCAACCTCCTTTTACTTTTCCCCTATTTTGCCCTGATCCCAGACTTCACTATCAATCCCTCCAACGTTTTCCAACCCCAAAAAATATCTACGTCAAATTATTTTCGTGGGGGGCCTCTTAAATATGGCCGCCCTTAGGAATTTGGGCACACGTGTAGGGTCCTAGGGTCACGGGGGCTGGCTTGTCCTTGTGCCGGGCCCGGTGCCAGGGCCTCTTACCTGGGCCAGCAAGCCTTTTCCCCTCAAACGTTGCGGTGTCTCGTGAAGCCATGTGACGTCGCATTGTACGTGCGAAACGCGCCTCGGTCTCGCCACTTTGCTAGCCAGCGGCTCAGCCGTTGAGCTGTGTGGCCTCCACGGACCCAAGTGCTGCGAGCTCTGTGTCCGGGTGCCTGGTGCACTGGGTCCGGGCAGAATCACACCAACGGACCCGTCCAGCGCTCGCTGGGACATCATGGAGTCTACTTTTACTTTTCCAATTGTACGTCTATGCTACATGTTAGCGTGTTTTTTATTCCATTATTTGCCATTCCGTTCTGCTGCGCTGTGTTGAGAGATGTTTACACCTCTCTGCGTGTTATGTTGCACCCTGCCTTGTTGTTATAGCTCGCGTGTTATTATATTGCACCCCGTGTTATTATATGGCTTTCCGTGTCATCAGTGACCCTGTTATGTCCGCTCTGTTATCTGCCTCTCCGTGGTGTTGTACTGACCCCATGCTGTGGGGCTTTCACGGGTTATTATATCGCTCCCCATATTATATGACTGGGTGTGCGGTACCTCTGCGGCCGGTTGACCTGGCGCTGTACCCCTCGTCGCGGTTTGATAACACCCGCCTCCCCCGCTCCTCATGTTATGCTATCACTGTGTTACATTGTGTGTTACTATGTTATTACATTCATCCCCATGGTACGCCGCCGCTCTGGGGGGTATTATATAGCTCTGGGAGGTATTATATAGCGCTGGGAGGTATTATATAGCTCTGGGAGGTATTATATAGCTCTGGGAGGTATTATATAGCGCTGGGAGGTATATAGCTCTGGGGGGGTATTATATAGCTCTGGGAGGTATTATATAGCGCTGGGAGGTATTATATAGCTCTGGGAGGTATTATATAGCTCTGGGAGGTATTATATAGCACTGGGAGGTATTATATAGCTCTGGGAGGTATTATATAGCTCTGGGAGGTATTATATAGCTCTGGGAGGTATTATATAGCTCTGGGAGGGTATTATATAGCTCTGGGAGGTATTATATAGCTCTGGGAGGTATTATATAGCTCTGGGAGGGTATTATATAGCTCTGGGTGGTATTATATAGCTCTGGGAGGTATTATATAGCTCTGGGAGGTATTATATAGCTCTGGGAGGTATTATATAGCTCTGGGAGGGTATTATATAGCTCTGGGAGGTATTATATAGCGCTGGGAGGTATTATATAGCTCTGGGAGGTATTATATAGCTCTGGGGGGGTATTATATAGCTCTGGGAGGTATTATATAGCTCTGGGAGGTATTATATAGCTCTGGGAGATATTATATAGAGCTGGGAGGTATTATATAGCTCTGGGAGGTATTATATAGCTCTGGGAGGTATTATATAGCTCTGGGGGGGTATTATATAGCGCTGGGAGGTATTATATAGCTCTGGGAGGTATTATATAGAGCTGGGAGGTATTATATAGCTCTGGGAGGTATTATATAGAGCTGGGAGGTATTATATAGAGCTGGGAGGTATTATATAGCTCTGGGAGGTATTATATAGCTCTGGGGGGGTATTATATAGCGCTGGGAGGTATTATATAGCTCTGGGAGGTATTATATAGAGCTGGGAGGTATTATATAGCTCTGGGAGGTATTATATAGCTCTGGGGGGGGTATTATATAGCGCTGGGAGGTATTATATAGCTCTGGGAGGTATTATATAGCTCTGGGAGGTATTATATAGAGCTGGGAGGTATTATATAGCTCTGGGAGGTATTATATAGCTCTGGGAGGTATTATATAGCGCTGGGAGGTATTATATAGCTCTGGGGGGGTATTATATAGCGCTGGGAGGTATTATATAGCTCTGGGGGGTATTATATAGCTCTGGGAGGTATTATATAGCGCTGGGAGGTATTGTATAGCTCTGGGAGGTATTATATAGCTCTGGGAGGTATTATATAGCTCTGGGAGGTATTGTATAGCTCTGGGAGGTATTATATAGCTCTGGGAGGTATTATATAGCTCTGGGGGGTATTATATAGCTCTAGGAGGTATTGTATAGCTCTGGGAGGTATTATATAGCTCTGGGAGGTATTATATAGCTCTGGGGGGTATTATACAGCTCTGGGTGTTTATCATACAGAGTATTTTCCAGTGTTTTTACTGCCTGGCAGGGACCTGTGTTATGCTTATACCTCCGTGGGTGATGCTATATCGCAACCCATGTCTTATATGGCTCTGTATGGAAAAAGAAGAAAAGCGCAAGAACGCCCATAGCGTGGCGCTGTTTTTATTTAAAAAAAAATTTTTATTGTAAGTAAAAGCGAGCGCTCACACTTTTGAGAAGTGTGAGCCTGTACAATAATATCACTCCTGCTTGTTATTATATTGCTCTGTATGTCATGTCACTCCCCGCGTTCTCCCCCTGGCCCCGCGCGTTCCCTCTCCCCTCCCCCTGGCCCCGCGCGTTCCCTCTCCCCTCCCCCTGGCCCCGCGAGTTCCCTCTCCTCTCCCCCTGGCCCCGCACGTTCCCTCTCCCCTCCCCCTGGCCCCGCGCATTCTCTCCTCTCCCCCTGGCCCCGCGCGTTCCCTCTCCCCTCTCCCCTCCCCCTGGCCCCGCGCGTTCCCTCTCCCCTCCCCCTGGCCCTGCGCGTTCCCTCTCCTCTCCCCCTGGCCCCGCGCATTCCCTCTCCTCTCCCCCTGGCCCCGCGCGTTCCCTCTCCTCTCCCCCTGGCCCCGCGCATTCCCTCTCCTCTCCCCCTGGCCCCGCGCGTTCTCTCTCCTCTCCCCCTGGCCCCGCGCGTTCTCTCTCCTCTCCCCCTGGCCCCGCGCGTTCCCTCTCCTCTCCCCCTGGCCTCGCGCGTTCCCTCTCCTCTCCCCCTGGCCCCGCGTGTTCCCTCTCCTCTCCCCCTGGCCCCGCGCGTTCCCTCTCCTCCTGGCCCCGCGCGTTCCCTCTCCTCCTGGCCCCGCGCGTTCCCTCTCCTCTGCCCCTGGCCCCGCGCGTTTCCTCTCCTCTCCCCCTGGCCCCGCGCGTTCCCTCTCCCCCTGGCCCCGCGCGTTCCCTCTCCCCCTGGCCCCGCGCGTTCCCTCTCCCCCTGGCCCCGCGCGTTCCCTCTCCTCTCTGCTGGGCCCCGCGCGTTTCCTCTCCTCTCCCCCTGGCCCCGCGCGTTCCCTCTCCTCTCCCCCTGGCCCCGCGCGATTCCTCTCCTCTCCCCCTGGCCCCGCGCGATTCCTCTCCTCTCCCCCTGGCCCCGCGCATTCCCTCTCCCCTCCCCCTGGCCCCACGCGTTCCCTCTCCTCCTGGCTCCGCGCATTCCCTCTCCTCTCCCCCTGGCCCCACGCGTTTCCTCTCTCCCCCTGGCCCCGCGCGTTCCCTCTCCTCCTGGCCCGCGCGTTCCCTCTCCTCTCCCCCTGGCCCCGCGCGTTCCCTCTCCTCTCCCCCCGGCCCAGCGCGTTTCTCTCCTCTCCCCCTAGCCCTGCGCGTTTCCTCTCCCCCTGGCCCCGTGCGTTTCCTCTCCTCTCCCCCTGGCCCCGCGCGTTTCCTCTCCTCTCCCCCTGGCCCCGCGCGGTCCCTATCCTCTCCTCCTGGCCCCGCGCGGTCCCTCTCCTCTCCTCTCCCCTCCCCCTGGCCCCGCGCGTTTCCTCTCTTCTCCCCCTGGCCCCGCGCGTTCCCTCTCCTCTCCCCCTGGCCCCGCGCGTTTCTCTCCTCTCCCCCTGGCCCCGCGCGTTTCCTCTCCCCCTGGCCCCGTGCGTTTCCTCTCCTCTCCCCCTGGCCCCGCGCGTTTCCTCTCCTCTCCCCCTGGCCCCGCGCGGTCCCTATCCTCTCCTCCTGGCCCCGCGCGTTCCCTCTCCTCTCCCCTCCCCCTGGCCCCGCGCGTTTCCTCTCTACTCCCCCTGGCCCCGCGCATTCCCTCTCCTCTCCCCCTGGCCCCGCGCGTTCCCTCTCGTCTCCCCCTAGCCCCGCGCGTTCCCTCTCCCCTCCCCCTGGCCCCGCGCGTTCCCTCTCCTCTCCCCCTGGCCCCGCGCGTTTCCTCTCCTCTCCCCCTGGCCCCGCGCATTCCCTCTCCTCTCCCCCTGGCCCCGCGCGGTCCCTCTCCTCTCTCCTCCCCCTGGCCCCGCGCGGTCCCTCTCCTCTCCCCTCACCCTGGCCCCGCACGGTCCCTCTCCTCTCCCCTCACCCTGGCCCCACGCGGTCCCTCTCCTCTCCCCTCCCCCTGGCCCCGCGCGGTCCCTCTCCTCGGCCACGCGCGTTCCCTCTCCTCTCCCCCTGGCCCCGCGCGTTCCCTCTCCTCTCCCCCTGGCCCCGCGCGTTCCCTCTCCCCTCCCCCTGGCCCCGCGCGTTCCCTCTCCCCTCCCTCTGGCCCCGCGCGTTCCCTCTCCCCTCCCCCTGGCCCCGCGCGTTCCCTCTCCCCCCCCCTGGCCCCGCGCGTTCCCTCTCCCCTCCCCCTGGCCCCGCGCGTTCCCTCTTCTCTCCCCCTGGCCCCGCGCAGTCCCTCTCCTCTTTCCCTGGCCCCACGCGATTCCTCTCCTCTCCCCCTGGCCCCGTGCGTTCCCTCTCCCCTCCCCCTGGCCCCGCGCGTTCCCTCTCCCCTCCCCCTGGCCCCGCGCGTTCCCTCTCCCCTCCCCCTGGCCCCGCGCGTTCCCTCTCCCCTCCCCCTGGCCCCGCAAGTTCCCTCTCCCCTCCCCCTGGCCCCGCGCATTTCCTCTCCTCTCCCCCTGGCCCCGCGCGTTCCCTCTCTCCCCCTGGCCCCGCGCGTTCCCTCTCCTCTCCCCCTGGCCCCGCGCGTTCCCTCTCCTCTCCCCCTGGCCCCGCGCGTTCCCTCTCCTCTCCCCCTGGCCCCGCACGTTCCCTCTCCCCTCCCCCTAGCCCCGCGCGTTCCCTCTCCCCTCCCCCTGGCCCCGCGCGTTCCCTCTCCTCTCCCCCTGGCCCCGTGCGTTTCCTCTCCTCTCCCCCTGGCCCCGCGCGTTCCCTCTCCTCTCCCCCTGGCCCCGCGCGTTCCCTCTCCTCTCCCCCTGGCCCCGCGCGTTCCCTCTCCTCTCCCCCTGGCCCCGCGCGTTCCCTCTCCTCTCCCCCTGGCCCCGCGCGTTCCCTCTCCTCTCCCCCTGGCCCCGCGCGTTCCCTCTCCTCTCCCCCTGGCCCCGCACGTTCCCTCTCCCCTCCCCCTGGCCCCGCACGTTCCCTCTCCCCTCCCCCTAGCCCCGCGCGTTCCCTCTCCCCTCCCCCTGGCCCCGCGCGTTCCCTCTCCTCTCCCCCTGGCCCCGTGCGTTTCCTCTCCTCTCCCCCTGGCCCCGCGCGTTCCCTCCTCTCCCCCTGGCCCCGCGCGGTCCCTCTCCTCTCCCCTCCCCCTGGCCCCGCGCGGTCCCTCTCCTCTCCCCTCCCCCTGGCCCCGCGCGGTCCCTCTCCTCTCCCTTCCCCCTGGCCCCGCGCGGTCCCTCTCCTCTCCCCTCCCCCTGGCCCCGCGCGGTCCCTCTCCTCTCCCCCTGGCCCCGCGCGGTCCCTCTCCTCTCCCCTCCCCCTGGCCCCGCGCGTTCCCTCTCCCCTCCCCCTGGCCCCGCGCGTTCCCTCTCCCCTCCCCCTGGCCCCGCGCGTTCCCTCTCCCCTCCCCCTGGCCCCGCGCGTTCCCTCTCCCCTCCCCCTGGCCCCGCACGTTCCCTCTCCCCTCCCCCTGGCCCCGCGCGTTCCCTCTCCTCCTGGCCCGCGCGTTCCCTCTCCTCTCCCCCTGGCCCCGCGCGTTCCCTCTCCTCTCCCCCCGGCCCAGCGCGTTTCTCTCCTCTCCCCCTAGCCCTGCGCGTTTCCTCTCCCCCTGGCCCCGTGCGTTTCCTCTCCTCTCCCCCTGGCCCCGCGCGTTTCCTCTCCTCTCCCCCTGGCCCCGCGCGGTCCCTATCCTCTCCTCCTGGCCCCGCGCGGTCCCTCTCCTCTCCTCTCCCCTCCCCCTGGCCCCGCGCGTTTCCTCTCTTCTCCCCCTGGCCCCGCGCGTTCCCTCTCCTCTCCCCCTGGCCCCGCGCGTTTCTCTCCTCTCCCCCTGGCCCCGCGCGTTTCCTCTCCCCCTGGCCCCGTGCGTTTCCTCTCCTCTCCCCCTGGCCCCGCGCGTTTCCTCTCCTCTCCCCCTGGCCCCGCGCGGTCCCTATCCTCTCCTCCTGGCCCCGCGCGTTCCCTCTCCTCTCCCCTCCCCCTGGCCCCGCGCGTTTCCTCTCTACTCCCCCTGGCCCCGCGCATTCCCTCTCCTCTCCCCCTGGCCCCGCGCGTTCCCTCTCGTCTCCCCCTAGCCCCGCGCGTTCCCTCTCCCCTCCCCCTGGCCCCGCGCGTTCCCTCTCCTCTCCCCCTGGCCCCGCGCGTTTCCTCTCCTCTCCCCCTGGCCCCGCGCATTCCCTCTCCTCTCCCCCTGGCCCCGCGCGGTCCCTCTCCTCTCTCCTCCCCCTGGCCCCGCGCGGTCCCTCTCCTCTCCCCTCACCCTGGCCCCGCACGGTCCCTCTCCTCTCCCCTCACCCTGGCCCCACGCGGTCCCTCTCCTCTCCCCTCCCCCTGGCCCCGCGCGGTCCCTCTCCTCTCTCCTCCCCCTGGCCCCGCGCGGTCCCTCTCCTCTCCCCTCACCCTGGCCCCGCACGGTCCCTCTCCTCTCCCCTCACCCTGGCCCCACGCGGTCCCTCTCCTCTCCCCTCCCCCTGGCCCCGTGCGTTTCCTCTCCTCTCCCCCTGGCCCCGCGCGTTCCCTCTCCTCTCCCCCTGGCCCCGCGCGTTCCCTCTCCTCTCCCCCTGGCCCCGCGCGTTCCCTCTCCCCTCCCCCTGGCCCCGCGCGTTCCCTCTCCCCTCCCTCTGGCCCCGCGCGTTCCCTCTCCCCTCCCCCTGGCCCCGCGCGTTCCCTCTCCCCCCCCCTGGCCCCGCGCGTTCCCTCTCCCCTCCCCCTGGCCCCGCGCGTTCCCTCTTCTCTCCCCCTGGCCCCGCGCAGTCCCTCTCCTCTTTCCCTGGCCCCACGCGATTCCTCTCCTCTCCCCCTGGCCCCGTGCGTTCCCTCTCCCCTCCCCCTGGCCCCACGCGTTCCCTCTCCCCTCCCCCTGGCCCCGCGCGTTCCCTCTCCCCTCCCCCTGGCCCCGCGCGTTCCCTCTCCCCTCCCCCTGGCCCCGCAAGTTCCCTCTCCCCTCCCCTGGCCCCGCGCGTTCCCTCTCCCCTCCCCCTGGCCCCGCGCATTTCCTCTCCTCTCCCCCTGGCCCCGCGCGTTCCCTCTCTCCCCCTGGCCCCGCGCGTTCCCTCTCCTCTCCCCCTGGCCCCGCGCGTTCCCTCTCCTCTCCCCCCTGGCCCCGCGCGTTCCCTCTCCTCTCCCCCTGGCCCCGCACGTTCCCTCTCCCCTCCCCCTAGCCCCGCGCGTTCCCTCTCCCCTCCCCCTGGCCCCGCGCGTTCCCTCTCCTCTCCCCCTGGCCCCGCGCGTTTCCTCTCCTCTCCCCCTGGCCCCGCGCGTTCCCTCTCCTCTCCCCCTGGCCCCGCGCGTTCCCTCTCCTCTCCCCTGGCCCCGCGCGTTCCCTCTCCTCTCCCCCTGGCCCCGCGCGTTCCCTCTCCTCTCCCCCTGGCCCCGCGCGTTCCCTCTCCTCTCCCCCTGGCCCCGCGCGTTCCCTCTCCCCTCCCCCTAGCCCCGCGCGTTCCCTCTCCCCTCCCCCTGGCCCCGCGCGTTCCCTCTCCTCTCCCCCTGGCCCCGTGCGTTTCCTCTCCTCTCCCCCTGGCCCCGCGCGTTCCCTCCTCTCCCCCTGGCCCCGCGCGGTCCCTCTCCTCTCCCCTCCCCCTGGCCCCGCGCGGTCCCTCTCCTCTCCCCTCCCCCTGGCCCCGCGCGGTCCCTCTCCTCTCCCTTCCCCCTGGCCCGCGCGGTCCCTCTCCTCTCCCCTCCCCCTGGCCCCGCGCGGTCCCTCTCCTCTCCCCCTGGCCCCGCGCGGTCCCTCTCCTCTCCCCTCCCCCTGGCCACGCGCGTTCCCTCTCCCCTCCCCCTGGCCCCGCGCGTTCCCTCTCCCCTCCCCCTGGCCCCGCGCGTTCCCTCTCCCCTCCCCCTGGCCCCGCGCGTTCCCTCTCCCCTCCCCTGGCCCCGCACGTTCCCTCTCCCCTCCCCCTGGCCCCGCACGTTCCCTCTCCCCTCCCCCTGGCCCCGCACGTTCCCTCTCCCCTCCCCCTGGCCCCGCGTGTTCCCTCTCCTCTCCCCCTGGCCCCGCGTGTTCCCTCTCCCCTCCCCCTGGCCCCGCGCGTTCCCTCTCCTCTCCTCTCCCCCTGGCCCCGCGCGTTCCCTCTCCTCTCCTCTCCCCCTGGCCCCGCGCGTTCCCTGGCCCCACGCGTTCCCTCTCCTCTCCCCCTGGCCCCGCGTGTTCCCTCTCCCCTCCCCCTGGCCCCGCGCGTTCCCTCTCCTCTCCTCTCCCCCTGGCCCCGCGCGTTCCCTCTCCTCTCCTCTCCCCCTGGCCCCGCGTGTTCCCTCTCCCCTCCCCCTGGCCCCGCGTGTTCCCTCTCCCCTCCCCCTGGCCCCGCGCGTTCCCTCTCCTCTCCCCTGGCCCCGCGTGTTCCCTCTCCTCTCCCCCTGGCCCCGCACGTTCCCTCTCCCCTCCCCCTGGCCCCGCGCGTTCCCTCTCCTCTCCCCCTGGCCCCGCGTGTTCCCTCTCCTCTCCCCCTGGCCCTGCGCGTTATCACATTTGGCCCAATTTTATGAACTTTGTGTTGGGGGATCTGGGTGTTGGGGATCTGGGTGTTGGGGGATCTGGGTGTTGGGGGATCTGGGTGTTGGGGGATCTGGGTGTTGGGGGATCTGGGTGTTGGGGGATCTGGGTGTTGGGGGATCTGGGTGTTGGGAGATCTGGGTGTTGGGAGATCTGGGTGTTGGGGATCTGGGTGTTGG
The DNA here is from genome assembly GCF_040206685.1 of Ascaphus truei. Lineage (NCBI taxonomy): Eukaryota > Metazoa > Chordata > Amphibia > Anura > Ascaphidae > Ascaphus > Ascaphus truei. The sequence continues at coordinate 31,221,968 of NC_134488.1, read as the reverse complement.
GGGATCTGGGTGTTGGGGGATCTGGGTGTTGGGGGATCTGGGTGTTGGGGGATCTGGGTGTTGGGGGATCTGGGTGTTGGGGGATCTGGGTGTTGGGGGATCTGGGTGTTGGGGGATCTGGGTGTTGGGGATCTGGGTGTTGGGGGATTTGGGTGTTGGGGGATTTGGGTGTTGCGGGATCTGGGTGTTGGGGGATCTCTCCGTTATGTCGCTCCTCATATTATTATACATGTTCCACATGTTATTAATATATTGCTCAGGGTGTTCTGTTGCTCTCCTTATTACATGCACCTGTGTGTTGCGCCTCCCTGCGGGGTGTGATCCGCCTCTGGGTGTTCTCTTCCTGTGTTTTCATATCGCTGTACAGTTTCAGGCTCCTGTGGCAGTGAAGAGGTTACAATGCGACCTGTCTGGCTCCCTGTCTTGTATATATTATACCTCCCAGTTTATATTAGGTGGAGAAGGGGATCCCGCCCAGCCTCTCTCCCTGCCCTGTCCCAGCCTCTCTCCCTGCCCTGTCCCACCCTCTCTCCCTGCCCTGTCCCACCCTCTCTCCCTGCCCTGTCCCAGCCTCTCTCCCTGCCCTGTCCCACCCTCTCTCCCTGCCCTGTCCCACCCTCTCTCCCTGCCCTGTCCCACCCTCTCTCCCTGCCGTGTCCTCGGGATGAGGGGAGAGAAGACGGCTGCAAGGAGATTTAGCGGATTTAAATATTCTCACATGGAGGATTCAGATGTGTTAATGTGAAACTGAGCAGCAGGGATACTGTGCAGAGACTGAAGGCTTAGAGTGTGTGTGTGTGTGTGTGTGTTTGTGCATATGTGTGTGTGTGCGTGTGTGTGTGTGTGTGTATATATATGTGTGTGTGTGTGTGTGTGTGTGTGTATATATATATATATATATATATATATATATATATATACAGCATACAGTTGTATTTACATATATATATATATATATATATATATATATATATGTAAATACAACTGTATGCTGTATATATATATATATATATATGTATATATATATATTACACGCATTCATGTGTGCATTTATACAGACTAAATCTATATGTGTGCGTAGATATGCAGATACTGTATATTTACATGTTTGTGTATAATATTGACGACACACGCCGCCCCCCTATAGATATTAGGGTAAAGCGTGCTGAAAGGGAAGTGACACATTCTGTGACCACAGCATGTGACAGATCACAGGCAAAATGTTCCATCGTTTCCCCTCCCACCGCAAGGTGACACAGACAGAAGGGGGCTATGGGACATATTGGAGTCTGTCCCTCCCCCCGCAGGGTGACACAGTGACAGACAGGAGGGAGATATGGGACATGGAGCCTCTCCCTCCCACCGCAGGGTGACACAGTGACACAGACAGGAGGGAGATATGGGACATGGAGTCTGTCTCTCCCCCCGCAGGGTGACACAGTGACACAGACAGGAGGGAGATATGGGACATGGAGCCTCTCCCTCCCCCCGCAGGGTGACACAGTGACACAGACAGGAGGGAGATATGGGACAGGAGTGTGTCCCTCCCAGTGCAGGGTGACACAGTGACACAGACAGGAGGGAGATATGAGATATGGGGTCTGATACTCCCCCCGCAGGGTGACACAGTGACACAGACAGGAGGGAGATATGGGACATGGAGCCTCTCCCTCCCCCCCGCAGGGTGACACAGTGACACAGACAGGCGAGAGATATGGGACATGGAGTCTGTCCCTCCCACCGCAGGGTGACACAGTGACAGACAGGAGGGAGATATGGGACATGGAGCCTCTCCATCCCCCCGCAGGGTGACACCGTGACACAGACAGGAGGGAGACATGGACAGGGAGTGTGTCCCTCCCACCGCAGGGTGACACAGACAGGAGGGAGATATGAGATATGGGGTCTGATACTCCCCCGCAGGGTGACACAGTGCAGCAAAGTATTGTGGGTCACCAGGGATGGCCTTGCCTTTGGCGGGGGCCCAGGGCGGCATGCCAGCAGCGGGACCCCTCCTCTTGCAGCGTCACGCCAGAATGTGACGTTGCGTTGTCATGGCAATGTGTTGTCGTGACAACGCGATGCTTCAGAAGGAAGGCCGCTCTGCAGAAGGTAAGACCCCCCCCCTAGGCGTACACATGCACCTCCCAAGCTATACACACACACACACACACACACAGACACACACGCACTCCCCTACCTTGGGGTGCGCAGCGGTGCGGTCCTGCGCGGTTTGGGGACTCCCCAGCTCGCTCTCCCCTCTGAGTTGGGTGGCGTTTGCATCCCGGCGCCAACAGGAGAAGGAAGCGCAGGGCCCAAGGCCGCCCACACGTAGCCATAAAGGATGCTATGAGATGTCATGTATCTGCTAAACTCGTCTGTCTGCACCTCCCCCCTCCCCCCCTCCTCTCTCACCCCCTTCCCTCTCCCCTCTCCCCCTCCTTCCCCCCCTCCCTCCCCCCCTTCCCCCCTCCCTCCCCTCTCCCCCCCCTTCCCTCTCCCCTCTCCCCCTCCTTCCCCCCCTCCCTCCCCCCCTTCCCCCCCTCCCTCCCCTCTCCCCCCCTTCCCTCTCCCCTCTCCCCTCCTTCCCCCCTCCCTCCCCCCTTCCCCCCCTCCCTCCCCTCTCCCCCCCTTCCCTCTTCCCCTCTCCCCCTCCCTCCCCCCCCTTCCCTCCCCTCCCTTCCCTCCCTCTCCCCCCGTGGTTGCACGGTACATGAATAACAGGGGGTAGGGTATAATGGTTGCACAGTACATGAATAATAGGGGGTAGGGTATAATGGTTACACAGTACATGAATAATAGGGGGTAGGGTATAATGGTTACACAGTACATGAATAATAGGGGGTAGGGTATAATGGTTACACAGTACATGAATAATAGGGAGTAGGGTATAATGGTTGCACGGTACATGAATAATAGGGGGTAGGGTATAATGGTTGCACGGTACATGAATAATAGGGGGTAGGGTATAATGGTTGCACGGTACATGAATAATAGGGGGTAGGGTATAATGGTTGCACAGTACATGAATAATAGGGGGTAGGGTATAATGATTACACAGTACATGAATAATAGGGGGTAGGGTATAATGATTGCACGGTACATGAATAATAGGGGGTAGGGTATAATGATTGCACGGTACATGAATAATAGGGGGTAGGGTATAATGGTTACACAGTACATGAATAATAGGGGGTAGGGTATAATGATTGCACGGTACATGAATAATAGGGGGTAGGGTACAATGATTGCACAGTACAAGAATAATAGGGGGTAGGGTATAATGATTGCACAGTACATGAATAATAGGGGGTAGGGTATAATGATTACATAGTACATGAATAATAGGGGGTAGGGTATAATGGTTACACAGTACATGAATAATAGGGGGTAGGGTACAATGATTGCACGGTACATGAATAATAGGGGGTAGGGTACAATGATTGCACGGTACATGGGTAAGTTACACACAGGGGTGTGGGTATTAGTGGGTGTCTCAGCCTGTGGCAGGTGCTGATATAATGTGCAGCCAGTCCTGCTGTGGGTTCAGTTCCTCCCAGGGGGATCTCTATTTTTTGGTTCTCTTCTATATTATTAAAGTTCTGGATAAGAGCTGTGAGTTTCTCCAGGTGGGCACTCCTCACTTCAGAGTATTGTGTGCAGCGCAGCAGGAAGTGGGTTTCATCTTCTACCTCTCCTAGCTCACATCGCTGGCACAGTCTCACCTCCCGGGGCTTCCAGTTCTGTCTGTGTCTGCCTGTGTCTCACACACCTCTCCTAGCTCACATCGCTGGCACAGTTTCACCTCCCGGGGCTTCCAGTTCTGTCTGTGTCTGCCTGTGTCTCACACACCTCTCCTAGCTCACATCGCTGGCACAGTCTCACCTCCCGGGGCTTCCAGTACTGTCTGTGTCTGCCTGTGTCTCACACACCTCTCCTAGCTCACATCGCTGGCACAGTCTCACCTCCCGGGGCTTCCAGAACTGTCTGTGTCTGCCTGTGTCTCTCACACACCTCTCCTAGCTCACATCGCTGGCACAGTCTCACCTCCCGGGGCTTCCAGTACTGTCTGTGTCTGCCTGTGTCTCACACACCTCTCCTAGCTCACATCGCTGGCACAGTCTCACCTCCAGGGGCTTCCAGAACTGTCTGTGTCTGCCTGTGTCTCTCACACACCTCTCTTAGCTCACATCGCTGGCACAGTCTCACCTCCCGGGCTTCCAGAACTGTCTGTGTCTGCCTGTGTCTCTCTCACACCTCACCTAGCTCACATCGCTGGCACAGTCTCATCTCAAGGATCTTCCAGTTCTGTCTGTGTCTGCCTGTGTCTCTCACACACCTCTCCTAGCTCACATCGCTGGCACAGTCTCACCTCCCGGGGCTTCCAGTTCTGTCTGTGTCTGCCTGTGTCTCACACACCTCTCCTAGCTCACATCACTGGCACAGTCTCATCTCCAGGGGCTTCCAGTTCTTCCTGTGTCTGCCTGTGTCTCTCACACACCTCTCCTAGCTCACATCGCTGGCACAGTCTCACCTCCCGGGGCTTCCAGAACTGTCTGTGTCTGCCTGTGTCTCTCTCACACCTCTCCTAGCTCACGTCGCTGGCACAGTCTCACCTCCCGGGGCTTCCAGTTCTGTCTGTGTCTGCCTGTGTCTCACACACACCTCTCCTAGCTCACATCGCTGGCACAGTCTCATCTCCAGGGGCTTCCAGTTCTTCCTGTGTCTGCCTGTGTCTCACACACCTCTCCTAGCTCACATCGCTGGCACAGTCTCACCTCCCGGGGCTTCCAGTTCTGTCTGTGTCTGCCTGTGTCTCTCACACACCTCTCCTAGCTCACATCGCTGGCACAGTCTCATCTCCAGGGGCTTCCAGTTCTTCCTGTGTCTGCCTGTGTCTCTCACACACCTCTCCTAGCTCACATCGCTGGCACAGTCTCACCTCCCGGGGCTTCCAGTTCTGTCTGTGTCTGCCTGTGTCTCTCACACACCTCTCCTAGCTCACATCGCTGGCACATTCTCACCTCCCGGGCTTCCAGAACTGTCTGTGTCTGCCTGTGTCTCTCTCACACCTCTCCTAGCTCACATCGCTGGCACAGTCTCATCTCCCGGGGCTTCCAGTTCTGTCTGTGTCTGCCTGTCT